>NW_028277165.1:5297500-5623750 GCF_051122295.1 Plectrocnemia conspersa
ATCTAATGGAGGATCTGATGTTGAAGATGACGATATGATGGATACTCAAAGGGACGATGAGCGACCTGAGACTCCAGATGCGCCTCTTTCTTTGATTACATCCAAAAAAGAAGTTGAACCAGAGCCAGAGCGTCGAGAATCGCCCAAACCTCCGGATATACCCAAGGTTCAATTATTTACATATTTGATTATATTTATGACGCATTAATCTATGTGGTATTTATTGAAATATTTTTCTTTCAGATAGACGACATAAAGCAAGAGCCAATGAGCGACGAAGCATCGAAACCACAAGATTTATCACCGACACATTTTCCGATTAATAATAATAATAATCACGTAGATAATAACAACGGTAAGAATGCTCAAGAGAATAATATATCTGAAGATGAAGAAGAGGAAGATCCGGATCATGAACATTTGGATGATGAAGGCAAATCTGGGAGGCGATTGAGCGAAGAATCTCTGCAAACTATGCATCCTAGTAGAGTCGCTGATATGAATAGGCAGAGGATGAGATCTTTTCGTAGTCCTAGTCCTACAGAAATGATCAACAGCGGAGCTTTGGTACCTAGGTATCCTCCAGGTACAAATCTAGATAAATTGACAGCGGCGGGGTTTCCATTAGTTCCAAATTCAATGTTTAGTCATAGCATTATGTATATGAGTCATTACATTCCTGGTTTATCTCACGGTGGGCATAACATTCCAAGTTCTCCTCCTGGTTCTAGCGGATTGAATCTTTCAGCTTTAGCTGCTAGTGCAGCAGATGAGCGTCGCAAGAGAAATAGAACTTTCATTGATCCTGTAACAGAAGTTCCGAGATTGGAGCAGTGGTTTTCGCTCAACACTCACCCTTCGCACAATCTGATAATGAAGTACACCGAAGAACTTAATCGAATGCCATACAGGCAAAAGTTTCCTAGGCTAGAATCAAAGAATGTGCAGTTTTGGTTCAAGAACAGAAGGGCTAAATGCAAGCGTTTAAAGATGTCTTTATATGAACCAGGACCTCCTAGTTCCATGCCACAATATCACGTCAACGATCGCGATTAATTATTTAATTATAAACTCAATTGCGTATAAGTTTTTGAAGCTCAATTTACAGTATGTGATTACGCAAAATGTAAAATTTGTATATTATTATGTGTATTTGACGTTATATGATATATCCTTAGAGTTATTATTAATTTTAATCGCATTATTGTTAAAGCCAAATTTGGCGTTGTAATTTTTTCTAGATATGGTACTTAATAATACCTATGTTATTACAAATATATTATAAAAATGTGCAAAATGTGTTAAACCAAAGATCTTGTCGCTTGTTGTTAAATATTTAAATCCAACGCTATGATATTATTAATATATGTTTCTAGTTATAATTAACTGTTAAAGCGTTAGTTAATGAATATTTAAAAAAAAAGCATCCTTAAAAAGGAGACTGCTCATTTGTGTATTTAATATATTGTATAATACAATAATTAAAATGTATGCGAAATATAAAAATTATATATTATATAAAATCGCGCAATACAGCCCAAAACATAACTGAAAAATATATATGTATATATATATAAATATAAAATCTATTACTTAAAAATAGAATGAATTGTTTAATATGTTTTAATCATTAAATAAAAATACCCCACCGTTTATTATTATCAAAAATATTTATATTTTTTCAAGCATTTATTCATTTTACCTTAGTTCAATTCCATAATTTGTAAAAATGTTTTTTTTTTGTTGTTGTTCGTTTCTATTGTATATTTTTTTTGTAAAATATCTATTGATGTAAATATATATTTAATAATAATTTTAATTGTAATATTTATCGAACGGTTAGCAATTTATTAATACGTTGGTTGCTTAAATGTACTATACACAATCGGTATGTAATCGAAACTCGAACCATTCCTAAGTGTATTTGTATTATATTATTATATATATATATATGGTAATTATAAACAAAATTATGTATATTTAAAGGATGCCATATTGTTTTTTTGTTGTGTTTTTATTGTGTTAATTAATAAGTTCTTCATTGGTCGCTAATGAACTTTTATCAAATATGCTAAAAACATAATATTTGTAAAATAAAAAGATCTGATATGTGATTTAATATGTCGTTTTAATTACTCCTCAAGATTTTTTGACTTTACAGGCAAAATAAACGTCAGTTGCTCTTTTATACTTTTGATTCGAGTCGTTTCTGGCGAATCAGAGATGCAGAAATTGGTTAGCCAATTGCATTGCTTGCATATATTCGAACGAAATATGTTCACGCCTTGAATAATTAAAATTGCAAGGTAAATGCATTATTAAATTTATTAGTTACTATAACGGTTTTTACCTTTTGTCTATTGCATGTTTACGAACAAAGGAATAGTTTTTATAAGTCATTGCGAGCGGATAGTTATAGTATCTGTACAATAGTGCTTGTTTCAATGTTAAGTTAGGCAATTGTATGCTCTTATTAATATTAGACCTTTTGTCGAAACGCGTTACTATTTCCTTTTCAAGTGTTCTAAATTGTCAAATGGCTTGATAGACCTCCCACAAATATGTCACAAGCTTTGGATGAAAAATATTAATCCACTATAGTATATTTTTTATTAAAACTGTTATTAAATCAGTGACTTATATTTTATTAATTATAAATTATTAATACAAATAAAAATCAATTATTGTCACTATGTGCGACTCAGCTAAATAATTATTTTTAATTATAAATTGCAATATTTATCTGCAAGATTTGTAAAATCTAGAAAAACCTAATCTAACCTAATACAATTATAGCTATGTAATCGGGCGACTCTGCTCTGTGGAGCTTCTGTCCCGTCTATTTATATACCGAACGGGAATATTAATAATTTATTGTTACCTGTCGCCACAGTACTCCCCCTGGAGTAATTTGGATAAAATTACGATATGTTTTCGTATGTGTTGTTGTGGCGAAGAAGGCGATGGTCGTGGCAGCGGCAGGAGGATAGCGTGATCGGCGAAGAAGGCGATGGTCGTGGCTGCAGTAGGTGGATAGCGTGGTCGGCGAAGATGTGTTGTTGTGGCGATGAAGAAGAGTCTCCATGTGACTGCGGAGCTGTGTAGCACCCGGATGTCCGGTCGGCCGAGGAACTGATTTCTTATTCCAGGGCCGCGTCTACAGGAAGCTCTGCGCAGCTGAGTTGCGATGCAGCGTGGTTGGCGAAGATGTGTTGTTGTGGCGATGGAGAAGAGTCTCCATGTGACTGCGGAGCTGTGTAGCACCCGGATGTCCGGTCGGCCGAGGAACTGATTTCTAATTCCAGGGCCACGTCTACAGGAAGCTCTGCGCAGCTGAGTTGCGATGCAGCGTGGTCGGCGAAGAAGGCGATGGTCATGGCTGCGGCAGGAGGATAGCGTGGTCGGTGTCCGTGCTCGTACCGGCCCCATCCAGAATTTCTGCGTTAGTCTTCCGTCTGAGACATCAGAACGCAAAATTGTTATCCAAATTCACGTCGGTAGTTCAACAGTTTGCGGGTCGATGTTGTTGTTGACGGAGCTGGTCATGATCAGAAGGTTGCGTGTTCATATCACGTCGCAGGTTACCAGTGTGGGGGTTGAGTCGTCTGGTGCTGGAGCTCGTGCTCACATCGGGTTGTCACCAGTGTGGGGGTCGTGTCGTCTGGTGCTGGAGCTCGTGCTCACGTCGGGTTGTCACCAGTAGTCGCCCTACGGGTGCGTGACGGCGCCGGGTGCTTCCTGGGCCGCGTGGTCGGCGGCGGCGACTGTCAGCGGCGACGGTGGCTGACGATGGCGGCACGTAGTCGGGGCTGCGGCAAGTAGTCGGCGGAAGCGGCGAGGGCGTGAGCGGAGCCAGTAGTCGAGTCTCGTAATGTAATTGGGCGACTCTGCTCTGTGGAGCTTCTGTCCGTCTATTTATATACCGAACGGGAATATTAATAATTTATTGTTACCTGTCGCCACAATGTTTTAACTATTATTACAACTAAATTTATTTATTCAATAATTAATCACGATATTCATCCATGAAATTAGGAATGTCATGATTAGCAATTAAAACACTTTTCTTTCCACGATTAGATGGATTAACTTATAATATTATTTATAAAAAGGGCAGTTCAATTTATGATACAGCGCTAAAACCATTTAGGAATTATGGGATTGCTTCGTTAAAATATACAATATATAAATCAGAAAACATACATACGCCCATGCATTCAAGTTTATCCTTAAAGAGACTGTTTCTGACCTACCTTAGCGGCCAACTGTAATTCGATTCTACCCTTTTGTAATTGGTCGTTTCACTAAACAAAGGCGAACGATGAAATCTACCACGGAGAGGGGCATACATATAAATACTGGATATAAATATAAGTTTGACTGAATATAAACATTTTTCACCAGTATATATTTCTACTAGCAAAAATATAATTTAACTGATAGACGCTAGTGAAATTATAATCTGTTTTAAAATGTCTATAAAAATAAATTTTCTTAATAAAGCACATCTAAACCGAATTTTGACCAATAGGAGAGGGCAAAAAATATCTCTTCTCAGAAGTCAAAAATTCACGTCAAAAGCAATAAAATCGTGTCGGCGCCGGTGTAGTGGGAACGCTCGGTAAGAGCGGATTGTGTCAATTGTATGCCTTTTAGTGTCGGATATTGCCATATTTTGTCATTTTCTCGATCCAGTTCGCCATTAGATGGGGATATTTAAGCTAGAAAAACTTCCACTAAGGATCTCAGAATCGCTTTTGAGAGCAAATGAAGGTTTTCTCAACACTTCTGCAATAAATCTCCCAAGATGCTTGGTTGGTTGTGAGGAACTCTTTTCACTTTGCAGCATTTTTGAATCGGAATCCCTGAATAACTAAATAATCCATCTTAATTATTGATCTATTTAATGTCTGCTACGAGGAGCTGGTCCGGTTCGTTTCATTTGTTTTTTTCTTACTGTGAATTATTTTTTGTGTGTATTTTTAATATTTTGCCTATCGTGCCGAATGAAAATAATATTTTATGTCACGATGGACTTAATTTAATTTAAATAAATTATTTCAATTATTAAATAAAAATCTATTTAATTGGTTTGGATTTAAAATATAGTTTAATAATAAAATATCTAATTTACATCTGATTTCTAATGAAATATGAACTGTGATGTCAGAATGTAAATTAGGAATTAGCGATCAGTCGCGGGCCGCTCTATCGGCGAAACGCAAAATGAAATTAATGTGTACCGCGACGGGGATGATTTTAATTTCCCCGGGCACGCGGGGAATTAAGATAATAATAAGTAATGGGGGCGGTTTTAGCCGGGGTAGTCCATATAATAAAAGAGGGCAAAGGCACTCCTTGGGCGCCGGGGCTATTATGAGAAATTGAACTCTCTCTGGCGGAACAAATATAAAACTAATCCCTGTCAGGGACTCATCTAGAGACACGAGAAGCAAAAAAGAGGAAAACATACCAATCAACCAGCCAACCAACCACCACGTGAAATTGCACGGCGACTTGCCCCGCAAAACGTAATCCTTAATAAGACGACTCTGTCGGTCAAATATCAAAAAAGCGATGGACATTTTATTCCTCGTTAAGTTTAGATGACAGTTTGCAAAATTAAACTTTATTTTTTCTATTATTATAATTTTTATGGTTACAATGTTAGGTGTGACTTATTTCTCAGTTTGGCCAATGCGACCGTTATTTATTATTTTTGCTTTAATATTTTTTTTAATAGTATATAAAAAAAAATTAAATTACGTTAAATAATGACTTATAAAAACGACACATTCAAGTTGTTCTGGCCCTTGTTTCTTTTATACAAAGGGTTCCAAGGACCCCGCAGAATTGACGATGGAATTTTGGTGGAGCGCTAGTTTTACAAAGATACGCAAAGTCTGAGACTGCAAAACCGACCCCAGAATTCGCATATTTTGATTTCATCGTGTTTTTTAGAAAAATGAAATATCGTTATATTTAACATTTTGTGATAAAAATAATATTAATTTCTGTTTTTATTTTATTTTTACTTTGAAGCGGGGCTCTACAAAAAATATTAAATTAAGTTTAATTTCAGCAGTTAGATATAAGTCACAATTCCACGTCTATGATTAAAAAAATTAAAAAAGAATACATATTCTAGAAAAATTAAAATTACAGCAGTAGAAAAAAAAAGTATTGAAGTTTACCGTTTTAATAAAAAAATAGTGCTATACACTACACACTATAAATCGATTTATCTTACCTTAATGAATTTTTTTTTATTAAACAGTTATATAATGTTTTTAATATATAATATTTATAAATAATATACACAATATTCAGATCACTCATCTGTTAGATAATTGAAATTGAGTTTTATGGCCGTGAAGCAGTACCGCCGAATCGTAACGAAAGGGTTCAAGAATCTAAAAAGTTTAATCCCGAACCCATTGTTTCTTCGCTACTTAATTCTGCCCAAATGCTTTCTTTTCGAATCCCCCAAAGTCCGACCGGTTCAAATGGTATTGGATCGAGTTAAGCGGTATGGCTTAGAACAATTTAAATGAGAAAGCGATTGGTTGACTTCCTTTACCACCGCAGGGTGTATTTTGTGCCATTGTGATATGCAATAATACTTTGATAAATAATGAAATATTTTTCATAGTTACAAGATTGCAGCTAAGCTCTCAAAACTAATGTCTGTCTGGTGCACAGTTTTCCCGTAACCAGTTTACCAGACGATGATGGCTTGGAAATGTTTCCGACGATTTATTATGTACTTAAACTCTCAACCCACAAGAGTTTTCAACAATAATTTTACGAATAAGTACGAATAATACTAACCTCACCATACAAATAACAATACTGTTAAATAAAGGTTCTTAATCAGTATCCAATTCACAACATATGTTAAATAAAAGTACGAATGTTTAATCAATAGTTTTTAATCATATGGCACTAAATAAAAATAGCAATGTTTATATCTTCCTAGTAGAAATTCTATCTATCTTACTGTCACTAATCTAATGGTTTTGTCTAACTATGTTTTAAAATCATTGGACTCTGGTGTACAAGTGGACGTCGTATACACAAATTTTGAAAAAGCATTTTATAAAGTTAACCATGCTTTACTTGTAAAAAAGTTATCTAATTTCGGGTTTTCTGAAGATCTCATAAATCTATTCTCAAATTACTTGACCAATAGATATCAATTCGTCAAGTATAAAAACTCTTTTTCAGAACGATATAAGACCCCTACTGGAGTACCTCAAGGATCCAATTTGGGTCCATTGTTGTTTTTATTGTTCATTAATGACATAGAAACAGCAATAGAGCATTCAGATTTTTTATTATATGCAGATGACTTGAAAATTTACAAGAAAATGCATTCGATTTCTGATTCCCTCGACCTACAGGAGGATCTCAACTCTATATGGAAATGGGCTTGCTATAACCAATTGCCTTTCAGTGTAAAGAAATGTCACACAATTTCATTTTCAAGGTCATTAACGCCGGCAAAATATTTATACCATCTAGGAGGATATTTTCTGGAAAGGTTTTCTTCAACTAAGGATTTAGGAGTGACTTTCGAAGAACGTTGGAAATTAAGCCAGCACATTGCAGAGACTCATAGCAAATCCTTAAAAATGCTCGGTTTTATCTTGAGAAATGCGCGTTACTTCAGGAATACTTTAGTATTGCGCATTCTTTATGATACTCTAGTCCGCAGCATACTAGAAACTAGCTCCATCATTTGGATCCCAGGCGTAATGAATCAATGTAATGAATTGAAGCTGGAAAAAGTACAACGTAAATTTCTTCGATATTTATACTTGAAGGAATACGGGTATTATCCGTTCTTGTTTCCCAGTGCTTTTATTTTGGAAGCCCTTGGATACGTTTCTTTGTCGACTCGCAGAAGTGTTTATGTAATTAAACACTTCTGGAAATTGCTCAAGGGCATCGTAGACAATCCTTCAGTGCTCGAGCAGCTTCAAATGTGGGCTCCTGAAGGTGGATATAGTTATCGGTCGCGTCCACTATTCTTGCCTGTTAAGTGTAGAACTGGAGCACTTGCCAACTCTTCTCTGGCCAAGGCTATTTATCTGCTCAATTCTGTCCATAGTAATATTGACATTTTCTCTTGCACTTATGGAGTTTTGGTTCAGTTCGTATGGGACAATGCACACCTATTGAGGTGATTTGTGTCTGTTGTTTTGTCTTGTTTATATTTGTATGTATTATGATGTATTAGTACTTTTGACTATCGTGACGCATTAGGTTTGCCTGCCAGGTCACGATGGTTATAATTTTAATAAATAAATAAATAAATAAATCTGAAAATTTCTAAAAAAATCTGTATCGAATCATGGAATATATTTTTAATATCCATAGAGATGTGCAATTTTATGATAAATTTATATGTTTATTAATAACATAGCATATTGACAGTTCAAATTGCTATTGAATGACATAGTCACAGAAATACTACAGTTATATTAGTCTTTTTGACCATTATTTAAGATGATTTAATTTAGATTTAATGTTAAGTTGAGGTGAGTAAGATAATAAATATATACATATGAATCAAAATCTAATACGGTTTTTCGCAAATTTACAAAATTACAAAATATGCAAAAAATATATAAATTACAGATAACTGCTGCTTAAATGTTAGTTAAAATCTCTATTATTTAAAAGCTCACTAGTTATAAAATTATTTTATTTTTTTAAATTAAAGAAAAATGTACTAAAAAAGTTGTATTCAACTGCAAAAATATTCGATAATAGTGTCATTATATTTACGTACCCGTAAACGAGCGACGCTGAGAGATAAGAACACCGGAAGGACATCCGTGTTTATCTCCTGTGACTGCCAGTTCACCTGTCGGCGCCCACGTGATGCTGCCTTCCGAGACTTCCGGCTTCCGGAGATAATCAAGCACAATTCGGAATAGTTTATTCACTATTGTTTAGTCCCACATGAAAATCATTCCATATATACCTATACATATAAACTTTTCCCTCATTCAGCCAATTGTAGTAATGTTCATAAACAAATAAAAGCCAATTGAAAACACTGCTAGGATACAAAGCCGAGATGCTAATTTTCCTTGGTAATTTCCACTTCTATTAAAACACGTGTTGAATTTTTGTGTTCACGCTCGTTTAGAAATAATTGGTTTGAAAGCACATAATAAATCTGCACAAGTATGTGCACTTGTGTGTGATTATTAAACGATTTTAATTGTTTAATAAATTGCTGTTGAATAAAAGCTTTCGCAGTAATATATGATTCCAACCACTTTCGATGTTTTAATGTGCTCATAAATTCATTATCTTATTTGTGTGTGTTTATTGCTTATTACGAATAAAGAGAACCGGAGATGATCATACGTATAACATAATATACTAGGAACATACTTATGTTTTTTGTAATGTTAATTTAATAATTAAAATTGAAAAGCACTATATTTTTTTATAGCTCGTTTTTTCTGATCATGCTTGCTTGTCCATCTACTAATTTTTACTACTGAGATATACATAAGTGACATATTTTTTATTAGTCAGCCATATTAGAAACAAAGTTTCTATTTTAAATCCATGTAAATTATATATTTTGCAGGATTGTCAATATTTTTTTAAATTACCAACAAAGAATTTTCAATCAATTTTTGTGTTAATGAAAATATTAGATTATTAATAATATTAGAAAATATTATTAAAAACACCATGTTGAAAAGAAAGAGTTTGAATGGTTTGTAAGTTTTCAATTGCAGGCGTTATATGAGAGATCTAGCACAATGAAAAATTTAGAACATTAGTTTGTAATCACTGAATCACTAACAACAAAAATAGCATAATAAATAATTCTTAAATAAATTACTGACCACAGAGAACTGATTTAATGCGTACAAGTAAAAAATATGATATTATGCCTAATACATTAATTTAAAGGTGCAATCGTGCTATGTATCTTTACTTTCGCATTATCTCATGTATAAAAAAATATTATTGTCTTAATATAATTAACGAATCCAATACATAAACATATATTATAATATTAATTATCATACAACTTTTAGATATATCACATAATTTATAAAATAATTAGCATAGCGTCATACAAAAGATAAGCTCAAAGAAAAACGTCTCACTCGCGCTCATACAATATATCATAATAACATTATTTATGCAAAGGCCATATTTTCTCCTCGTCATATAATTCAGCTTATAACTCGGAGATTTCCCCCTGTAACGTGTGTATGTATATTATATACGCATATCTTATTAATTCTCAGGTGGAGTGGGACCATTTAGGCCGGAAGGAAGCTGAAGCTTCTGTTTCCTCTTTCCAGCATCTTGTTATCTTTCCTTAGACGCAAATCTTCCCATTGTGTCTAATACGGTGATATTTTTAATTGGCCAAATCGGATTTACTTCATTACGTGGATTAAATCTGTTTTTATAAAGCGGGATACGTGCGCCTAGAAATAATTCCATCATCTTTAAAGCAAAATCCTTGTTTCTCTGCGTAAGGTTTAATTTAGATACACATAAAAGGTTAGCATAAAGGAAATACCAGTGTAATATACAGGATGTATTATTAATAAAGTAATATATATTTAACTAAATTTTGTGACATGAATATTTACTAAACATTCTTCAATCCAAAGATATAGTATATATTTAAATTTCTGATAAAAAATATTTATAATATTGATATCGGAGTTACTAAGTTAATAAGACTTATCTCATTATTATCTCTTTAGTTTAAACTGTCCTTATTTTAGAGCGGTAATATTTTTCCGAAGCTATCACGATAGGTGACTTCTAAGAATTTTCTCCCATTTGCAACCTTGGGCCTGTGTGATCGTACAGAGCTCTACGTACAGGCTATCAATCTACCGTAAAGTTGAATTTTTGTAACAGTATAGAATTCTTAAGCACCCTGTGTATGTTTGTTAGCAAAATCCAATGTGTCAATTTTTTTCAAAATGGCGACAAGTATAAAAATTTAAACACTCGTAACTCAGTGGGTTTAAATTTTAACGAAAAGATTGCTATAGACGAAACGTTTAAAAGCCTAAACTACATCTAAATAAAATATTCAAAAAATAGTTTTTTGCTTCAAAACAAGCGATGTATAAGTTCGATCGGACCCCCATACGAGCCATTTTGAGACTTTCAGAAGAGTTAACGCTCTTAACTGCTTGGTTTTAAAGATTAAAAATTTAATTTTTAGTATCGTATAGAACTACCCCGCACCCTCTATACGTTTTGTATGAAAAAAATATATAATTTTTTTTTACAAGATGGCGGCCAATGTAAAAATTAAAAGTATCATAACTATGCAAAATAAAATTCTACTGAAAAATGTCGTATGCAAAAAGTGCTTAGAAGCTTAATTTGCATTTAAAAACAATTTTTAATTTTTTTTTTTTTAATAAAAAACGAGTCTTACAGTATATTGACCGGGCCCCCGAACGAGCTTTTATGCGACTTGACATTTAGTTAACGTTCGTATTTGGTTCCTTTTAAAGAAATAGACTTGAATTTTTGATACGAAATAGAGCTTTCGAATATACTTACGATACCGTTTAAAAAAATTAAAAATTAAAAAAAAAAGTTTTTTTTTTCCAAAACACGTTTAGTGTTATGAGTCGATCGATCCACCATACATACGCTCATAAGACTTGCAATATAGTTAAGGTCAGTGTGAGCTTATTTATACATATTTAAAGCTTAATATTTGTGACAGTATAGCATTCTTAAACACCCTGTGTATGTTTGCTAGCAAAATCCAATGTGTCAATTTTTTTAAAAAATGGCGACAAGTATAAAAATTAAAACATTCGTAACTCAGTAGGTTTAAATTTTAACGAAAAGATTGGTATAGACGAAACGTTTAAAAGCCTAAACTTCATCCAAATAAAATATTCAAAAAATAGTTTTTTGCTTCAAAACAAGCGATGTATAAGTTCGATCGGACCCCCATACGAGCCATTTTGAGACTTTCAGAAGAGTTAACGCTCTTAACTGCTTGGTTTTAAAGATTAAAATCTAAATTTTTAGTATCTTATAGAACTATTGTGCACCCACTATACGTTTTGTATGAAAAAAATATATAATTTTTTTTTACAAAATGGCGGCCAATGTAAAAATTAAAAGTGTCATAATTTTGCAAAATGAAATTCTACTGAAAAATGTCAGCAGCAAAAAGTGTTTAGAAGCTTAATTTGCATTTAAGAACAATTTTTAATTATTTTTTTATAAAAAACGAGTCTTACGGTATATTGACCGGGCCCCCGAACGTATATAGGTACGTAACGTACTAACAAATATAGTAGCAAAAATTATCTAAAAAATATATGAACGTAGCAAAAATAGTATAACATAAAAAAATAAGCTATATTATCAAAATTTGCTTTAAAATATATTTTTTTAATAAAAAAAATATACTTGTAAATAACAATAAATGTGCTACAATCCAATGCGTAAGCAGCGTATGCGTAACAATACAAGAGCAAATAACTAATTTATAGAAATTTAAGACATATGTTTTTATTTAAATTATAATTTTAATTAATAGATGCCTGTATTTAAATATGTTAAATTAACTCTTAATTTTTTCATAATATTGTAAGAATCAAACGTATTTATTTATTTATTGTGAATCTTTCGTTGCAACGTAATAGGCGTTAGGAAAACAGGGTATACACAATCAACAACTACTAAATAGTGAGAATCAGTCAAAAGTTTAAGTTTATAAATTATATTTTTTGCTTAATTATATATACTACAATAAGTAATATAAAATAAAAAATAATTACTTATGAATACTATTTTTTTTTTATAATTAAATAGTTGATATGTAAGGGTATATTTTATATGACTTTATTTCTGCATATATTCCCTGAATGTTTTTCAATGCTTATTATTAATTATGTTTTTATTAAATTACCTGTATTATATATAAATTTAAATACCTATAAATATATGTATATTAAATATAATTTTGTTAAGTGTTAACGTCGCGTTGTGGTGTAAAAAAAAGTAAAATCATTTTCACTTGGATTCTCGAGAAGGTCTTATCCTACTTGTGTAGTACTTAAAAAAGTAAAATAACACCACCGGTTGAGAATTAGCCATTGTGTATTTTTTTGCCTGAAAAAATAATAAAACGCCGTTTTGGTTTACTGTTTGCATTTGAAAACAGAGAAAAGGACTTAGCAAGGAATTAAAATAAATACGCAAACACAAGTTCGCTCAAATCTTTTGTCAGATTGTAATTGACCCTAAAAAATAATAATAAATATATTTGTTCATATGTATTATATGTTGAGTATATAAACATGTTATTCCGTTAGATTTGCTACAGAAAGTTTAGCGCTATAATCCCTCATACTTTAGCAAATGTCTCTTAATGCCTAAATGGTCACTATTTTTTGATTTAGTCAATTAATTCCCGGTTACTTATTACGCTCCTCGAATAGGGGGATTTAGTTCATAGGATGGCCGAGAAATATTATATACGTATACTATGTACTATTTTTATACATTTTACAATTAATAAACTTGTCTCTAACAATTATTATTAAATGTTTTATAAATCAACAAAAAATATTTTTGGTAAATTATTAACAAATATAACATAAAAGTCATCGAAAAAAATCGTGCAAAATAATATATAGTCATCTGCGAAGAAAATTTGTTGTCGGTAATCTTATTATATATATATATGTTTTTAAAAATATAAGTTGTTCTCTTACAAAAAAATATATAAATCATGGTTGTTTGACAAAAACATTTCTCAACAAAAAACTAAAGGTTTTTTTTAATATATTATATATAAAAAATGATTGGTGTTTAGTTATATGATTTTATTTTTTTAATTTACAATATATAATAAAAATTAAATCTGTCTGATTTTCTAAATAATAAATTAATCTGACTTAGTTTATTAAATTCGATAAGCTTGCCTCAGAACTACTTTCTTATTTCATACTTTTCACATTAATATATACCAAAGCATCTTATCTATAGCATTTAAAGTTGTAACAGGAAACTGTGCACAATATACATACATTTTTTTGTTGAAATTCTCCTCGGCTGATGTCTCAAGGAAGGAAGCGGTAGTTTGGAAGGCTCCGGTCTCTCTCCGCCACTATATCTTCAAATAAAACTTCTAAGACCGCTGGCTTATGAGAGTCAAGATTTATTCGGCCAACTTAATACGCCGTAACGATCTTTTGTAGACGTAATAATTTTCCACATTTGGCGGATAGGGCGGTAAGTTATTTAGGGGCGCTAAAGCCGCCCTTAATAGTTGCGCGCCTAGGTAACGGGCCCACATGATGCCTTCAAACGGTACACTTACAAACAATTTATTGTCTTACAATAAATAAATGTATTTCATTAAAAAATCTTAAATTACTGACTAAATAAGATTCCGCTTTTTTAGGCCAGAATCGCAAAAATATAAATTATGTCACCTACAAATAAATTATGACAGAAAAGGTAAAACGTTTCTCTAAATTTTGAAAGCAAATAATAAAAGAGATTTCAAAATTATATCTACTTTTCATTACAGCCAGATGATAAACAACGGAAAAAAACAGAATGACCGACATTATGCCTGCACTACACTTTCTGGAAGTTGGCCAAGGTTGGCCAAGGACAGAAAATATAATGGGTTACTTCAGTCGATTTCGGTCTAAAATCTCTCGGAAGTTGTCCGAGGTTACCGAGAACGGGAGGTAAAATGGGGGTAATTCAGTCGACTTGGCCAGCTTTGAGCGCTTCCGAACATTGTCGGCAAACGGACCGAAGTAAAAAAACCAAAGTTGGAGCTGCTCTTTTGAGCTCAAGCGGTGAGATACTTTTCTCGCGTGTTAAGTGACGAGAGTGAGAGAGATAACGATATGGTTTTTCGCAAACTGAGATAGAACGAGTAGCTCGGTTCAATTTCAGTATGCGCGTAGGCGTCCTATGGTTAACACGCACGTCGAGCGCTGCATCGTTGTCACGTGGTCAAGTTATATTACCACATGCGTATCGGAGATTTCAACAGACTCTTACTGACATCTTTAAATATTTTAGGGCACCAAAAGAGATTAATTATATTTCTGATGGTATATCATTCTAACAAATATTGTTATTATAATTTTTTTCATATGAAATTAAATATTTAAAAAATAAAAAGCAGTACTTGATTTTGTTAAAAAAATCGTTTCGAATATCCTTATGTATTTTCCTAGAAAGGTTAAAATGAATGCCACACCATAACGAATTCTTATTTAGAATCGGTGGCGACAAATTTTAGGATAGTCACAGATGTGGTGTTCGTATTTTAAAGTATAATTTTTATGCCTTATGGCATTTTGCAAAAGCCTACAAAGATTTTGCGTAAATTGAATATTTACGACCGAAAAGCTTTCACTGATATTGTATTGGTGAGTTTCACACAAACTTTTATAATTATCAGTAGCGTAATTTTATTAATATGACAATTTGACAATTGCGATTATTTGGCACATTTTTCGATCGCGCGCAAATATGCCAGCTGTACGTGACAACAGCCGCCGTGCGTACTTCATTCACGCCCGCCGTCCGGACGGCATATGAAGTTTTTGGCAGTGTGGCCGCTACTCGGAAGTCAACTTCCAGAGAGTGCAAGCATTACAATATATAAGCCTCAATGTATAATGGACTGTAATAAATATATGTAAGGTGTGGATTACGCCGATCGATACCTTATGTTATTCAATATTTCGAAAAAACAAAGAAATGAATAAAAAAAATAGTTTATTTGTTTTTTTCAATGCGCGTTGTTTAATTCGTTCCGTGCTTATCAAAATCTGATTCCTGACAGCAAAATTAAACGTTAAGATTTTATTTTGATTAAGGCTAAAGGATGGATGCATAATTCAGTGGAATCTATCGATTTTAAAGACAATTCACCGGTTTCTAACATGTCTTGCCGTGTCCAAGCTATTGATCCACCAGTAAGGCTTTCGGATAAACTGAAAAATAATTAGCCAAGAAAAATAAAAAGTGTAGAGAAATATGTGAGAGGAAAGTGTCGTGTTTGTTCTGCACATGGAATATACAGCATACATGTGCAGAAATTCTGAAATTCCTCTTCATAAATAATAAAAATAAATATAAATAAGGATATAGTGTAGTGTAATAGTGTAAATAATAAAAAAAAATATAAATAAGTGTATAGTGCAATTATGAAAATAAGTGTGTTCGTGAAAAGTGTACGCAGAAAATGGACGCCGTAAAATTTGGTAAGTGCAAATTATATAATATTATAAATGGATGTTTTTTATAAATCGCGTGCACAAAAAATTATAGAAACATTTAACCATTCATATTATTAAATTATAAGACACTGGTTTGTAACCATTGCAACCATTTTCAATTTACACCAAATATTAGGAATTAAATAAGCATATTTATTTGTTCATGATTTCATTCCTCAGAGATTCTTTTAAGCGCAATAATATTTTTTTTAATATTTTATTTAATGACGGCAATAATTTATCCGAGTTGTAGCTTTTCCCCTTGTTTCTTAATCTATAAATCATTGCGGTTTTCCAAATGGTGAAAAAATATTAGAATAACAAACACCCGGTAAAAATATTCGTAAGTTAATGGATGTTATTTCTTGGAAGTTCTTTCATTACTGTGTTATCTAATTTGTCTACATATAGCATTACGTTTTTACTTTTAAATTTTGCAATAATATACAGAATTTGAAGTTGAAAAATTTTGTTAATTTATATATTATCAACCGCGGATGCTTCGATTTCTTTTGATTGGATTGATTTTATGTTTACCTAGCTAAACAGCTTTGATCCTGAAATTCATTTATGTCAAAGAAGTGTAACGTATAATATTATTTTTTCAATAAAACAAATAATTATGGTTCATACATTGCATAAAAAAAATCATGTGCATCAAAAAGGCAACGACTTATTTTACAAAAAAAAAAAAGATTTAATATTATGTAGAAATAGTATATTAGCTCATTATCTCTAATTATCATGTAGAGGTAAACATAATGGTATCCTTTTTTTTTTTAATAAAAGAAAACGCATTACGTGGGACTCATGCTTGAGTTCACGGATTAAAATTGCATGAATTCATTAAAGAAATATATTTTTAATTTCTTTGCAAATATTTCTAGTTGATTTTTGTAAATTATTAAAAGTTTTAAATGCAATATATTTTAAATAATTTGTCCCAAAAATGATTGAGGGTGTGTGGATGTGTAAATCATCAGCAGATATATTTTTATAATTTTTTAGGGGTTTTCTAAATTTAAATTTAGTATACATAATCGATTTTCCCTTTAGCATTTTGTTGGTACTTATATTTCTTATTATATATTTTTTTTATATATATAATTATATATATAAAAAAATCTTATATTATTATAATTATTTATATATATAATTTATATTATATGTATACAATTTACCTTTCACATTTTTTTTTATATATGGAAATTATATTTCATTTATAAAAAAAACGACGAGCTTTCTAATTTACCATTGACCGACTTAATCGCCAGAATTCCAATCCACCCCAAAAGAGATTTTCTCATCTGCTTAAGCGGCGCAAATGGTGATAACTTCGACGCCACTTTAAGGGCCGGCGCCAGAGTTAACTCAACGTGGAAAACGGATAACCGAAAGAGAAGGGCTCACGTTTAAAAGCGCCGACAGAAAAGGGACGGACTCGACCATACTTTTCATTCGGAAAAGGGGGTCGTCAAAGATGAAAAATTCCCGGGGAAAAGACGCGAATAAAATTAACTGGGGATGATCGCTAATGAAAATAAATTGTCGGTGGGAGATTTGCGATTACGCCCTCTTCGCCTTTGCCTTCGAGATTTTCATTCACTTTCGCGCGAGTTTCACCCACTTATTATTTATGGCCGCGGATTTCCATTTTGCGGGCGCTAAGGTGCTTACCCGAGATTTCATACTTTTTTCATCTCTCTCTCTCTCTCTCATTTTCGCTGGTTTTTAAAGCTCGATATTCGTCTTGGACTTAAATGAAACATTATTTTCAGGGCAAATTATATTTGACAATGCGCTTGTGGGGACATTGAATTAAGATAGAGATATATCGATAAAGATAAAGAGAGGATTTATTGCAATTGATTTTTTTATGCAGTCATATAGGTCAACATAATATTTAAATTAAATGTTTGTAATAATACAAAAAAAATTGGAGGTAATTCTTTTAGGCTTTTAAATTAAATTTTGAAGTAATCTTTAATTTCTTTTACATATATTATTTTTAAGTTTTAGCTGCGCAGAGAAAAAAAAAATCTCAAGAGCTGATATTTTATGATTTTTGGTAATCAATAGATGATTTTTTATTTGTACAGCGAGAAATTTTGTATCCAACTAAACCTTTTGCTACTACAAAGTTTTTTCAATAGTCACATATTCATCGGATATTGCTACACAAAAATGTTATAACCTATTAACACACATTCATTTACATGATCGTCGATAGCATTTATTTTATGTTATCAAGAACAACAATATATCGTTGTTTGGTAGCCATAGGGTTAAAACTATTTATTTAATTTCTAAAAAATATTCTCAAAACTGTTTTGCCAAACTTTTTATTTAAATATAACACCGTGCTTTAATTTATAGCGCAAATATATGAGGATATGTGATCTGTATTTATCTAATGGTAGATAGGGACAGATTTCAAACCTACATAAAACAAAATACTGCGCTTAGACAAAATAAAATCCGGAATAAATCCAACATTTTGGCAACCATCTGCATTGGTAACACTGTGCGTAGTCATCTTCATATAACAATTTGATTTCAACTGTATTTTTTTAATGATATAATTTATTGATTTAGAATATTTTATTAAAAAAACATAAATCATCGTTCGTCTAAGTTCTCAAATATCAATTACCAAGTTAGGCTTTAGAATAGCGATCAGTAGATTACCTGTAGCATGCGTTACTTTGTTTATGTAACACTACTTAAAGGACCTAGCAAGAAAAATAAATAGCTTTGCAACATTTTTTTCTCCGAAATATTTTTCGGTTTTGATCATAAATCTCAGATATTGGATAGAATTAAATAAATTCCTATATTTGCTAGAACATTATAACGTCTTATCGAATATTAACCTAAAAATGCTAATGAGAAAATAAAAATACACAAAGCCTTTGAAGCTGTATTGCTATGTTTGAAATATAAGCGTTTTAAAAGCAGAATTTGCCATGCTATTTAAAAGTTCAATGACAATTAGTTCAATGTTAGCTTTCATAATTAAACTAGATAATAACTACGTGATGTTATTGTAATCTTACATACGTATGTATGTAGAATCCAATCGTTTCCCAATATCGGGATTTCGGACGTCGTAACTAGACCAAGTTGACGCGAAGAGGGAAGCGGTTGCTTTCTCGGTTGATGCTTGGCGTAATTCCTTAATTTGAGTTCACCCGAAAGTTCGGATGAACTTCGCGTACATCGAAAGCAAATATTTCGGAGCTAATTTTTTTTTTATTGCGTATAGATTTTTATCTGGATATAATCTAAAATTAAATTGAATTTTTAAAAGAAATAAATCACTTTGTAAAACGCCGATTTTATTTACAACATTATTATTTTTTAACATTAAAACTGATTTTTACAGTTAAATTAATCTATAAATAAACATTAATTTTTGGCGTCACCCATTTGCGTCCAAAAATTTTATGTTTTACACTATATTATATATATATTGATTGATAACTAGACCAGTTCGAAGGACATAGTCATTTTTAGCCATCTTTTCAAGTTGTCTGCATTGAGGAGCTTGTTGCTTTGATGTTGACGTGCTTTAAAACATTAAAAAATATGATGAAATTTATTATAAAAAAATTTACACATTAAAATCGAATCGTAGCTTATCTTTGTATCATAGAGAAATTGGGAAAATATGTTACGCTGTTTATTCAAAATATTTTTAGAAATAACATTTCGTTTAGATAAAGAGACAGTTTTAAATATTTATATAAATATTTTTATAAGAAGTGAAATATTATAATTTTTATTGCAAATAGTTAATAACCTATTTTTCTTAGTTATATGTTAGATTGCATTTTTATATAGTGCATACATATAAAACATATTTTTAATAGCTGATACAAAATATTATATATTAAAAAGCTATATGTTCCATATTAAAATGTAAGCTTACATTAGATTTTATTAGTTGCTGAATAATTTTCCGTAGAAAGATAGTCTAGCTTATTAAGTAAAAATATTAAAATACTTTGATTCAAATTATATATGAAGCAATGGCGTTTTTTTTAATATTTTAAGGTTTACCTAGCAATATAATTAAGCTTAACAATGTCAAATCGGTAAATAATACACAATAAATATTTTGTGCATTATCACTAAATGGCATATTATATCATAATAATTTCCATACTTTAAAAACACATAAGAAATTATAGGAACCAATTCCATGTCCATATATATTATTGTAGTAGGCAATTATGAAACCACTACATGTAATTCTTAAATAGTAGTAATTAAATCTTACAATGAACCTGTAACTGCTACTATTTAAAAAAAAATGCTTTCTTAATAAAATGCCACAGAATATGAGTTTATATTATTCAATGAATGCTGCAAATATTTCGGTAGCTAGTTGGCTTCAGTATTTTTTTTTTAATATTAAAAATAAAATCCTGAGCTTAGTTTTTATATTGCTTGTATTTATTAGGTCAATAATTATGTTTAGTATTCTAATTTGTTAATCAGTATTTTTAATGAAGTAGTATTTACATTTTCAGGGTTTGTTTTTATATTAAATTCAAATTAAAAATATAATCATTAGCTAAGCATTTATAATTATTATTACAGTCGGTTACAAATAAAATAAGATACTAATTTTTAAATTATCATAAATAAAATAATATTTGATACATTAACATACATTTTAAAATAATGATTGAATTTATATAACGTGTAAGAAAGCGAGGAACATTTTTCAATTAAAAAGCGACGATCTTTCAAAAATGCCACTACGTTACTAATCTATTGGAAGGAATTAAGTTAATGTGATCGAATTTAATCTTCGGGGGGAATTCGAGCATCTTAAAGATTAAATGACGCGGTCAAAAGTTCGGTTATGGGGCATCTAATAATAATAATAATAAAATAGCTGCATTATTGTATTGTTTTATATTCTCACTCTGCAGCTCCGGAGTCGTTTTATTTTAATTTAATTTTCTTTTGGATTATTTCAAACGCAATAAGCGCGAAGCGTTTCGTTTTTATAAGGGGCTTGATCTCAGATTAAATAATAGTCAAATAATGCAGAAAAATGCTGAAAAATCATTGTGGTTTTAATATTTTCACAGTAGATTGAAACAGGGGTGACAAAAAAGTATCAGAGGGGTTGATAATAAGGCGAAGGGATGGGGCGCGGATAGAGCGTAAAAGCTTAATCTTATCATTAAATGCAGTTACCCTACCGAAAAGAAGCGTTTCGATTAAAGAAAAAGAAACGCAGAAAAGTAATAGATATGATACTATAAACGCAATAATGCATATAGGTATGACGATGTATTTTACTTAAAATTCAACAGATTCGATTAGACTGAACATTCTGAACAAAACTAAGGTTAGTGGGATTAAACCGAGTGACAATTCTATATGCGAGAGAGTTGGCGCTTAGTGCCCCCATACACGCTCGTAGACTTATTTATTCATTTAGTCTCAGATGTGAGTTTTAAACTTGACTGATTCGCACAGATGTAAATGGATTACTCTCGGGGCCGTGGTATCAGGGCAGGATTTTGCACAATTCACTTGCTCGGCGAAATTTCGCATAGAGAGGGCGTCTAAAATCAGTAAGTATATTTTTTATACAATTGAATACAGATTTCATTGACAAGGGAATATTCAATTATATAATAAAATATACTTATTTATTATAAAAAAATCGATAAATGTCGATACTTATAAATTTAATAACAATAATTATTACTCACATAACCAGAGCAATTTGTTTTTCGCGAGCAATATCAATCTACTCACCAGATCGACATTTTTAATATCAAAAAAATTCTGATCTTTTATTGTTAAATATAGAATATTCGATACCGCGCAAAATACCATCAGGTGTACCTCAGGGATGTATACTTGGACCATTTCTTTTCATTCTATATATTAATAACATTTCAGTCTTAAAAAAGAATCAATCATTAATGTACGCCGACGACACTGCAATCTTAACTAATTCTAAAGATCTTAAACCTATTGCAGTTAAACTACAAAAATCCTGTGAAAACTTAAAAAAATATTTTATGAAATTGAGAATTAAAATAATAAAATTAGAGAAATATTAAATTCAGAGAATTATGAACCGTACTCAAATTTAATATTACAACGGTTCAAACTATATGAATAATGAATCCACCCCTGCGAATTAAACGTATAGAAAATCAGCGAACTCATAATAATTTAAGGTGAAATGAATGCACATATTCATTTGTAAACACTTTTGTCACAGGTATTACAGACCTAAGCCCAACGCTTTATGATCACATCTCATCTCGGCTATGTAACTATATACATTCCACGCTATGAACTCTGAGCTGATTATGCTCGAATAATTATTGTATCGAACGAATGTGGGGTGCCTGTGTTGGATTTTTAATCTCACTCAAACAATAAGTTAATCGGCAAACAATAAACATCGTTTCAATACCTACGTATATTTAGGTATTATATTATATATTTATTCGGTGGAGTTTGACGTATCTTATCTTTTTATTCAATTCGTTACACTTTGTAAATTCGTACTATTATTAAAAACGTATTGCTAGTACGAAAAATGATTTTTCTTTTCACCACACAATGAAAAGTCTAACCTACTCTCAAGGCGACGTTTCTGCGGAGGCTTCCGATCGAGCTTCATTTTTGAAAAGTTAATTTCCTGTCAGGTTCTTTAGCAGATATCTTATTGTGAAATGTCGATTCGGTGGCGACGAATTCTTATGAACACAGTAAAAGTATATACTATATTTTATATTAATAAAATATGAATTTTTATTACTTGATTTTAATAAAATAGTTAAACAAAACTAGAGAAAGATAATATATAAAATCTATAAGACCATTATTGTACTTTTCGGAGTACACTAATTACCGAAATTAAAATAGTGTCTTCATACAATTACAAAGTTATAATAATATTTTTTTTTAAATCACAACAGTTTCTGCACTTTTTAATATGTGTATATGTATTTGTTTTTAGCGTAGTAGTTACGTAGTTTTCAAGTTGTCTCGAATATCGTGTTGAAATCTTAGGGTTTCGACGATTGTTTATCTGAACCACTTCGAGGGTTCGTTTTTCGACACTTTGAGGGAAGTGTCGAAAAAGCATATATTTGGATAAATTTGTGGACTGCAAAAATGTGAAGTTTCTGTGGTTTAATATAAAAAAAATATATAAAAGGCCATAATTTTGCTTAGCAATATTTGAGAATATCAGCTGCTTTATTTAAAAATAATTGTAAATATTTCTGAGGATTTAAATAAAAACGCCCATATAAGTCCTTAATCATAAATATGTTTGTGGAAATTTCTGAGCAATTATATGAAAATTCCAGAAGAAAGGGCATACATTTGGATAAATTTGTGGACTGAAAAAAATAAAAAAAGTTTCTGTGGTTTAATATAAAAAAAAATATATAAAAGACCATAATTTTCTTTGACAATATTTGAGAATAGCAGCTACTTTATTTGGAAATATTCGTGAATATTTCTGAGAATTTATATTAAAACGCCCATATAAAAGTTTTTATTTATAAATAAGTTAGTGGAAATTTCTGGTAATTTATAGAAAAATCCCAGAAAATATGGCATACATTTGCATAAATTTGTAAACTAAAAAAATGTGAAAATTAGCTTTGCTTTATTATAAAAAAAATATATAAAAGGTCATAATTTTTTATATTTAAGTGGAAAATTGGGGTTTATGCATACAAAAAGCATATGTGTATGAAATACCATACACAAATGAGTATAGATTTCTAAGGATTTATACTAAAATCAAATATGAAAGGCTATAAAATCAATAATTTTTAGGTGTATGTATAAAAAGCGTAAATAAACTACTATAAACATAGTTAAAATTGTGAACAAAGAAAATAACTATAGTCTTGAATAAATTAATGGAAAATTGTGTAGATTTTAGGGTTTATATAATATAATATAAAGCACCATAAACTTAAGTAAATTTGTAGATAAAAAATATGTGTAGATTTCTGTGATTTTATATAAAAATCTCATAAAAAAATATGAATTTAGATAAATTTATGGACAGAAATAATAGTGGAGTTTTCTAAAGATTTATACTAAAACTTAAAATAAAAGATAATAAATTTAAGTGAATTTTAAGATTTATATTAAAATTCCATATAAAATGGAATAAATCTATATAAATTTTTGGACATAAAAAAATTCCGCAAATTATTAATTTAGATAATTTGCGGACAGAAAAAATAGTGAATATTTTTAAGAGCTTATACGAAAATGGTCTATAAGTTTAAACAAATCTGTAGACTTGCAAAAATTTTGGAGATATTTGACGATTAATAAATAAACTCATATTAAATATTATAAACTTTAATAAATTTATGAATGTAGAAAAATGTAAATATCTTTGCGATTTTATATAAAAAGTTCATATAAATTAATTAGTGAATATATCTCTGAATTAATACAAAAATCGCATTTAAAAGACTATAAAAAATTGTAAAAGATTTTGATGATGTATTAAAAATGATATAAATTAAGATATATTTGTGGACTTCAAATATTTTTTTAATTTCTTAAATTTTAGAGAAAAATTGCATATAATAGACCATACATTTAAAAATTGTGTGGATTTTTATGGAAAGTCTAAAAATATGAATCTGAACTTTAAATGTTTATGTTCACTGAAAGTAGCTGTAATTTAAAATAATTAATTTACTGTATATTGGACGTAACTTTATATTAGTTTACATGAAACATATACTATGCTGATTATTTGAAAAAAATATATATTCTTCTTAGAATACCGTTGAGTATAATCTTGCATCTTAAAACATTTTTATAACATTTTTAATGGAAAAAATATTATGTATATGTAGGTAGATATTATAATTTAGAATAGAGCTGGAGTTAATCATAAAAGTCGTAAACATGACGATTCTCTCCCCACTGCCAGTTTGACAGCAAAACGAAAAGCGGTGTTGACATCTGCCGATAAAAAAATAAATGTCTTTCAAAAATGGAACAATACATCGACTACTTAGCAACAGTGGTTACCAATTCAAATAAATTTATTTAAAAATAGCACAATTAATATTTCAAGAAAAAGTTTAGTTATTTGGCTGCAAAAAATACAATTAAACATTTTATTTTTACTACTATCAAAGATTAAATATAAATATGTACTGTATAATAAAATACTAGTTAATGAATTATAATTTTGTTGTTATTAATAACAAAATAGCAATAGCAATATATTATTTTAAGTAGATTTTTTTTAGTTTTTATCTACTTAATTTTAACTTTTGCTTTAAAAAATTATATCGGTGGATATTTTATATCTTATTTTCTGATTTTTTTGCTAACGTTTTTTATAACTAGCATGATTTTTCAAATCTCACGGATGAGAAAAATTGTTTAGTGACGAATAATTAAAATAAAATCACGCATAGTATCATCAATTGATTGTAAGCTCGAGTGCTTATAGTTAATATTTACATAGTTCATTTTTTTTTTTTTTTTGTAAAAGCGCAATATATAAATCAGCAGTTTAATCATCATAAACACAGTTGCGTTCGAAAAGATCAGGAGATGCCAGAAAATTAAGAGTCCAATAGGAATTTCATTCGTACACTTAGATTTCCAGCGACCCAAGTCTGCGACTAGTTGGCAACCCACGCCTCGCGCAGATAAGGCCTATATCCGGTTGTTGCTATGCTCCTCGATTTTTTCTTTTCATTTTCTGTCCTCATCAAAGATTTTTCTTCGCCCACCCCACCGCCCCGAAGGGAATTTATACCCTTTTAAGTGCTGGAGGCCGCCGCCAGGGTGCTCTCGGGGCCGTTTCTTAATTTCCTCTTTGGAGATAACGCGCAGTAGCAGCCACGCCACACCAGTCTGCCTCGCTTCTCCTTTTTATCGTCAGTTTTAACGATTGGTCTTTCGTTTTACATTTGGCATCGGGCGCTTTTATGTTTTTTCCACGTTTGTGTTTAGACGCGAAACGGCGCTTTTTTATGAGAACTTTTCCGCCGGCGAGTGTATGTATCTATCCTTGCGGTAAATTTGGGTGCTGGTGCTATTTTAAACATTTTTTATGCAAGAAAATATATTCTAGACACAAAAGTCTTACGTAAATATTGTTAGTCAAAATGGAATTATTTAATAATATATATTTATTACAAATCTGACCTCTGTGTCTTGACAGGTTTCCCTACTGATTTTTATACAAAATAGTTAATATATTTTATACATATACTATACATAACTTTGTTTATATTCTAATTCATAGTTCTGAATAAAATAAAAATATGTAAGAATAGTGGCGCATACCTAAAATATATATATGCACTATTCCATATAATTTGTTTTAGCTCCTAGTGGATCACATCTTTGTGTATGACGAAACTGGATAGTTCTTGTAAATCGAGCGTTGACATATTAATCGTAAAGGTCAAGAATAAAGGACGCAATCGCAACTTTTCATGATACTCTACACCCCGCAGCAGAAAATCGTCAAACGTCGGATATTCGACACTACCCCTTAGCTTATTTAAAAATATTTTATTAAATATACGTTACGTCGATAATAAAATTAATTTTATCGCAACGCTCCTAGCAAATAGGCACTAAGCTACAGATACGGACACGATCCGTATTCTTATAGAGATACCTGAGAATTTATTGTTTCTTTGCTTCTTAAATGTCTTAAAGAAAATTCATAGATGAAAATGCATTGCTCGGATGATATTATATTACTATAATTAGCCCTTGACACAATATTTACAGAATATTGTATCGAATTATAATTAAAAAATATTAAAAAGCATTTTATTCAATCAAAGTTATGTTAAAAAATGACCTTCATTTTTATCCGTGTAATTAAATAAGTGTATTAATAAAATATTATACTTTATAATACATTAAAAATAACGTCTTATATGGTATTAAGTAATATAAGATTATATACAAATACAATATAAGGATATAGGATTACGAATCACGCATGGGCGGGGGCCGCCCACAGACGCTCCATGGGCGGCACAAGGCGGGGCCAAGCGATAATAAAGTATGTTGTGCAGGCAATTAGCAGGCATTAAATTGTAAGTGTCCGACGACGATAACACCGCATACAGAGCATTTATCCTTTATATGGACCAAAGGGCGTCGAGTGCGTCGAGATGCAGCGGCGAGCTTAAAAGCTCTCACCCCCAACCAAAAAACTTTTTTACTACACTAATAACTTGTATATGATCTTTGGCTGTATCCGTTATGTATAAAAGTAGCAAATATCCATTTATAGTATAAACACTATATATAAAAGGAGAAACGGCTTCTGAAATTAATTTTCAACTAGTTTATGCTTAGGAAAATAATATAAAAATAAATGTCGTTCATGTTATAGAAATAAGTAGAGGACTATCTATCATCACAGATAAACTCAAGTTGATTTTATAGGTATATCTCAAATAAAATGCTTTGTTACTATTTTCTGGGCTTGATATTGAACTTTTTAATTTAAAATAATCCTGCAAATATTTTCTAGTAGGTATGTCTATTAAAAATAAATAACATTAAGAACTTTCGCATTGTAGTATCCATATAAATAATGCGAAAGTCACTCTTTTATATTTTATAATTTTTTTTATAAAAATATACAATATTTATATGTTATTTTAATTATCTTAAAACACTAGTTTACTTATCTTAAAATTAAAACAGAATATTAAAAATCATATAATACGTTCATCGCTCTATATAGTAATATTATATAACCCTGAAGCGTAGAGGTTGTTTATTTCGGGCAATAAGATATTCGGGCATAAATTTCAGTAAATGTGTGCGCAAAACAGTGAATTATCTTTATGCGAGTGTTTTTAAAGGATCTTTTGTGTGTGAAAAAACAATGGAAACAACCGACAACAATAATAAAAATGTTACATTGCTCCTCGTATAATAATATTATTATGACGTCGGTAATACATTATTGCGAGATAAGGGATAAACTACACCCTAAAGACGAATATAACACTTTGCCGGAACGGGGGCACAATGCCGATATACAGGGTGTCTTTTAGTCGCATTGCTTGACAACATTTAATAATAAGGATCGAAATGGTTTATTCAACAACAATTTGCAATTCATCTTTAAAATACAGATAATCAAGTATTTGATAAAATCTTTCTCAATTATGAATAATGACGAAATGGATAGCTCTCGAACTGACTCTGTTAATACAAATAGAATATAGTCTTTGGTTGGATTAGTTAATGAAGTATATAGATCATACATAATCGCTTTGCTAGTATATCGATGGTTGCATCATTAGATCTTTTTAGAAGTCGTCCGTACTTACTCTTAAGCGCTTTTCCTGGAGATGATTGCTCAAACAGGAGGCGAGGCGTCCGTGATCGAAAATATTCGTGTAACGAATAAGTTTTTGGAGTAAAGTAGTAGTTCAAGCACCGATGTGTTGTGGATTCGAGTGCGTATAGTCTGGTTTTGTACCGCGTAATATACACCGTCGTAAATTCACACCGCACGTTGGAGGGGCTAGTAGGATTGTGACGTCTTCTAGACAGCTGCTAGATTCATGAACACAGTTCGCACGACTTCGGATGTGCGTGTGGCGTGTCCCTCAACTGATGTTGTATATGAACCGCTACATATTATATCGCGGAACTAAAAGATGAATAAAACTTTTATTCCCCTTTAAAAACTTCTTCTTTAGCTACTGCATATGGCTACTTTCAATCATTTAACCCCAAATTTTCACTGATACAATCAATGTTTGACGTGTTGTTTTTATGACACTGTCAAATATATATTATTTAATATATTACGACGCATTTAAAATAACCCAAATTGTGTTTATTATAGCATATCTAAAAAAATATTTAAGTATAATAATACTAGAATAAAAAAAATATATAAATTACAGAACATCCTGTAGAGGCTATCCGACAGATCTGGCAGTTAAAATGGAACGGTTTGATATCGTAATGTATAAAGATTTACGCAACTCCTCGGCGTAGAAGGTGGCTGGCTACCGGCAGTTATCGTTGCCTTTGCAGCAGCAGCAGCAGCAGGTGGAGATGGCTCTCTTCATTGGTGAAATTAACCAATTGCTCATTTCGCTACACAAACCCCATTTTCGCACTCACTCACACAAAAGCCTCGGCGCGAATAAACTAATTTCGCGGGATTATCTGATTTATGAGCTGCGCGCGGAGGCAGCTTTCATATCACACAATGTACGGTAAAATTTGGTTATAAAGCACACTAATATAAATTTGTAGGGCAGGCGCTTTCTCGCTATAAATATTCACATGTTATTCTTCGTATTTCTTTTATGGGCGTTGGCTTTCATTTATAGAACTATTCGCAGAAGTTTATTTTTAACGTAATTGGCGTAATTTTTATTTACCTTAACCTTTAAGCCTTAATATATCTTTAAAAAGAAGCGACACATTTATCATAATACAAATCAAGAGACACGATACACGCGCGTCCGAAGTCCCGCGAGCAGTACCCATAGACCTAGTAGAATAAATATAAAAATTTTGTTTTAGTTTATATAATATTTATTATAACACAAGTTCTTTCCATATACAATTAAGTATTTTTGAACTTTATTATAAAAGCACTAAGAGATAGGAATTCATAATACAATTATCAATGTAAATTTAATAGTTTATCATATATTTAAAGAAATAAATTATATATAAAGTATTCCAAACATTTTGTTTTTCAACATAAAAGTATTAAAATTAGAATAAAATAAAAACAAACTACATTTTATACTAAACGTATAATAAGAGTGAAATAATACTATATATACCTATATAGAAAAAAATTAACACACAAATTAGATCTGAAACATAACAGTAAAATTAAAATGCAAGTTCATAAGTAAAATATTATTAGCTGTCTATATTTGCAAATATTTTGCTTAGCAGTCAAATTTCTTTCACTTAATGCGAATTTAACAAATCAGCGAAATTGTAACGCTGAGCGTGTTCTGGGGCAAAAAACTGGAGCTCATCCAATATAAAAGTCTCAATCAATAGTCTATGTAAATGTTTAATTGTACAACATGCCTAGTGTATCCTAGTAAACCTTATCTAGTTGTTAGGCGTCCAGATTGTAGGATGACCTTTTATGTGTTTGTTCCGCAGTAAACTGGTGAGAATCCAAAAATCAAGCTTCAGATAATATTCAGTTTGAGAATATACAAATTTCTTTAGATATAACAAACTCCAGATTACTCAGTTAATCATATATTATATATATATATATATATATATATATATATATATATATATATATATATATATATATATATATATATATATATATATATATATATATATATATATATATATATATATAAAATTAATATCGTGTACATATATAGGTATTATGTATGTTTATAGTGTATTTAGTTTAATAGTTAAAATTTAAATTTTTTTCACCGAAATGCCAAGAACCTACATAAACTTTTCCCTATCGTTTTATATCCGAGTTTAAAGACCTACAGCCGCATTTCGAGCTATTCATAAAATGTTTAAGGACTTTCAGCAATTCGACTGACAAATTGGCTTCGGTAAACAAAAGCGAATTTCATTATCCGTGACGGGTTAATTAACCCGTTCGGCCGGCACTTGTTGTCGGCCGCGATGGGGATAACCCTTTCCACTGAGCCCCTACGCGAAGAAGGAGCAACCCCAGATGCGGGTGGGTAAGGAAGCGCGGCCATAACTCATCCATCCTGTAAGATTACTGATCTTTAATCCCCCCCTGGCTTCTCCTAAAAGTTAAGATTTACGAGCCGCTCGGAATTATATTGTTAGCGACCTAACATGTGGATGAATTGGAAGGCACTGTTTGAAATATATTTTTTTAAATATTATTTTGTAAATATTTTAAGCAAATAATTTTGTTTAATATTTTACTATATTTCAGTTGCAGTAACGTTGTGCTTATGGTGTGTGTTTAAAATGACACTAGCAATTCCTAATCCTACCAAGTGCGATGTACGTTTTTAATAACTGGTTTATAATAATTTGTTTATTATTATATTATTAGATAATTTTAAGTAAAGTATAAAACGCTTCAATATAAATAAAAAAAGTTAATTTACTAATGGTTTTACAATGAATAATCCCTTGCTAATAAAAATCTTATTTTTAGAAGTTAGAACTCCTTAAAGGATTTAATAATATCACTCATTGGATTATTGTACTTCATAATTAAATTGTACTTCATATTTAATTCCCATATTTTTTCAATAGTAATTAGTACAAAGTACAAAGTCTCGTAATATCACAGAGAAATATCGCTCAAAGTAGTATTATAAATATTTACCAACGTCAGACGCTTTATGGTGTAATTTTATCTGCAACATTATTTCACTGTAATTGTTTAAATAATTGTTAAAAACAAATATAGTATCACTATTTTTTTTGTTGCAAACTCGATTTTATGGCTTCTTATCTATTTAACCACTGTCCTGATTTTTAAATGTAATAATATGTAGGGTAAATGTCAAAGAAATATGGAAGATAAAACAAAATTATGAAACCTATTTCGTTTGATTTTGCAACAATAATTAGTGAAGTATGAAATCTTGCATCATCCTGGAGTAATATCGTTAAAAGTATGTAAGTAGTAGTTTTCTATGCATTGATTTTTTTCTCTATACTATGATTATGTTGGGGTTAAGAATGTGGGTTAAGAAATCCTTCGCAGAATACCACCATACTGACATCATATTTTTTTCTAAGTGAAACTTCTTAGTTGTCTAATTATTGGCCTGTTATTTTTTGATTATCGTAGAGAATATATTTTTCACCGCAGGCAATGATTCTCTATTATTTTTGGGAACTTTTCCCAATTTTTAACTTTTCTAATGGAATTCTGATGACGTAAAAAGGTTACAGAAGAAAACTTTAAATCTGTTGCGAGAATCCGAACAATTTTTGTGGATTAGTTACAACAGTATTTCTCTGGTATTTTTTTATCAAAATCCAATATAGGTTTTCTAATATCGAAATCAAAATTTATATTTCTCGTGCTTGCACTGCATTGTGTTTTAGTTTGCCTTTCGATCAGTTCGTGCGGTACCAATTTGTCATTTTTTCACTTTTACTGTTGTATCTGCTGTCGTAAAAAAGTTACAGGAGGAACCTTTAAATCTGCTGCTAGTAATTCTTAGCCTTTTTCATCAAAAGAAGATAGAGATCTTTTACCGGGTTCATTTTCAAGATTATTTTACCAGTAAGAAATTTATTGAATCAATATCTTACAATTTTCTTACTATCAACGTTGTCGCCAAATCCCAAATTAATATTTCTTGTTACCTGTGCCGCATTGTATTTCAATTTAAGCTCATACAAAAAAGTATATGTATTTTTTTTCCTTTTGATCAGATCGTGCTGTACCCATTTATACTTTTTTCAGCTTTCCTATGACACGCTGATGAAAATCATCTGTCTGCTGTGAGTAGGGCATCCAAATACCCGGCCTAATTCATTACCCGGTTATACGGGTATTTTCCGGGAAATAACCGGGTACCCGGTTCGGTTCCGGGTAATTTTTGTAAGCCGTTAAGAGTCCAATTTTTTATTATATTTGAATCTTTGATTAAATATGACGTGATATATTTAATTTTACTTTAATAATTAATATCATTTTTAAAAAAGATAAGGTATTGAAATAAAATTAATATATTATGTAATTATTAATACTTTACTCAATCGAAATATTTTTACATTCCATCGGTAGGTACATATATACATATACTTACATACTACATACATGTGTAACAGTACAAAACCGAAATATTTATTTTAACACATATTTGGCAATAATAATACAAATTACACATGAAAAATACTGAGGAAATAAATTTTATTAAAATTATAAAATAAATTAGATGATTGTATTTATTATATGTATTATATGTAGGTAGAGAAACAAAGTTTTAGTGATGTTCTTTTTGTAAAAAGTTATATTTTAAAAACACTAACGAATCTAATGTGTTATATTTTCACCCTACAACGCATTAAAATTTATTTTTATTTGCAACTGCATCCATTCAAAATAATCCTTATCTATGCATTCGCTTATCTCGAAATCTATAGGTCGCTAAGTGCTGTCCCTTTTTTTGTCGTTCAAAGACGTAAGTCGTTTAAGAACGGCGATTCGGCTCTTCAATTTAATTTTAAATAATGGAAAAAATTATTTAAATGAAATTAACCGGATACCCTTAAAAAATTACCCGGTTTTCAGTTCCATGAAAAATATGGTGGGTAACCGGGTACCCGGTTCGAATGCCCTAGATATGAGTGTCCGAACATTTTTTGTGAATTAGTTACAACAGCATTTCTCAATCGATTTTCCATGGGGCGCATTTTCAATGGTAATATTGCCAGTAAGATTTTTTTATCAATGTATTACAGCTCCCTGACAGTATTCTCACCAAATACTAAATTGATATTTTTTTACCTGCTTTGTATTGTGTTTTAATTTGAATTTGTACAAAATAGGATATATATAAAGCGTATATATATCTATATAAATAAGAGGCAATGTTTGTATGTGTGTTCTCTCTAAACTCAAAAATGATTAGACCGATTTCGCTTAAAAATTTACAAATAATTTTTATTAGTTTTGGGAATGTTTAAAGACTAGTTTGAATGAAATCTGATACGGTGTTGTCAGGCTCAGGTTTTAGAACGTCGTATCGCCGCCGCCGTATTTTTATTGCTATAAATACATTTAAATTAAATATTGAATACATCCTGTCACATACAACGCAAATTAAGTTTTATAAACTCAACCCCACTCTATATATCCTATGGTTGGCACATTTTTCTTTGATATTTAATTAGGTTAAATTAGTATCCATATAAAAAAAAAGTATTTTGGTAGATTAAACTAAAATTAGTATCTATATAAAAAAAAAGTAAATTGGTAGATTAAACTAAAATTAATTAAATATTGACTATTATTTATTAATAATGTTTAATACAAATACATTTATACAATGATATTTAATAAAAAAAAAAAAACATTAAATTATATGATATCTTAAAAATGATTTATGATTTTGAATTTTGTGTGATTTAAATGTTTATTTAATTATCACATATTTTTATGGGCAATGTGGCTTAGTATAGTTAATATTCTAGTTGTATGAAATAGTATTAATATAAAAATGTATGTTTACTCTTTGAATACGCCTCCGGCACACGTGTGTTTATCTAGATAAATTCCCAGTCCGCTCCTGCCAAATCTTTGTATAAGTTGGCAAGAAAGCAAGCTCGCTGCGCGGTGCAGTTAGCGGGGCTTATTATGATATATCTAGACTAAATCACATTATAACAAACATAGCCTTCTGACGAAGGTATCCCGGGGAAATACCACCACAAACTCCTCGCCTCATCTCCGCCCACGTCCTTGGCTAAGCGCCCTGGACGAGGCCTCGTAATTACGCCATCACCATTTATGGGCTACTCTCACCAAATATCCGTAGATAGAGCCTTCGGTCTAATGAACGTTATCGCACTGTAAGCTCGCATAAAAATAATAACTATAAATTATATTGTGAGCAGTTAATGTCGTTTGGAGCTCGCGCCTTGAACTCCATGAACAACGCATAGAATAACATACATACCTATACACAAAGCAGAATCGTTTTATATACAATTTCTCAAATATCTCCCCCATTTTTTGCTGGAAACTCGGTTACTATGACTAGGTGAGTCATACTAGCTTTCGTTTACATTTTGTTCTCAGTAATATCGTTTTTTAACACTTGATTATATAAGTCTATTTTTGTTAAACAGCGTATTTTCATACTTCAACATTTACCGGTGTTTTAACTATTTTCGTCACATTCTTTTCCTGTAGCATTAAACGATCCTTGTGATTTATTGACTATATATTAAGACAATGGAAAGTTAGGAATTGTAACCGCTTGAAATAAAAAGATTATAGGAATAAAATCATGCTTCGCTTTAAATGTGCCATTCAGGATCTTTGCACAAATAGCATAGTACATGTATGTTCTAATCATTTCGCAAAAAAATTAGTTAATCTATGTTCAAAATAACACATAATTTTACAGACATACTAATTATATATATATATATATATATATAATATTCTTGTTACTGGTTCATAACCATTTTTATGTTTACAATTAGTTATTAGTTAAGTTCAATAAAAATAAATACAAGCATAAAATTAAACGTTTGTGGTTATAATTTAAGGCAAAAAATACAAAACCCTTTATAATTTAAGCGGAATAAATTAAAATATAAAACACAAGTAAAACTATAAATTAAATGATTATTAACAAATTTGAATACATTTCATTGAAAAATTGGAATTATTGATAAGTTGTGTCTAAGTCTCTAAAACAATATATGCTTCGGCATTTTGTGCTTGTATTTAAATTTATTGTTGTTTTTATCGTAGTCACCGATTCACGAGTTTAATGGGTTAGTGTGGTTTTGCGAGATATTTTTATAATATTTTCTGGTATGAAAATGACAGTGTTCTTTAATTGTTAGCATTAGAACATTAATATTCAATTTCCTAAGATTAGTATAAAAAGGTGAATTATATATTTTTTAAGCGCTTTGTTCTGAATGACTTGTAATTTAGAATAAATAGTATTACTGGTGTTACTTCACATCAGACAAGCATATGTTAAAATGTGTCTTAATTAATTGTTCATAGATTAAAATTTCGCTTTTTTTATTAAATATCGATCTAAGGGCCGCAATGGCGGCAAGCCCTAGATATATGTATGTTACAGTGAAGGTACATTTTTACAGGCGTTTCAGTAAAATTAAACTGAAAACATTTTCACACTGTAGATATTAGCGAAAATATAATTTTACTGGTATGCACTCGTGAAATTATATGCTGCTCAAATCTGTCGTTAACAAACTCACACAGTTAAATAGGTTTGGTATGGGTTGACACAGCAAATTAATATTTAGCAACTGTCAAATTGAGTTTCAATGTAAGTTTAAATCAGCATATATTATATTTAATTAGCGTTTATCAATTATATTATACTATCAAAATCTTCTGAACTGTGCAGTGAATAAATATATGTAGTTTCACTGATATTGACCAGTGAAATTATAAATCTATTGTTTGATACCGTTTAACTGGTTTAATTTCTGAAATTATAATTATTTATGAACTACTGAAAATATAATTTTATTTAAAATACACATTCACTGTAACATATATATTATTTTCCATAAGAACTCCCAGACTAAATAATAGTAAAAATCGAAAAATTTCTTTTCTAAATACAAAAAATAATTATCCAATAAGTTTATGTATTAAATAGTTAAAAAAAACACATTCACTGAAACATATATATTATTATATATAAGCAATAGTAAAAATCGAAAAAAATACTAAATAGCATATTATCTAAAAAAGGTAAGGTACTTTTTTCATGGATGTTTATATAGTTAAAATACAAGGCCATAAATATTATATTAAAAGCAATTTTCTTACTCTCAAAGTTTACCAGGTGTTTGCAGTTTGTGTTTAAAATGAAAGCGCAAAGTTTGAGATTCATTCAGTGATTCATTTTTTTCTGTGCTAAACTTATTCGCCAAGTAATTGCAATGAGATTTTTATTTTTATGATGATAAAAGTAGCGAAAAGATTTCGTTATCATCGATAAACAAATTTAAAATATTAGGAAAAAAAAACACTTTGCTGACTGATGAATTTTAGTAATAATATTATGAAGTGCATATCTAAAACCAATATTTAAAAAGCGGTTACCCACTTATCGGACTATCAGAAACTATACAGGTATTGATTATTCCATACATACATACATCTTTTTTTCAATTTCTATCGTGCCTGGTAGATAAGAATTAGTGATTATTACTTAATTATAATTTCGATCGATCTACATCGATTAGGTTTTCCTAATGGTTTCTTATCTCACAGAGGAATATTATCATGAATAATAAAAATAAAATCGTGTTTTATATATAGTATGTACAGAACCAGTAACCTCAGACTAATTACTCTGGTGTTACGGGTTCGAGCCCCGGCAGCGGTACTTAAATTTTTATTTATTAAAACTTTGCTATTATTAAAAACCGGCCCCAGCTGCAGTGACATCTTTTAATTATAAATTATATCACACATAATAATTTATAATTAATAATATAGATGCCATCGTTATACCGATCAGTCTGATGGTTTATACTTACTAGTAGATATGATTACACATGTTTACCTTGTTATAATGCATTGGGTTTACGACTGTCAGGTTACAAAAAAATACTTAAATATTGGTAGTGAGCTATAATATTTATTTATAATTAATTAGTGTCTGATTTATTATTTATTAGTTATTGATTGTGTTTACTTGGTTGTTATTCATGTTGGTACAAAATATATATTTTATGCCTGATTATTTAACCAAAAATTAATTATATTTAACCTACTATTTTTAAAACAATCTAAAAGCTTTCTATCTAAATAATTCAATAAATTTATATAACAACCCAAACTTGACAACAAAATCAAAAATTTGCTGTCCCATAAATCGAATCTTTTCAGATCGACCCTTAATTAAATCGCTAAAATTTTAATAACCCGCCTTCATATTTCCCACGACAATGGCGGCTTAAGGTATTGCTTGGCGAACGGTGCGTATTTGCCGGGTATCGGTAGAGGTATGGCGAGCACAGAGAGGTATACATGGCATGGAGTAAGCGCTAAGAGGTGGCGCATATATCACCGCTAAAATGAAGTGGGTATAAGCTCCGTGCAACGAAAATAGAAAGATAGAAGAAGAGGTATCACCATGCTCGCGAAAGAGCTGGCATTATCTCAGTCCGTGGGCTGAGGGAATTTTAAATTTGCACCCTTTATAAATGTATAATGTCATAGAAAAGTACGGTGAAACTTTTAGAATAATATAAACTGCGATATCGTTTAAAATATGATATTAATGATATTTAATCTCGATGGTCTTGGATTGAGTTAGATTACTTTATTTTTGGGTGAATATAAGTTATTAATTCCACTTTTCTCCGATCTTCCTGACTTAACATACCAAAGCGGTCATAGCAAACACATAATATATTTCGAGCATGATTGTCTCACTGCTCTGCGCTCCTAATACAGAAATGGGGAGAAATATTTTAAATTAAATTTTAATAAATTAACTTCAAAAATAATTTTGGATACTTTATCCAAAAATATTGTGCCGCCATATAATAATTTCAAGCGATATGATGTTTAAATTTCCTCTTTGGCGCAATTAACGCTTTTAAAACATATATTTATTTCAAACAAAAAGAGCTAAATCTTTCCGAGATAGTTGAAAAATAAATATCTTTGAGTCAGAACTCTAAGAAGCACAGAAAATTAAGTCACTTAACATACCAAATCGGTCATAGCAACCATATATTGCAAGCGCGATCGTCTCACAGCTCTGCGCTCCTAATACAGAACCATTTTACCTTGCAGCAGCAGATGGGGAGGAATATATTTCATAAGGAATTTTAATACTTTCTTTAAAAATTTTTCTCTAATAAGCACATTAATGTCCACCGAAGCTTATAAGTCAACAGATATTGATTATTAATAATATAAAAGCTCTTGAAAATTGTGCAAGTTATAAGCCAATTTTTTTTCATTTTTTACCTACCAAAAGTTTTAATTATATTGACATGAAACTTCTGCTAAGAATATTTCTTATAAATATTACAGTTAAATTTACTAGCCAGATTGATCCGCATTTTCGAATCAGAATCTTTAATTTGGAATCCCCGAATAGTCGAAAAAAATTATAAAAGTTTCTTGAGATACCTTTTTAAGAGAATATTTGCTAATTATCCGTTTTTGTATCCCAGCGCTTTTATTGTAGAAGCGTTGGAATACGCTTCGCTGAGTTTTCGCAGAAAGTTGCAATTCTTAAAAAAGTCCAGTTATGTGTTATGACTGCACTACACTCTGGAAGTTGGCTAAGGTTGGCCAAGGACGGATAATATAGTGGGTTACTTCGTACGAGCTCGGTTCTGCCCGCTCTAAAATCTCTCGAAAGTTGTCCGAGGTTACCGAGAACGGGAGGTAAAGTGGGGGTAATTCAGTCGACTTGGCCAGCTTCGAGCGCTTCCGAACATTGTCGGCATATTTCTGAGTCAAAGGGACCGTAGTCGGAGCTGCATTTTCAAGTGCGAGCGGTGAGATACTTCTCCTTTCGCTCTCTCGCGTGTTAAGTTAGGAGAGTGAGAGAGATAATGATATGTTGTTTTGCAAACTGAGATAGAACGAGTAACTCGGTTCAATTTCAGTATGCGCAAAGGCGTCCTATGGTTAACACGTATGTCGAGCGCTGCGTAGTGGTCACGTGGTCAAGTTATATTACCACATGCTTATCGGGGACTTCAACACTCTTACTGACATCTTTGAATATTTTAGGGCACCAAAAGGGATTAATTAAATTTTTAATAGTATATTCTTCTAACAGATATCGTTATTATATTTTTTTCATATAAAATTAAATAATTAGTGGTACTTGATTTTGTTAAAAAAAATCGTTTCGAATATCCTTATGTATTTTCCTAGATCGGTTTATATAAATGTCACACCATAACGAATTCTTATTTAGAATCGATGGCGACAAATTCTATGATAGTCACAGATGTGGTGTTCGTATTTTAAAGTATCATTTTTATGCCTTATGGCATTTTGCCAAAGCCGACAAACATTTTGCGTAAATTGAATATTTACGACCGAAAAGTTTTCACTGATATTGTATTGGTGAGTGCCCACACAAATTTTTATAATTATCGGTAGCGTAATTTTAATAATATGACAATTTAAAAATTGCGATTATTTGGCACTTTTTTCGTTCGCGCGCAAATATGCCGGCTGTACGTGACAATAGCCGCCATCCGGACGTCATTGACAGTGTGGTCGCTTACTCGAAATCGTAGATCTTGGCCAACTTCAGTTGTAATTTCGGTTCAGACAATTTCCAGAGAGTGTAGTGCAGGCATTACGGTTCCTCTTCATGACTCCCGATCGCGTCCTCTTTTATTATCCGTTAGGGCCAGGACTTTCACACTAGCCAACACGCCTATGGCTGTCGCCATCCGGTTCTTGCATACTGAGCTATGTTATGTTAGCTACAAAGAGCTGGTCCGTTTCGTATCATTTGATTTTAATATTTTATATTTTTTCCTTACTATGTATTAATATAAATCTTATTTATATTTTTTATGTAGTTAAATAATACTATATTTTGCCTTTTGACTACTAATTTATTTTAAATAAACAGAATTGGAATATGACTAAGTACAGTGAAAACTATAATGAAAAATTAAAGTAAAAGATGAGATCATAAAACAAATGTAGAATAGTTCATTATATCAATATACAATATAATATATAGCGACAATATATGCCCCACCATAGTCGAATAATAAAAAAAGATATATATCTTCATAAAAAAATGCCTTTAAAATAATCATCCCGAGTCGCACAATGAACAGTAGCGGAATGACATATTAGACCTCATACGCGAGTGGGTTTACCTTAAGGATTATTGAGGTGACTTTTTTAGACATTTTCTGCGCTCGTTTTCCCTCCCTTATTGTGCGAAAACCAGGGGCGGAGTAAAAGTATGTCTCTCTCTCTCTCTTTCTCTCGCTCCAGTTGCGGATATCTTAATAAGATTCATGAAAGGATGCCATATTTTATATCCGCCTCTGTCCTCTATCTCCTTATATTATCCCGCCGGTGAAGCGCTTGATTTACTATGTGCTGTTTAAACCAAGGCTTTTTCATTACTTTTAGTTTATATTTAATAAATATATAAGTTATTTTTTTTAAATATAAATATATGTATAATATTACTTTTATTTAGTACTTACATAGGTGTTAATTTGTATAATAATATTCCTAGGACAATCCGCAAAAATAATAAAAAATACCTTACTGCATTAAGAAATAAATTATAATATTAAGTATTTTTTTAATTTTCTGTTAATGTTCTATATTATATATATGCTTAGTTAAAATTTGTTTGATGTAAGAATTAGTTCAGAAACAGCGGAATTTGTACCTGCATGTGTAATTTTTTTGTAGTATGTCTTTAAAAGTGAAAAAACTTTTAGTCAGGTCACTGAATTTCAGATACAAGAAACAAAAAAGTTATTTGTTCCTACAAAATATATTTAGCATTTGTTCAATATTACTTTGGTATTAAATTTTAATATTATGTAGTACATACATATATATTTTTCTATGCTGTAACAAGCCGTAATAGGATTAGCTAAATTACTTAAATTATTCTAATTATTTTAAAGTGTTTTGGAGGTTATCTAAGAAATAATATTAGGTCGTGCCAATTACTACTAGAATTAAACTATGAAATAGTTTAGTAATAAAGGCCTTGTTATAAAATATTATTTATTTTTAAATTTATAAAATGCTTATAAATTTATTTCACAGTATTGGATATTGTTGGTGACGTAAATCAAAAATAAATATATTCTCCGCGCGTTCAAGGTATAACATAATATATCTGTTTCAATATAAAAGTGAAATATTAAAATATTATCCAATAGAAATTGCGGAAAAGTTAACTCTTTGGGCATCGGGTTTGACGCAGAAGAGAAAAGGTGGGTAAACTGCATACATATACATTTTCCTAGCGTGCCGGCTGATATTAAATAAAGTTATGACCATAAATATTCCTTCTGCTAAACTCCGAAACAATATTCGTCCGTACGAATATCTTACAGCTTATTTCTTAAGTAACTTTCGAACACGCAGACGCCTCATCTCTCGTCTTATAAATTCACACGCACCTATGTACACATAAAATATATCTAGAGAGTTTTTATAAAAAAATATGTGATGGTTTCATAATGGAAAGAGAAAAGGAAAGAAAGTGTGTGTTTAGAACTAAATCTTCATGTCTAACTTTATCTGAATATAAGCGCCGTTATTAAAATTTCTCATACTTATGAATGATAATTTGCTATATATATTAAAAAAACGTGTGATTATTGAATAATTTTATGAGTGTAATTTTATTTTAGTTTAATTATTTTTACTGTGAAAAATAGCTTTTTTTAAATATTTTTTACAATAATGATCGAATATAAGTATTCTGATAAAGAATAGAATATAAATCGTGTCTTAAATTTAATCGATTTGTGTCTATTTCATTTTTTAAGTTATTTTCTCGTAACGGCAAAAAAATGATATTGCGTATCCGAGCAGACGTAATTTAAATTTTGGTTCTCACTTGAACAAAGACGAGGATCAGTGTACATATGTGCCGAAAATGTGCCAAAAATCAGCATCATTAGTTTTTACATTATATATGATGACCAGGTTGGCAATTTTACCGATTGAATCTATCTAGACAATCTAGTCAATAACAAAGAATTTATAGAATATTGGGCTTTCCATAATTCTCAATGGTATGTATACCTGAATACATCTTTAATAAATTACTTCCTTCAGATACTTTAATCATGAGCGTACTTCCGTTACTTTATCCAGAACTAGCAATAAATAATAGTTCAGCATGACTTTCTCCGAGCAGATCTAAGTATATTTGATCAAGCAGCCGATTTTAACGATGTTGCACATTCCCGACCGCTGCGCCAGAGCAAGGTCGTTCACTCGCGCCATTGCATAAGATAAATGCGAAACAGTTTATTAGAGTTACACTACTGTAATATTTAATTTAGACGTACATACACTCATATGGGTTAATAACACTTAAAATAAAATTAATTTAAGAACCTCCAATAATGTTATCAGTCAATAATAAATATTTTAAATAGTTCCTTAATTATTTATATTAGAGGATTAAAATAAAATAAGTCTCCACATCTTAAATTGACGTGCTGACACTGTAACATAATTTTGTAGTCTAATTATATTCATTTGCTAGAAAAATGATTATAGATTATGATCTTAAAAAACCGTTTGTATGTTGAAGACCTTACCATAAAAAAGTGATTATCTGTTGGCTCTTAGGATATAATAGTGAAATGTGTAATCGTGCATTGTCGTGCGAGAAAATTGGACCTTTTTAATTGATTAAGGCGGATACCAGTCGTACATTTAATAGATTTATTTAAAATGTTTCTCAATATTCAGATCAGAAAACCATAATTTAATTTTTTGCAGACAATTTTTTGATTCTCATCTCTATCTGTAGTTTTTATATTTAAGCGTTTATTACTAGATTAAGAATACAATAAAATACTTAAATTAAAATTAAGTACAAATTGCTTACTTATAATTTTTTTCTAGTTTATAAAAGAAAATTAAAAATATAAAATAAGGGTAATAGTAATGAAATACATTGAGCAAATTAAGGAAAAAAATATAATAAAAATTCATAAATTATTTTTAGACTGTTACTGAGAACCTGGAGCTCTTAAAATAATGATGCCTCTATAGCATGATATGCTTGAGAATTTTATGTTAATACATAAATTAAAATTTGGTCTTGTCGTAGTCACTGATTCTGGAGATTTGTGGGTAAAAGAGTATGTTATATATATTTTTTATTACTTTATTCTGAATGACTTTAAATTATTTAAAAAATAAATCAATAGTGTTATACAACACTAAGTAAGCGTATGTTATTACTGGACTAGCTGTTTATATAGTAAAAAATAATGCGCTTTTTCTGTTAAATATAATATCTGTTTTTTTCAGGCTGCAAAACTCATTGCGACATTTTTTATTTTTTTTATAAAATTTTATTTTTAAAATAAACTTTTATAAAAAGCTTGAAATCTTAATGTATACTCAGGTATTTGATGCTTGCCTTTAATTAATGCAGGTAGAAAATAGGAAATGGTTGTCTGCATGTTCTAAAAATTATTGTCTAAGTTTTCTCATGGTTTATTTTAATTGATATTCAATAAAATAATTATCGAAGTCTTGTCTAGATTTTGTAATTTAATTGCAATTTTTTTATTAGCACAATGAGTAATTATGACGGCTGTGTCATCATTGTACATTGATAAGTCAGTATCTTAAAAAATAAAAATGTCATTAGTGCTTAGAATAAAGAGCTATCCTGCAGGACTTTTATGTGGTATCGAAACTTTATTATTTATGCAAACATTATAGCTTAGACCTATTAAGTATAAGTATATTATGTATATAAAATAATCAGGGGACTCTTAGATTATTTAAAGGTTAAGCTGTCAAACAAGTCGGTGTCGAATGCTTTTTCGATGTCTAATATTATGCGCTTGTAATTTTTTTCTTGTTTCAATTATTTAAAATATTATTTTGTGAATCGCTTAATAAATTTTGCAAATAAAAAATTATTTATTTATAATTTATTACCGTAAGATTATTTAAGGCGCGATGATATAACTTTTTCCAATTTTACTAAGCAAAGATAAAATGCTAATGGGATGGTAATTGCTCGTAATACTATTTTCTCTAATTGTGCTAATTTTTGCTTTATTCCAGATAATGTAGAAATACCCAGATGATAAACACACATTAAATATTTTGGATAGGTAGTGAAAGTCATTAAAAAATAAATCTGATCTATTTATTCTGAAGGATTTTCTATTTCATGTTTTTCACATAACTCGAAATTTTTATCAGGTTTTTTAATTTACTGATTACTTATAACTAACTTAACAAATTAACTTTCTTTAACTCACTCTTTTCTGAATTGGTTTTTTTTGTGTTATTAACCGTGTAATATATGAGTTTTTTAATATTTTTTAGTTGTTCAAAACCGTTAGATAATAACGCTTAGCTTTCGTGTAAGCTTTTAAATTGTTGTGCGTGTTTCTGATTCAATAACATTCTCAATTATAAAATAATTTCTACTGACTGTTTATTTTTTATGATATCAATTTAATAATCACGATTAATGACCATTAATTTTGGTTGGTGATAATTTTTTTAATATAATTACAAAACCATTAAAAAAGCTTTATCATCACCGTCGATAATAAGATATTTATTAAAGAACCAGTCATTATTACATCGGCGTCGATAACCGCGAAAATTCCGTATTGTGTTTTGACGGCAACAAGAAAACGCTTTCCTATTGAATACGATTCCCGGTATCTTTACTCTCGCCTCGATTATTATTATTATTACATAACGGGGGATAAAGGAATAGAAATTTTGCTTTATGTGCCACCTTCTTCTTTCATACGCACACACAAAACCACCCACACTCCCTAAAAAGGTTACTCGAAGCCCCCGCGGAGCAAACTCCGCATTTAATATGAGAAAGAAAACTTGTGTATGTGAAAAGCATTAAAATTGTTACACGAGTATAGCGAGGCGTTAAATAAATTGTTTTGCTTTGATTTAATTAATTTTGACAAATCAACTTTTGACATGACAAAAGTTCATTATTGTGTGACATTTTTTATATCATATTAAAACTCATACATGATTGAGCTTTAATGAATTCATTCAAGTTATTATTATAGAATATATAACTGTAACTTCGGACTTAAATTACATTAATAAGTAAATAAAAATTTTTTGAATAAATAAATTATCACAGTCCTTGAAACTGAGATAAAAAATATATAGATGCAGTTAAAAATTACCTGAATTAAATGTGGAGAACAATAAAATTTTCACTACTTTAAAATAATAAAAGTACATTTTATAAATTAATTTAAGTGAAAAAAAGCGGACTTCACGGAAAAATATTCTATGAATATTACATTACAAATAATAATATACTATACGATCAACAGTATTTTCATAATTTAGGAAAGCTTTTGAAATAGTGTACTATGTATATTGTTTTTAAAGTGAATTATTTAACAAATCAATTATTAAGTATTTGTATATTTTGCTTTTTGTTGTTGTTTGTTGTTTATTACCGATATATGGCCCCAGCTGCTCGAAAATATGATCAAAAATTGGACTTCCAGATTCCGCTTTATTCGAGCCATTCGCAGCGCCCATATGCTTATAAACCATATTTAAACATTATTGTTATAAAATTATTTTTCCGATACAACCAATACCATGTCCATTACAACGATTTTTATGTTTTATTTCACTTACAAGTTCTAAACTTCTAAAAACTACCTCATATTAAACGCTTAATGATTGAATTTTTCACAAACTTTTTTTCAAAATCCCTAGAAAAAGAAAAATAGGACTAAAAATATATACTTTATATATAGTTACCAGGCAAGAAAAAGTCAGCGTGCGGAATGCACGCAACGCACGCTCTTATCTCTCACTCACTCTCGTTACATAACACGCGAGCGAACGAAAGAAAATGTATCTCACCGTACGCACCTGATAATTACTATTATCTATTTTTGCAAAGAACATTTTAGAAATTATAATAGCTATAGAAAGTCATTACTAAAATATACAAAAATTTATAAATATATATATCAAAATATAATATATACATTTATTTTTTTTGCGCTTGCAAAGAGTTCAGCAGCCAGCTTTGAAAAAGTTTTTCAACGATTTTATGGGTACTAATGAATCAAAATTCAATCTTTTTGAGTGCTTGTTTTTCATTTTCTCAAAAATTTTAATTTGTAATACCCAAATTCATTAAACTTTTTCTAAGCATTTTAAACAGTGTGTCGTAAACAATTAATGTTTCTTAATTTTCGATATATTCAGACAATAATATGCAATATGCAAACGCAATAAAATTATATTCGCTCTTTAAGATTTATTTGAATCGCGTTTTAATAACATGGTTACCAAACTTAACAAAAATAATTAAAAAAAAATATTTTTAACTAAACATTAAATTTATTTAAGAAAAAAAATTGAATGCTGTAAGCTGCAAAAGTGATCGTGTCTTGAAAACAAATAATTGACAAAAATGTAAAAAAAGATTTTTTTAAATTTTTATTTTGCTTTTATTTAAAATTTAAAACCTTTTTACTCTCTTTACTTTTTTCTGTAAAAAATTTTTTTAACGAAGATACGATTTTTTTAATTTTTTGAATAGCCACCATTTTAAAACAAAAAGATGGATATAGCTGGCTAACAAATATAACTGAGATGTTGACAAGGTCAATTTTTTGGTAAAAAAATGATGCTAATATAATAAAAGCAGCGGAAGCTATCGTGTCCTTAATTTTGAGTAAATTCCATATATAAACCTAATATATTCAGTCAAAATGTGTTTTTATAATAATTAAAGTTAGGCTAAGTTGGGTTATGCTACGATTTATCGTAGCATAACCTAACTATCGAAGCATAGCCTAACTTAGCCTAGCTCAAAAGATTTTTGATTATGGAAAAAAAAAATTATGTACACGCGTTCTCAATTTTATACCTTCAGGTACACATAGAGGCGATCACCGGGGCAGTGCAACGGGTGCAAGGCACCCAGGCTGCATATTATAAGGGAGTACAAAAAAAAATTTTTTGTAACTTTTATAAATCAATAATTTAAAATGTTTTTTTTAAATTGCAACTTCTTATACTGTGAAACCTGGATACCAAGCACTTGTTGCAACGCTCTTGTAATAAAAAAAAATTTTAATTTTCATAAAAAATTTTAATTTAAATTTTTTATAAAAAAATTTAATTTAAATATTTTTAAAAATTTTAATTTTAAATTTTTTATACAAAATTTAAATTTTTAATTTTTATAAAAAATAAAAAATAAATTTTTTTGAATCTTTTTTTCAATAAAAAAAATTTTTTATTCTTTTTAAAAAATCAATAATTTGAATTGGTTTTTTTAAATTGCAACTTCTTATACTGTGGAACCTTGCACTTGTTGCATCGCTCTTTAACCTAAAAAAAAATGAAAAAAAAATATCTTTTGAACCTTTTATAAAAATCAATTTTAAATTTTTTTTTTTGTAAATTGCAACTTCTTATACTGTGGAACCAAGATACCTTTTGCTTGTTGCACAACTCTTGTAACTGCTCCTATATGTAAATAAATACATAAAAAGAAGTTGCAATTTGAAAAAAATGTAAATTTTTAATTTTTAAAAAAAGCTTAAAAAAAATTTCAAATTGGACCCCCTTATAATATGCAGCTTGGGTACCTTGCATCAGTTGCACCGCCCTGGTGATCGCCTCTATGTGTACCTGAAGATATAAAATTAAGAACGCATCCACATAAATTTTCATTTTCCCTTGATCAAAAATCTTTTGAGTTAGGCTTTCGATAAATCGTAGCATAACCCAACTTAGCCTAACTTTAATTATTATAAAAACACATTTTGACTGAATATATTAGGTTTATATATGGAATTTACTCAAAATTAAGGACACGATAACTTCCGCTGCTTTTATTATATTAGCATAATTTTTTCACCAAAAAATTGACCTTGTCAACATCTCAGTTATATTTGTTAGCCAGTTATATTCATTGTTTTGTTTTTAAATGGTGGCTATTCAAAAAATTAAAAAAATCGTATCTTCGTTAAAAAAATATTTTACAGAAAAAAGTAAAGGCAGTAAAAATGTTTTAAATTGTAAATAAAAGCAAAATAAAAATTAAAAAAAAAATCTTTTTTCACATTTTTGAAATATTATTTGTTTTCAAGACTCGATCAGTTCCGCAATTTTAAACATTTAATTTTTTTTTAAAAAATAAATTTTATATTTATTTTTGCTTAGTTTGCTAACCATGTTAGTTATTTTCATTTTTTAAATGAAAATTGCGACCCATCTTATAATATAGAGCCTGGGTGCCTTACCTTAATAATGGGGCACTCCTTAAAATGGTGTGTTTGTAGGTTCTTAGTCTGATAGAAATATTTAAGCAGGTAGTTTTAGCCGTATTTTCATATTATGTTATAAGTTAGAGCATTCCAAGCCTTCCAAAATTATTTTAAATTGCTTAAATATTCTCGGTAGATACATGAGAAGCATCTTATTTTCAATTTTGATTTATTATTTAATTAAATAAAAAGGGCGTTATAAAAAAATACATAATATAATTATTTATTTATATAATTTAAATTTAACTAATAAAAGCTTTGGTGTAAAATAATAAAAACAAATTTTATTGAATTAAAAGATGATAATATTATATATTTTATATATCTTGTGAATATACGGTTGTATTACGGTTTAATAAATCAAACCGAATATAATTTTTAATAAAAGGATTAATGGATGCGGCCGGATAATTATACATCTTAAGAATTCGCCGTGCGGTATTTGTTCGACGGAATTATAGCGACGTTATTTATGGCAGTTATTGAAATTTTCCGGTTCCGAGGGGAAACTCTCAATCTGAGCGTACATTCTTAAGACAAAGAATGGCTTTTCTCGTTTGTGCTTATGTAATGGTAGCAATATTCAATTTTAATCATAAATAATGAACGAAGCTTTTTATGCAGATTGTTTTTCCGATAATATAACTTTTAATACATATTATTATTATCAAATTCTATGTAAGAATACATCATATATTTTTTCTCACAACTGTGACTATTGTATATTTATTACACTATCGAATGAAGTACAGAACAAAGTCAGCAAAAATACGAAAAATTCAGGGGGTTAGAAACTATCAAAAAACAATAAAATTCTGATCATTATTTTTTACTAAATTTAGATTATTAAATACAATACTTTTAATTACGTTCAAATATGATACATTCAAATTAATGTTCTCAAATATTATTTACACATTGAATACGGATTTGGCAGCACTTATCAATAACTCATTTATAATTTGCTTCATTGTTAGCCCTTACCACTCGCTCTCACCTGCACGGCGGGCAGGTGAGCACATACATACGAATGCGGCCCGGGGATTTCGAGACGCCTAAAAACAGTACACTTGTCACCGAGAAGAATATCGGTGATATTTATGGCCAGTAATATTATCCTACCACGCCACTAAATCAATTACGCTACCAAAACGAGGACGCATTAACTTTAATCATTGTATACGGCCGTAAAACATATTCGTGAGCTTCGCGTCTTAAGTTTCCCCACCGGCGAACAACGTACTACCCCAGGCGCGTGTAAACCGCGCAATATCTCGCGTCAAGATTGATTTTCAAACAATGCGACATTAATGTGCCAATAATTTAAAGTTTCGACCGGTTAAAACCCCATCGAATGTATAGGAAAGAGAGGAGGGAGGAGGTGTCGCATCGTTTGGAGTAGCCCCATTTAGGGGTGAGAATGTAAAGTGTAAGAGACAGAAAGGTTAAAATTAATTAGAAACAGATGTAAGCAATTTATAATACTCTTTAGTAGAATAATAGTAAAAAATAATTTAAAAATATATTTTGAGTTTTGTCAACAATGTTAATAACACAACTAGATTAGGGATGTATGAGTTAAGGACAATAACTGGCATTATTTATTTTTTAAAGTAGATCTATTCAATATCATAGATAAGTTTGTTAGCAATATTTATGAGCCATTTTGTTTAAAAATTGCGTCTTTCAAAAATAAAATAAAATTGGTATTTTTAATATGTACAATATTACATTTTTTTAATTTTTTTTAACAGCCACCATTTTGAAACAAGATGGCGGATTAAAATGACTAACAAATTTAGCCGTTAAATTCACAAAAAATATTAATAAAAATGTTTTATGAAAATCTTATTGAAATCACAGAAACTGTCGTGTCTTCAAAAATCGTTACAAAGCATATTTTTAAAATTAATAAAAATTGAAATAATTAAATATTTTTTTTATTAAATTCTTTTATATAAAAATATTTTGAAATCTCTATTTTTTCTATGATTTTTTTTATCAGAGGTATATTTTTTTATTATTTTTATAACAATATGACAATTCAGCCAGGCATCGTAAATTAATTAGCGGTTTATAGCCATTCAAAAAATAATTTTCCATAATTTGATTGTGACAGCCCTAAACAGTCACGAGTAGGGATTCCAATCCCGGGATCCCGGATCCCGGAATCCCGGGATCCCGAACGATTTTCAATACCCGATGAGTCCTGGGATTATAAAACATAATCCCGAATTTTTCGGATTGATTGATTTATCAAGCACAATCGAATTATTATTGACAAAATCGTTATATTTCGTGTAGAAACCTGCACGAGTTGCACGTGTCATCTGTGAATCTTTGAGGCTGTAAGTCTGAACGTGCTTTTTCAGCAGCAGGCTGCTTAGGAACCAAAATCAGATCAAGGGTAAATGATTAAACACTTCGTGAGTTTTATTAAAAATAATGTTTTCCATTAATTGTGTCTATGAATATACATATGTCCATACATTGTCAAAAGTTCATTTTTTATCTTCTCAAATAAATATATAAGACCTTCCCATTTTTATTTTTATTATATTATTGTCTATTTTAAGCCCAAGACTAAAATTATACGTACTTTATACATTGTACGTTATAAAAAACAGATGTAAAATATATTGTATTATTCATTTTAAATTATTTTTATCGATAAAATAACATGAAAATTATCCCGTGACTGGTCCCGGGATCGACTAATTGCAATACCGAAATCCCGGGATCAATATTTTGGCCCGGGATTGGAATCCCTAGTCACGAGTGACGCAATACGGTGACGCCCTCTTGTCTTGCGCTAAATTCGAATGATTAAAATAAATGCTTTAATTTACATTTATATATTTAATTTTACTACATAAAATATGTTAAACTGATTTTTAAAGCTTATATAATGATTAATCTCTGTCTCGTGTTGTTAAATAATATGTGGTTTTACTAGCCTCTCATATGATGAATTTTGCGCTAGCAATCCAACTTGACTGCTCATCATATGATGTGCATTGCGTGGAAAGGGTTAAAGAATTATTTTTCAACAAAATAAAAATAGGAAATTAATCTAAAATGTTTTTATTATATATATTAACATACATCATTGATTGAAAGTATGCCGAATTAGATTGCTGCTATAAATAAAATCATAAAAATCTACTAAATATAAAAAAATACATAAATCGTTTTTATATATTTATTTTATATTTTTTTAGATGGAACATACTTATTATTATATAACATACTTCATGCTGCTTGAGCAAAGCTGTATGTTAGAGTACGCTCGGGATAAGGATGCCGGTTTGTTATTGTGTGAGTGTACATGTATTATATATGAGAGGGAGAAGCAATGTAGCGTGTACTTCGTTGTCTCGCTTTCTCTTTTAAGGACAGTCGCTGATTCGTCAACGCTGGTATTCGTCATTAAAGTGCAGTGTGGCACAGAAGTTCGATCTTCTCTAGTGATTCATTTTAAATAATTTTGTGTTGATATTGGTTTAACCCAGATGTCCACTGTCCCATGGGTAGGTCACTAAACTCGTGCCACTGTTTTTTATTTATAAATAAAATTTTAAAAGAAGAAAATTTCTTGGGCATATCTGGGTTAATTGATATCAAGGCTTCAAATATACACTATAAGTTATTCGTTCTGTTACCCGTAGATTAAAATATTTTAATTATTTTTCCATTAATCCGTACGTTGTTGGTTTTTTTACACTATTCTCTGTAAGGCTTAAAGAAGTTATTATTCTTATCGTTGCGCCAATGATATTTTTTTAATTTATTTAATGGACTCTAATGATTTAATAGAGTCGTCGAGCCATTAAACAATCTGCGAATAATATCTTTTCACATTTTATATCTTTTTGCTTTTGAAGAATAGCTAAAGACTTCATTATTTTTTTGACTAGTGAAAGATTTTGAATTTTGCAAATATTTAATTAATGACATCAATGTCTGGTTTCATTGATTATATAATATATTTTTAATTGTCCGTTGAAATTTCCAACTTAGCTCAGATGTATGTACGTTAAATAAGCATATATTTTCTTTTAAAATAAAAAAATAAATATTCTGAGCGAAATTGTTTTGAGCCACACAGTTCACGCACACAATAACAAACCGGAATCCTTATCCCGAGCGTACTCTACTATGACATATATACAAAATTCTATACATTTATACCAATTAAAAAGTAGTGAAATAATATCATTGTAGAATTAAATTGTTTTTATATTTAACTGCAATTGTATTTCCCATAGTTTAAATTTCACTATAAGAAAAATAAATGAAATTATAAATAGTTTAAATATATAATATTACTACAAAAAAAGTGCTGTGGTGGAAGCCGGTGCTAATTGTGGTGAATGTGTCGAACATATCAAAAATAATCTTTCTCGTAATTGAGAGTTTTTAATTTTATTTGAAATAAATATTTTAAGATCCATCAATCCTTGAAACATTCTTTCGCCCACCGTCTTGACCTCTCACCCTACCCCTTAAAATTATCTATAAGGGCGCGTCGAGCGTAACGAGCTCGCAACGCTACCACCGATAAGCCTATTTCACTTCTAAATTTATGTAGGACCGCCGCAAAGATTATTGTATAGTCAAATTCGTATTAAGACTCCAATAACCTCGTTACTCGAGACCCTCGCAGTTCGAAAAACCTTTTGACGACTTAGGCAGTTGGCGGCAAGTTGGCCGAAGAGGAGGAGCCGAGAGCCTCTTACGAGCATATAATTTGCCCTCGGCAACTTGCTTCGGTATTTCGGACCATTTGCGAGCCGGGGAGGGATACTAATTGGCCATCTCTGGCCCAAGTTTGCTCCCGGTTAATGCCGCGGAGGCTCAGCGAAAGCTTTCACATGCTGCTATCTATTTACTTAATATTCCAACTTGTTTGCCGTGAGCGGCAGCCCACTTTCTTAACCGACTCTCAAGGAGAGTCGTTCGCCGCTACTTCTTCTTCTTCTATTGCGCACAATATGCGTATCTTATTATTATTATTATTATTATTAAAGCTTACTTGGGTAAATAATAAATAATTTAACTGAATTTTAAAAATATAAACCTATGCAGGGCAAGTAGATCGTTTAAATTTCTAATCTTGTGATGTAATATTTCCTAAATGGAACAAAAATATCACTACAATAAATGTGCCTCTTAAAGCATCACAAACCCAAAATTTTATAGGTTTCCTACCGTACAGAATTCACACATCCATCGATTAAATTAAATATCGAAGCGACCTACCGCGATATGAAAATCTATCAATTATGTGTATTAAAAGTATGCAGATAAATCGCTTAAGTTTCATAATATAAAAGGCGTTGTTTCTTTGGAACTCGGGCGTGGCATTATTCAACGCCCTCGCACCACCACCACCGCCAGAACTTTTAGCAAAGCCTGGCTTTACAAAGGCACTTGATCATATTTATGTGTTACTTAGATTATCGGAGAAGGAGAGTTCCTTGGAGGAACGCGACACCACCCTGTCCGAACCGATACTCGAGTATATTGTGTAAACGTATAATATATTGTTATGTACATAGTATAAACGCGAAATTCAATAATAAATCATATAAACGCTGAAGAGATTTTATTAAATGGTTATATAAATATTTTGTCATTTAGAATATTTTATAAATTATTTTTTAAATTAAAAATATCACTATATTGAGAATGAAATTAATTTTAATTATCGACATTATAAAAGCAACATTTAAATAACGAAAATAATATCTCGAAGTGGATTTGATTTAATAAAATATATTATTTTTTATTAAGGGAGGCATATAAACGCCCTACCAACTTTTTTGCAACCAAATATTGACGATGGATTACGCAGTGTATGCAGAAAATATTTGGCACATCATTTTTAGTTATACGATAAATCCTCGATTTTGCAAAAAAATCGGTTGCATAAATAGATATTTTTCTCTATATTTTTTTTTCAGCTTCTTGATAATACATATATCTTTTCACTTTTAGTGTCAGTTTTGAATTTTTTGGCTAAGAGCATTTCTTAAATATCTTATCTCGAAATTTAACATATGCCATTAGTAGACTTATCATCTTAAAATGAGCAATTGATTGTTTTTCCACATCATCGTTAGGCCTCGATACTGAAGAGTTGCTCAATGGAGTTTCTTGAGTAATTGATTTAAACACTGATTCGTAACCCTTGAAATAACAACAGATACTGCTGTCAAAATCAAATATTCGGCAATAGTATATTCTCTTCCAACTTTTGCATTTAACTGTGAAATACCATAGAAAGCTAAATAAATTATTGTCAATTTTTATTGATCTTTCATTAAATGCATATGCTTTGCTCAAAAATCATCTTAAAGCTTTTTCAAGTGCTCAATTGGTTTGTCTTTCTTGTCTTTATGTACGGTTTCCATATGTTTTTATAATTTGCATGGTCTCATTTATTCTCAAAAAATTTTGATTAATGAAAAAATGTATGTAATACAGTAAAGCAGCGTTAATTGTACCACTTCGTAAAAATGATTGTATTCAAGAAATTTGTTATTCTATTTGCATTATAAATTTTATAGGGTGACTATATTTCCCAAAAATCAATTTACTTAAGTTAAAAAAAAATATTAAAGGTTTTATTTTTTCTGATAACAATGAGACATTTGAACTTTACATATCACAATGTTTCTTTTAAATAAAAGGTGCCGAAGCTCATTTCTTGTCGAGATTCAAAACCAGGACATTTAAAGAAGTATTTTTTTTAACAATTAATTTTTATTAAAAAAAATACATAGAATTAAATTAAATTATTTGTATAGAGAAAATGAAATGCGCCACAGGCAATTTTTTTCCAAAAATTAGCGATATTAATAGAAAATATATGTATATAAAATTAATTAGACACGGTAAACGTAAAAATTCTAACGATAAAAACGAGACATTTTACACTTTCATTTTTACAAATTTACAGCAGCGTCACAGGCGAAAATTTTGTTTTAAATATAGTAATATTAATGAAATTGTATTTGAAAATATTTTTATTACCGAAATTTTCTATTTATTATCGAAAAAAATAGTTATGAAAGTGTTGCTTAAGATTATACATTGCTATCAAGTTATAAGTTTAATTTAAAAAAAAAATACGAAAATATAAGCACAATAATATAAACAAAATAAATTTAATGAGATCCTTGTACTTGTTTCTAAAAACATATTTTTTTTTAATTTGGTTCAAAAGATGTGAGATAGACCCTTAAATCTACACCTGCGTCCAATTTGATTCGATACTTATTAAAAAAAAAACATATGAAGAAAAAGCTCTTTCTACTAATTCCGTACTAGTGAACGGTAATAAGAATTTGAGAGCTTTTTCAGAACGTTCTTCATATTCTTTATCGATGATATACCAAAAATGAATTAGATTGTTTCTTTCGAATTTTACTTGTATAGTTTTGTCACTTGATAAGTCAATTAAATATTCTTTATCTTTTATTGATAACGATGAAGCTTTTTCTAAATTTTCTGCATAGAAGGGGTTTGAAATCCAATTATTATCTTTGTTTTCGGGTTTTGGAAAATACTCCACGAAAGACGATTTTAATCCTGTTAAATGAACTATTATATGTTCTTGTAAATCTTGAAACAAGCTAACCTTATTTTCAACCAAAAAAGTATGTAGAGTTTCGAATACTTCCGGTTGATTGTTTTCGATACACTGTTTCCAAAAATCTAATTTCTTAATCATACCTTCAATTTTATCATTAACATTAAAGATCGTCATCGAGCTTTTCTGAAAAATTACATTTAGGAAAAATACAATATTTCAAATGATATTTTAATGACTGTTTTTTTTTACTTTTTACTGATTATTTTTCGCGTACAACCAACTATCCACTCGCGTACCACAGGTTGGGAACCGCTACAGTGAAGTATTGTAGATACATTATTACACGTTATTCTTAAAATAACCCTATAAAAAACACATGTCATCTAAAGTAGAGGCAAACATCCTCGTTTTTTTTTGTTTTCAAACCGAAACTATATTACATACAATTTCGGCTGTGGAAAAATTCCTCTCGTTTTGTGTTAAAAAAATAAAAATAAAAATTGCCCTAAATCGTTTTACATTCTGGCGATTCTCATGCGGGTTCTTAGATCACCAAAGCAAAAATAAAGCCGCCGGCCGGTTAGAGTAAAAAAAAATCGCTAAAAAACGGTATATGTTAACTTATTTTTATCGACAAGACTTGAGATCTTAAATTAAGCTAGATCAGAAATATGTAATTAAAAAAATGCTATTTTTGTCTCGCTCTCTTTAATCATAACAAGCTATCTGTAATATTTTCATTGCTAGACTAACTACTAGAGGTGATAAAAAATGTTGTGCATCAAAGATCGAACATATAATTGTTAATAAAATTATTTTAAGCATTAGGTTTTCCATATATATTTTTTTTACGTAGTTCTCTTTGCATATGCCATGAAAATTACAGACTATGAAGCGCGTGTGCTTCGTAGCAGAGGCGCTACGCCACTAAACCGAAACAAGTTGGGTTCGGGTTTAGCTACATTCGAGTTTTCCGCTCTACGGATGTAGAAGCAAACGTGAAACATCAGATTTTGTCATGTGGGAAATTATTCTTTCAAGATTAAAAAAAACATTATTATTTTTAGCACAATTCTGAATCATTCTTTTTGCCTATTATTTTTTTATTTATATTTTTACTATTATATGAAATTTAATCTACCGTTTTTCAATGGAGCAACAATCAATACTTAAAAAATATAAATAGATTCTTTTGCAAGAATTGCATACCTAGCAATTCCTAATTATTGGTGGTTTGCTAGATAAATTTATTATAAGTATATAATAATTAAAATTAAAAAAATACATCTTCACTTTTGATACTAGATACCTTGGTAGATACGTCATTCTGACGTTTACTTAAATTTAAGATATTCTTATCCGAAGATCTTAAGCAAGCACCACACATTTCTAGTGAGTGTTCGGGCTTTTATCTAGTATAAGGGTGGCTCATCCCCTCTAACCTGTTGCACTTATCCCTATGGTACAACCAACCAAATAAACTCTCACTGTTTCCTTTTCTTACAATACAATAAATATTAATTCCTAATATATTTTCTCATAATTAAATAGATTAAAGTTACATTTTGCTTTAGAATTAATTGTGTATGAAATAGATAAAGTTTTATATTTTCACTTTATATTGTAGACATACTTATGTTATTCAAATTAAATTAATTTAATGTTATTATATAATATAAATTAAATAACATATTTCCTTTTGAATGATTGTACTCCCAAGGCCAGGGGTAAAATGATTCTATTACACACAACTGAGTGCTCCCCTTTCGCTTTTAAAAGCACGTTTCTCTTACGTACGCAACAATCCAAAAGCTTTATTCCCCGTATTCTAATCTAAGCAAATAAATTAACTTAATTTTCATCCAAGCATCCGTTTAGCGCTACACAACTATAAATTGTATAATATTTATAATACGAACGAGGTAGTCTGTAAACTATTTGCGCAAACATCGTTAGACTTGAGGAACCAAAGGACCACCACTCAATCTTAAAGGTGGTTTTAGGGAGAATCGACATTAATGGCCGGTGCAGACCGAGAATACTGCAATGAGAGCATTATGGGCATTACTTGTACCGTAGTATATATCTAAGACTTTGCCAAGTATATATATATTATATAAAACATAGATTTATATTTATATAAATCTGGTTGCGCAAATTAAATTTCGCTTTGTAGAAAATGTTTGAGTTTTTTGCTTACAAAAGACAATACAGATTAATATTTTATTATGAAATGCAAATTTTATTTTAAAGTATTTTATTTTTGAAAAATCAACGCACATAAAAATAGTATTTAATTACTTACTTTTTACACAAAATAAATTCTAATAAAAAATAATATATACTATATTATATTTATGAATTATTATAGTAAAATAAGTGAAATTTTCTGTATATAAATCGCTACAAAATAATCTTACATATTTAAAAAAATTATATGTCTTATTTATTAATTTATTTTTTATTTCAAATCTGACTTTATGATGCTGCACACATCAGCATTTTTAAAAATAAGACTGGTATCTAAAAAACTGAAATTACCATGCAATTTTATCTATTTATATATGTAGCATATTCTTATAGCAAAAAAAATGTTAAGACATTTCACAAACTGTCAAATGTGAAGTTTTAATGATTAGGCTTTCTCCACCGTCTGATTATTTTATAATGCTGATACTTTCAAGTATGATTATGTGTATACAAATCATTTCAACAAGTCAGATTCTTATTGAGTTGTTTATGCTCTTTATGCGATAAAGAAGTATTGGACATTATTCACACATGCTCAGGGTTTAAGATCACATATTTATGTATAACTAGCTACATATGTATGTATAACTAGCTATACTAAATTACTGTAATTTTTTGGCGAACCTCCCAAACATTTTTAAAAGACTTTAACGACTGAAAAAATCATCATACGCCCAGAGGTTAATAAGAAAACGTTTACGTGCGATTTTCGCTAACGAGCCAATAAAAGTCACCTCGATGCGAAAGTAATTCATCAAATCTATAGCGAGATAATTTGAATATTCATTAGCGGCTAATTGCGTCTTTGGGGTCCATTAAACGGGGTGGGTCATGCGTCTTAATTTTCGCTTTCGCTATCATTTTTTCTCGCTCGCGTCGTAATATGTTAAGGTCCCCATTTGTGACACGGCAAGTGCTTAAAGGTCGCAATCAACCACCAACGGCCTTCATTTGCGGTCTAATTGTGATTTACGGCGAGGGAAAAACGGGCGCTCGTTGGGGTGGCCTGGACCCCACAACGGCCGGACGTGGATCGGTCATCAAATAGCCGTAATGGCCAATTATAAGTCATTATCGGGCGCAGGGGCGGCGCGTATAAATACTGATATAACCGGAGCGGTTTCCACCGAAGAGATGTGGGGAAATTTAACAAAGTTCCGAGCAAACGGCTAAGAGCCTCAGAGAAATATCTATATACACTTACGTACATATAACGCGCTTTTACATAAGGATGTAAGTGCCACATTGTAATAAAAAAAATTAGCATATATTATTATATAATTGTTTTATTTGTTTGCTATTAAACAGACAAGCAGGTGTAATTTGTTGAGATAATAATGTTTTCAGTACTGATTTTAAATGCTCATTTGTTAATCTCGACCTGTGTGATGTCTTATTGGCATTCATATTAAAAAAATATTTCTTCACAGAATGATGTACAACCATATACTGGCAGTATTTTTTCTGCAAATATACGCATTTCAATCAAATGTTCCACCATACAATTCGTATCAAGTTGGGTTCCACCACTTTAAGGTTTTGCGAACCCTAGGAATGTGACTTTGTAGTCAGTGAGACGCTTAGTGGAATATTATTAGAGTTTTATTACATTATATTTACATATGTAATGACAGAAGTTAAATAACGAGATGTTTTCTCCGAGCAATGGTGAAAAATCTGGCGGAGGGATGATGTCAGTGGACGATCCATAGAGTTCTGATTGGTGAGGCAGCGACAGTATATTCTCAGAGTGATTGTGTTTCATTTATATAAAAAAATATCAGTATTTTTTATCAGGATTACCTCAGCTGTTATAAAAGTGGAATTAATATATACATATATTTTTTCATTTGAAAATAAATTATTTTATATACAAAACGAATATATAAATACATATCTCAACACTTTGCACATATATGTGCAATGTAAAAAACTGTATTTACATTATGTATATAAAATACATAAAAATTAAAAAAATTAAAATCGGTGACCGTTTCAATGGATTTAAATAGTTTTAATCAACTGCGTCTATTAATATCATTGATGAACTATTTATTGTAGAAAAGTCAAATCTGCTTCTTTGTAGTAAATAAAAATCATTCTGATCTTTAATATTTCAATACAAGGATATCAATGTCAAACCCCTTATATATTCATGTACTGTAATATAACAGATGCGCGACATTCGAAATCCTTTAGGAGTGCATATGGGAATACACTCGAGAGAAAAATCCTACATATGAGACTTAAGCGCGTTCGCGAGAAAAGTCAGAAATTCTGTTTAAATGAAAATCGCAGAGACATCCTGCAGGATCTGCAATGATAGGAGCTGAGATGGTATTCAGAGAAATTAAATATGGCATGTCTTGAAATAAAATTTTCGATGGAGAGCGAGTGAAATGCACTTTTCCCGGCTACGTTTCGAGCTTTTATCTCGTGACACTAAAATCTTAAATTTAATATTCTTCAATTTAGTTAGGCGTTTAATTTAAATAACAAGAATGTAGATTTATATACATATATATAGTAAGAAATAAAAATAAAAATTTCTGAGTTAATAAAAAAGTCTTTATCGTAATACATATTTAAAAAAAATAGGTTTATAGATAGCGGTTTATATTTTAGATGCAAATAAATTTTATTTGTCGTTCACCAAAACGGTGACAACTTCTCTCGATGCGGGAATTCAAGTAGACGTCGTGTATACAGATTTTGAGAAAGCCTTTGACAAAGTTTGTCATGGGTTATTATTAAAAAAATTGTCGAACCTCGGTTGCTCGGATAATTTAACTCGGTTATTCTTGAGTTATTTAAGCAGTTTATAACCTGTGGTGGCCGATTGTCGAAAGAATATTTTACCACTTCGGGGGTTCCTCAAGGATCCAATCTGGGCCCTCTGCTTTTTGTGTTATTTATTAATGACATAAATACAGCAATTATAAATTCAATTTTCTTCTGTACGCAGATGATTTAAAATTATATAAATGCATTCGATCTGTTGTGGTCTCCTTCTCTTTACAAAGTGATTTAGACTCTCTATGGAGATGGGCTTCCGTTAACCGTCTGCCCTTTAGTGTCGGAAAGTGCCATACTGTGTCATTTTCTCGATCCCGTTCGCCATCAGCTTATTTCTACCATCTCGGTGGTAACATTTTGACTAGAGAAACTTCCATTAAAGATCTCGGAATCACTTTCGAGAGCAAATGGAGGTTCTCTCTACACATACACGACGTCTGTGATAAATCTTCCAAGATGCTCGGCTTTGTTATGAGGAATGCCTTTCACTTTGACGATCCGTCAGTTATTCGCATCCTCTATGACACCTTAGTTCGTAGCATTCTTGAATCGGGATCTATAATTTGGAATCCCCGAATAGCCAAATATTCCCTTTTAGTAGAAAAAATTCAAAAAAGGTATTTAAGATACCTTTACAAAAGGACATTTTGTTATTATCCGCACATATATCCCAGCGCCTTTCTTTTAGAAGCGTTGGGATACGATTCGCTGAGCTCTCGCAGAAAGTTGTATGTCGCTAAGCATTTTTTCAAATTACTAAAAGGTGCTGTCGACAATCCAGCTGTTCTCGAAGAATTTCAGTTTTGGGTTCCGGAACATTTTCGAGAATCACGAGCGCGTCCTCTTTTGATAGGCGTTAGGGCTAGGACGTCCGCACTTGCCGACTCGCCTATAGCTGTGGCCATTCGTCTCTTTAATACGCTGGCAATACACATTGACCTGTTTAATGTTAGCTAGAGGAGCTGATCCAGTTTGTATCATTTAATTTTGATATTTTATAATTTGTTGTTATGTTTATTATTTTTAAGTATTGTTCTATTTACGTATATATACGTTTTTTTTGTTTTATAAATTTAAAACATTTTTTCGACTATCGTGGCGCATTGGGGTTACCTGTTAGGCCACGATGGTCTTAATTTAATCTAAAAAAATGGTGCAATGTTTTATAACGGGGTAAAATCAATAAAAAAATACTGAGTAAGTAGTGAGAAACAAGACCAAAAATAAAAATAAGTAGATGTCACTATGTTCGACTTAACTTGATTTGATTTTAATTAATAATCGCCATGAGAGTAAAAAATATAAAAAATAATTATCTGTCATGATTTATCAGAATTAATATTATATAATAATCCCTAATTCAGATCTTCCAGACACGATAATAGGGATTCGAATTCATTAGTGGTATAATGAGTTCGAGTCCATATGGGATTCGAACTCATTATACCACTATGTATAATAGATTGGTAAATACTGACAAAAATCGATAAAACATTAAGCATTCTTAAATTTATTTTTATTGTATAGAATCGATATTAAAAATGCAACCTTATTACTCACTTAATAAAATAATATCCCTATCATTAGTAAATTTTAATTTTTTTTACTAAACAAGTAGATGATTATATAACATATCGTTAAATATTCTAGTGCATGTTTCCCATTATGAATAATCAATACGTCAAAGATCTGCCTAAAATGTAAACTTTATCAATAATGTAGGTTATTTATTTGTTGTCAAAAGCATAAGTATACACTTCGCCTACTCCGTCGCATAAGCGAGCGGAGCTTTTACTTAAAAGATCTTAAAACTGGTAAGCTGTTTTTTCTTCCGTTCTTTGAGTTGGTTTGATCGAAACCACTCGCGACATGTCATATCTGATATGTCCTCTGTATCAGCCGATCCGAATAAAGCCCCCGCGCCGAGAAAGCTCATCAAGGGATGCGAAAAGCTTTCGACATGCTGAAAGCTTTTGCAAAAGTAAAGCAACTGACGCGAAAAATAATATCGATATTTTTATTTTATATTACAATTTAAACCACGTCACCGGATTTTTTATAAAGTTATTTTATTTTAAACATAAGCATAATTTTTAGTATACCTATATAAATCGTTTGGATTGATACTACATTTATTTTATGTCGAAAGCTTTTGCCAGCCCTATTTTAAGAAGATTTGCTATTTATACAGATGCGGATAGACAGCGCCATCTCGGAGTGGAAATTTCAACCAACCAGCTCGCTGAAGTTGAGAGAGAATCGACATCTTTCAATACTGTTTACCAAAAAACAGGGATGTATCACATGCTAGAAAATAAATTTATACATTTATTTGGAATAAGAGTGCCCAAATTTTGTTAAATATTTAAGCAAAGTTATATTAATATTGAAGTAAAATAATAAACTAGATATTGTATACTGTATATATTGTTATTTGTTTTGTATATTAATGATATAGTTAATAACGTGAAAAAATGTAAAATTCATCTATTTGCGGATGACACATTAATGTTTTGGATAGGTGATAACATTAAAGAAATTGTAAATAATTTAAATAATGAATTAAGTATATTAGAAATATGGTTAAAGAATAATGTACTTAAATTAAATGAGAATAAAACTAAATGTATGTTTATTAATTATAAAAATGTGTTAGATAATAGTACCAAAATAGTAATAAATAACTCTAGTATAGAAATAGTGGATAATATAAAATATTAAGGAGTAATTGTTGATACAAAATTAAATTTTAAAGAACATTGTAATTACATATTAAAAAAAATTAGTAGAAAAATAGGTTTATTATCTAGATTAAGAAATATATTAAGTATAAATACAAAAAAAATAATTTACAATAGTATAATATTGCCCCATTTTAATTATTGTGCAACACTATTAAATATGTTAAATAAATTAGACAAACAAATGTTGCAAAAATTACAAAATAGGGCAATGAGAGTAATCTTAAATAAAAATAGATTAACTAATTGTAAAAGTATGATTGATAGATTAGAATGGTTGAATGTTCAAGAAATATTGAGTATGAATGTTTTAGTATTTATATATAAGTTAGAAAATAATATGTTACCAGAATATTTTAATAAGTATTTAATAAGAAATAAAGATGTACATAAATATAATACTAGAAATAGAGAAAATTTAAAGATAATTAAGTATAAGAAAACGAGTACGGCTAGGGGAATTATGTACGGAGGTTTTGATTTATATAATAGTCTTCCAAGAGAAATCCGAAACAGCAAAAATATAACGGGTTTCATAAATGGAATAAAAAAACACCTTCGTACATATAGAAATAAATTATAATATTAATACTCTATTACTGTATATTTTTATTTTTTATTTCTGTTATGTATTTTTTATATATTTTTATATATGTTTACTAAATTTGATAGATGTAAAGATTAGCTATTAAGCTAAATATTAATAAAATAAAATAAAATAAATAAATGAGAAATATTTATAGAATAAAAATATCTGAAAGCTTAAACTTTCAATGATTTAATAATTTATTGTGTGCTTTAACTTAATCATTTCAACACTTGCTAAAAAATATGAAACTTATCTTTGTATTTTAACACGTCATTTGTAATCTATATAATTTATTTCGCAGTTAGTTTGTTTTAGATATAAAATAGTTCGATATTAATAACGCTTTCCGTAAAATACTTAAAACATATGTAAAGTCGTTTTTTAAGCGCTTAAAATAAATAATTTTAAAACAAAATGAAATGTTTAATGTAAAAATTGCTACCTAATGTAATATAAGATCAGTATTTTTCACATTTAAAACCATCGTACCTATTGAAAAAGCTTATTAGTTAACATAATTATTAAAAGCTTATTAGTTAACATAATAAAATAACGTATATTTTGAGATAATTACGATTTTCAATTCAATTATATTAAATATAAAATTGCTACACTACATCCCTTACTTTATAGTTGATAAGTTATAGAATGTAGAGGATATTGCGAGTATAAAACTAAAGCACTTCAATGTATTGACAAGCGTATTAACCATAGCTGCTTCCCTTCTTCCTCGCAATTTTATAAGAAAAGCTCTTTAACGAAAAACCAACTTTCTATCTATTGTATCAGTCGATGGAATTAACAATGTTCTATATAATAGCAAAAGTAAATATTTGCTTGAAATATATACATATACTTATTTTAAACAAGTTATAGCTTAAAGGAAAAATGTATATATGTACCTATGTTTATATAGATAGTTCAATATAATAATCAATAAAATAATAAATTAGTATTTGTAACAGAAACTCAATTATATATTAAATGATAAAATAATAAAATAGCATTTAATCTTATAAAAATAAATAAAAACCGTTAAAGATATGATACATATTTTAATATCTCATTTTATGCGTATTATACACCTGATCTTATATTGATATAAATAAAAAATGTAATACTTAAATTATTGTATTAGATGGGTATATAAAAAATATATATATAATAAATACGGGTATAAGCTGCGACTTCAGCGATATACTCCGGTAAGCCGTCATATATTTCAGACATGAAAATCTATTTCGACAAAAATTTTCCAATCCAACGAAACGGTCAATTTGACCATCTCGGGAGTAGGGGTGCATCTACCCGTATAAGCAAAACCTTCACCTGCTTAGACATTCAACAAACAGGGTGGTTTCACTGCAATAGTTTATTCTTTATTATGTCTATTAAAAACTTCTATGTAAGAAATAAATGCATCATATTTCTAATAACTAAATTAAAAATAATATATTGTTATAAAAATATATATATATTACAGACATACCATAAATCTAATATACTTACAGACATATCAATGTATTTATTAAAAGAATTTTATCTATCATTTAAAAGATCATTTTAATATTAAAAATAAGTAGTGCTTAATTGTATTTTTTTCTTGCTCGATAGTAGATCTGTGTTTGTAAAATGTCTCTCCCAAAATATTGATTGTTCTTAAATTAAAATATGTTTCCCGTTATATTTCATATTCACTAACTTCTTCTTACATAAAAGACTCTCATTGAGCTCTGTACTTTTTCATATAAATTTTATCTCATCTATATGTTTTATCATTAGTATATCTATCGATTAAATGTATTTTTTATCAATTACTCATGACGTTAATTATATTTCGAGATAATAAAAAATATATGAGTTTAGTTTAATAATACTATTTCAATTTATTTTCATACTTTCCATGTGGTTACGTGGAGCCCCTGGCGAAGAAAAGCCTCTTTCCTGTTACGATTGTCCAGCTGGCCCTCCACGGCTATCGGCAATAACTCACGGCATGACCAACCCCTAAATCGGATCATTATTTCCATATAAGATTATTCGAAACGTTTCCCCGAATATCTTTGATAATACCCAATTTTTCAATCGTAAGAGGAATAAACATCTTAGAAAACAAATATCAATAGTGCACAGGCGGACGATCTTTTATAAGTGACCCTCGAAATTATTATGAACATATAATATATACATATGTATACAAAACTCGAATATAAAATGCTAAATTTGATTTATAAAATAAAATGGAATAATATATAGACACTGAGTAATGGCAAAAAATAATTTAACCTCATAGGGTTATAAAGGGCGGTCAAATTACCATTATTATAAATTTTGTACAAAGGAGAAATATATGTAAACCACCCTTACCTTTTAATTTAATAATATTAAAAGAAGTTAAGAAAAGTTCAGAAATTACAGTCAGTAGGCAGCATTTAACAAAAGCATTTGATTGCTAAATTTTTGCCGTATAAGCTTATTTTATATAACTATTTTATTGATTTACCGATTTCTTTCTTTCTAAGAATATGCATATTTGAGAATGCCAATTATTTTTCACAATCAATACATTATTTATTTAATCACTGTGTCCTAATTTCTGAATAAAATCGAAATAGGAGAGTATGGATTCTATTTTTTTACGTTGGGATACAATTAATTTACTTCTCAGCATAGCATATACTAAATAAAGTACTTTTTAAAGTTGCTAAAGGGCGGTGTCGACAATCTGTCAATGCTCGGTGACTTTTGGCTGCGAACTTTGGAGTGCCCTAGAGCAGTGGTGCACAAACAATGGGTCCCAGCTCCTGAGGAGGCGCAATAAACTTTTTTAGAGTCGCAAAATTTAAATAAATGTATTTGACATAAAATATATGGCTTTTATTCAACAATTGTCAAGTACCAGTTAAATATCAAAATAAAAGATATTATTAACATATGCAACGCAGCAGAGGCGAACAGGAAACAGCCCTTATAGCCGTCAGATGGAGTGCCAAGCGACGCAACGCAGATCGCATACTATCTTAGTCTCTTAGCGATTATCGGACAATCAACACGTGATGAGGATGACGTGTGACGTGTCCAAAGGATGACTTAGGACTTTCAATTTTCAATACAGATCCAAACATTAAATTAATCATCAGTTCTTTGCAAAAACATACCTCGCACTGAATTCATATAATTAAAGTATTATACATTAAAAATATATTTATCCCCACACGCATAAATAAATCATTGCTTCATAATATTATCTGTTTTAGTCCAACGTCCAAAAAGTCAGAAGCATAAGTGAAATTCCAACAAAGAAGTTCATTTCAATGTTCTATCCAATCGTGATCGTGTCCCTTATTCTTTCCGTCGCAATCAGTATGTCAGTGCTTTACAATTCTCCTCTTGCGCGAATCTTTCAACTTCTCAATGTGTGACCGTAATTGCAACAGTAATTACATCTTTTAACGCACATGCATAAAAACAAGTGCATTGTCAAGAATTGTTGTTTCTTCAATGGGGGCGACTGGCAAAGGACGAAAGCCTGAAGACATGGCCTGCTATGAGGCCTACAATAATGTCTCTATGAGCCGAGGAACGAGTTTGTGTCAGATCAATAATAAACGAGTGTGCGTTGTTTTCTCTGCATTGCTTGACGACCCGAGATCAACTGAACTCGTAGCTCGCAAATTTTGCTGTCCCTGGCGCCTGGCAAAAATAATGAAATATCACTATGCACGACTTAGCTCAATTTAATCTAAAAATTAATCATAATATTCATCTGCGAGATTAGGAAAATCTATAAAAACCGAATTATTATTATAAAATAATCACTAATTCTGATCTTCAAGTCACGATAGAAGTTTAAAAAAAACACTAATGTCCATATGAGATACGAATCCTAGGATTTTCGAGTATTTCATCGACTTCAATCAATCGTACTTAATAATTGAACACACATTTTATTGTCGGTTAGGTTACTTTTATTTGCAAAAGGTGGGGGAATTCCAAGAAGAATAGAATTTCACATATACATAAATATAGATCAAGTTTTTTCTAATCTATGTTATGACTAATTGTATATTATACTAACATGGCTCTATGATGAGATATTATTTAACTTTTAGTCGTAAGCAGGGCGTTGACCATATCACTTCCTATCTCTCCAATTGGTATAGATAAGAGATAAGAACCAACCTGTACACACAGTACACAAAAGTCTTTGGTCGATATTCGACTTTCAAACCATACTCCATTCATAATATGAGTAGTGACAATGAAAGCAGAAACCTTATAAAAGTGTATTTGATAACCTTCTAAAAGTGGCAGATATTGGTGAATTCACAATACCATTATGAGTGAAAATTATATTTTAATAGATAGCCAATAATTTGTTTGATTGTAGGTTATGTATTAAAATATGACTATTATAAAACCTACTTAGCAGAATATATACACGATGAAAGAATTTATTATCATTACAATTTGTATGTATTTTTGTACCGTGGACGGTACACCGTATTCTAATGATTGTGAGTATTACTATAACTTGCACGCTCTTCATTTGGATTGCGCTGGCAGAGGACTTAAAGAACTACCGAATGATTTGGATGATCAAGTAAGTTTCACCATTTTAATGGTTGTGTTAAACTTAGACTTACTTATATGTGATACTTTGTTTTTACAGATTGAAGGATTAGACTTGTCTAATAATTTATTTACAACTATACCAATACAAATAAAATCTTTATCATTGTTAACACGTTTGAATATGAGTCAAAATGAAGTAAACATAATAGGAATGGATGTGTTATCCAATCTTACGTTTTTGGAGGTCTTGGATTTGTCACAGAATAAGATATCATCACTAGCCGACATCAGTGCTAATATATTATTGGCTAACACAAAGAACATCAAGAAATTAATACTATCTAGAAACCCACTGAGCAAGTTTTCTAATCTAAATAACAATGAAATTTTAGTGAGTGAAAGTTTGGAAGTATTAGATATGTCAAAATGCAGTATCACCAGTATCGAAGGGAAAACGGTCGTTGGCCTGACAAATTTGAACACATTGATTCTGAAGTACAATCCATTGCGAAAAGTGCGGATCATTTCAAGAACACTTCAAAAACTAGACATAAGCCATTGCCAATTGAGTTCTTTCCATCCAGATTCCTTGAATTTTCTCCCCATATTGACACATTTACAAATGTCCCACAACAACCGATTAGATATATCGTCCAAATACAGCTATTTATCTTCAAACTCTTTAACTTTTGTAGACATTTCATTTTGTAACATGCCTCGTATTACTTTATCCAACTTACCCAATATTGAAACTTTAAACCTTAAAGGAAACATGATTAGAAGACTATCAGGTGGAGATTTTTTCAACAATTCTAAGCTATTCAACTTGGATATATCATCGAATGCTATAGAAATTATTCACCATGGCGCGTTCTTTGGCTTAAACTCTTTAAAATTTTTGAATCTGTCCATTAATGTGATTTCCAAAATACATATTGAAACGTTCACAAGCACTCCCAATATCACAACATTGATTCTATCTAGAAATTATATCACATCTATCCAAACCTTAAAATCTCTGTCACTGAACAACTTAGACGTAAGCATGAACGAAATACAGCAAATAGATCCTCAATCATTTTTTAATTTACCTTATCTTGTTAACATCAATCTCGGTAGAAACTTGATTGGTAATATCCCAGATGGATTAGAGTCAGATTCTCTACAACAACTCGACTTGAGCTTTAATAGAATCAGTGATATTAATAACTCCACATTCCAACTTTTACCTTCATTAATAGTCCTTTATTTATCAGGAAATAGATTTACAGTCACTTGGAAGGCTGAATATTTTGCAAGCAATACAAAACTATTGGAGCTGTTCATAGATGATAATACGTGGAGATGCGATTGCTTTGACGGCGATATGAAAGCATTCTTCAATTTTGCAACTGGAAATCCGTCAAAAGTATGGGATATTGATTCTCTCATGTGTCATACTCCAACAAACGTATCTGGCTTGAATTGGTTAAAGGCGTGTTCGTACATGTGGTATCCACAAACAGCAGGAACAACTTCCCCGGCTTTAAACTTCATGATCGCTATTCTTACAGCATTCTTCGTTTGTTTCTTGATTCTGTTTGTGGTAAAGCGGTCTTTACGTATTAAAATGGTTGCTGAAGAAGAAGAACGTCAGAGAAGAGCCGTTGAAGGGAGAGAAAGGCTTAGATTACTTCATGAGAGAAGCGAGCAGCAGGCGGCATTGAACGCACCGGATCCAAGAGATTTGGTATCTCCTCCTAGTTATGCGGAAGCTTTACTGATGCCACCTCTGCAAGGTTCATTTCATTCATTATCTGATATACCAAACGCTCAAAGGAAGAATAAAAGAAATAGAAGAAGAACCAAATCAAGTGGAGACTTGTTAGAAGAAAATGGTAATAACGCTGAGCAAGATAGAAGGAAAAGAAAACATAAGACCCGAAGAACTTCTGAAAGTGAAGAGGTTCGATCACAGTCTACAAGTAACATAGATAATACACAAACTGTAGAGACCAATGTTGTTGTGAATCACACCGTGGAATTCCATGAAAGTGACTTTTAATTTAATTTATTTAAGATCCTTCTTGAAGTTTTATACATAAAATATAATATATATAAATGTTTAATAAATTAATTAATTGCATAATTTTAGCATTATAAATAAATAAATATTAATCAAACACACAATGTACAACAAGCTTTTGTACTGCACCTTGTTCGCATTATGTTCCCCGTTATTTATTATATATTTAAAACTTGATCACAGGTGACGTTTTTTGCTCATTATTTTCATTGTAGATATTTTGGATACCTTGCTCTTAATATTGAGAGAGGCATTCATCTCTCAATTCACTTTTTGTTGCATATTTGACAATTTCCTTTGTGACTAGAGATAATTAAATCAATGAGATTATAGGAATAACAGATTCTTACCTTTGAATGTATGAGTCAGGATTGTTGATTCCATCATATATGTATGTATGTACATGCTTTTAAAACAATTTTTTGTGGCTTTTAATTCTTCAGCAGCATAATAGGGCTACCAACCTTGCAAGTAAGTTTGTGATTCATGATATTAAGAACCCAACTGAATAATTGGTCTATTATCTTGTCAATTGGATAAAATGCTGTATCATATTTTGAATCAATAAATTTAAGTTTTTGCAGCCGTACTAAATTTATAATTGAAATTACGTTCCAAAGAATGAAGATTATGTTTGTTTTGAAACAGTTTCTGAATCGAATTGTGATTTAGGTAACTACTTAAGTAACTACTTACATAATATACTTTTAAAATAGTTTTGTTGTCATTTCTAATGTCCTGATAAAGTCCATATCCTTGTATTCCATTCATGTCATTAGAATGAGATAAAATTTTTGAGAATCATAGTGTAGGGGCCGATGTAGTTGGCCACTCTGGTGCTACATATTACACTAGGAAGACTGGCAAGGTGGCAATAGAAGACACTAATTTGTTTTGGCGATGCGATCAGAGAAGGATTACCTGTCTACACTAGCCAACTGGCTCGGTAACATTCATACTTTTATAACTATATAACCGTACAATAGATCTTATGCAGCGACTAACCTGCATCTTGCCATAAACCAAAGGATAAAATATTAGATTCAGCAAAATAGTATTGATATTTACACATATAAATTATTCAATATGTCAACTTTTTTCATATTTAACGCTGACTATACATAGTCTTCTTTGATGAACCCTTCTTTCCTCACCTTTTACTCGTTAATACCAACAATCACAGCTCAACTGGATTACTTTATCATTCTTCTCTGACACCTTGTGATAAAACTATAACATTTTTCATTCTTTGACGTACCTAATAACTAATTGTTCAATATTATTACTTTACCTCTGCAATATATGTCTGAACTGGAGAATTGTCTTTATGCATATCATCAACGGCTTTTCGTAGCTACCCATCTATTAAAGACATTAGTTCCCTTTTTCTCTTAGAGATACCGTGTATCTTTCTCCAACACTACATTTTAAATTCATCCATCCTTGTGTTATATTTTTGTTTTAACTAATAAGTCTCTTCCTCCATCATATTGCTACTAAGATTCAGTAGCAATTCTTTGTATTATTTGACCATTTTAGTTGCTTTAATAGTACTTCCTAGTTATATTTGGAGTATCTAGTCATTTGATGTACAAAATCTCCAATCTATACGATACCATATTTTTAACACCTCCTTGTCATAAATACGTTCACACTATTTACAAGATGTAAATAGCGTTGACTTAATTTACTACACTTTTAATGTTTTCATTTGAGTCATCTTCGTTTAAAATTAGTTATTGTTGAGACACATAGCGAGAAAAATAAATTTGTTTTTGTATGTATCATATATACGTTGAATGTATATGTTTAATTTTATTTTATTTGCAGTTACTCTTTAGAACCCTGCTTAAAACATAGGCTCATTTACAACTTCCTACCACCTTCTTTCGTTAAAAATATGTATTTATATCGAAGACCTCTTGGAAATTTTTGATCATTCTGGGATCCTGCGAGAGCTAAAAAATATAGTTTATCTGGGAACTTTTTGATTGCTTAGGGATGTTGGAAGGAGCTAAAAAAATGTCTTCTAAGACATTTTTAAACGAACAGAGTGACTACTTTTTGGCATCCATTGCAAGAACCTGACTCTAACAAATAATGTAGTACTACATTATTTGTTAGTCTCAGTAGTGCTTCTCCCGAGCGTTTGTATCTGTTGCATAGCTTTTGCTCAGCATTAGCGTTGCACGCTCCTGCATTTCTATGCTTCATCCTTAAACATCACTTTCGTGATACCTCAGTTCCAGTTTAAGCTCCCGGTCCCTAAGGGCCGTTAGCCTGCTGGGTTGAAATACAGTGCTTTGCTCGTCATTGATAGTCCAAAGGACGCTACCTCGGTTGGGTGTTCACAGAGTTTGCTTCCTCTTAAGAGACTGGGGACTGGGGACAAAAGAGGTCCCTCACTCTCCCACACTGGTGATGGCGAACTCCAGCGTGTGGTCGACTGGCGCCGATTTATTTTTATTATTATTTTTTAAATTAAATTAAGACCATCGTGGCCTAACAGGTTACCCCAATGCGCCACGATGGTCGAAAACAAATTTTAAATTTATAAAACATAAAAAAAAACGTATATATACATAAATATAACAATACTTAAACATAACAAAAAATTATAAAATATTAAAATTAAATGATATAAACTGGATCAGATCCTCGTAGCTAACATTAAATAAATCAATATGTAATGCCAGCGTATTAAGGAGCCGAATGGCCACAGCTATAGGCGAGTCGGCAAGTGCGGATGTCCTAGCCCTAACGGCCATCAGAAGAGGTCTCGATCGTGATTCTCTAAAATGTTCCGGAACCCAAAACTGGAATTCCTCGAGAATAGCTGGATTGTCGACAGCACCTTTTAGTAATTTGAAAAAATGCTTAGCGACATACAGCTTTCTGCGAGAACTCAGCGAATCATATCCCAACGCTCCTAAAATAAAGGCGCTGGGATATAAGTACGGGTAATAACCAAATGTCCTTTTGTAAAAGTATCTTAAATACCTTTTTTGAATTTTTTCCAATAAAAGGGAATATTTGGCTATTCGGGGATTCCAAATTATAGATCCCGATTCAAGAATGCTACGAACTAAGGAGTCATAGAGGATGCGAATAACTGACGGATCGTCAAAGTGAAAGGCATTCCTCATAACAAAGCCGAGCATCTCGGAAGATTTATCACAGACGTCGTGTATGTGTAGAGAGAACCTCCATTTGCTCTCGAAAGTGATTCCGAGATCTTTAGATCTTTAAATGAAAAATAAATTGTCAAGGTGACGATGCTGCTTGTGTCCATACAAACATCCGACACCGTGTTAAATATAATCAAATGGCGTAATTGGCACCCCGAGCGACCGCCCCTCGGACTGACCCTGAAATATCTGGATTAGTATCTCATACTATCCTTAGTATTTCAATTTGTATTATAACTGGGTGTTTTAAATAGCGATTATTACATTCTTATAATTCTGATTGATTATCACAGATTAGGTTTTCCTGGATTTTCCTATTTTCATGGATGAATAGTTCAATAATTAAATTATAGTGACATAAATTGATTGTAAGCTGTAGTAATAGCTTATAATAAATAACTTATTCACAGACTGATTTCAGTCTGGTGTCTTACTACTAACTTAGTAGTTGTCGATTATGTTTATCCTACATTGGGTCCGCCATGTTACAATGGAAGATTTACAATAAATAAATTAACTATTATATTGATATAAACGTCACCCATTTCTAAATTTGCTCATTTGCTTTCTATGACCATGAGAAAAATATAATCACCTCAGTCTGCCTTGACCGAATTTTACATATATTGAAGAGAAAGCATTATAGTATGAAATATGAACATTATAAATATCTATCAGGAGTTTGACTCCATTACGAATAGTAGCAATACTGTACTCTTTTTGAATGATTGCCGTCTGATTTATGTATGTAAATATGACAAAAATGGCTCCCTCAAACTAATCACATATTTGCGATCATTTTATCTCATATCCTAATGTAGTAAGCGTAAAATATATTTATTGAAATATAATGAAACTAAAGTAAACATTTTAAAATATAATTTATTACATTGTAATATGTTAATTACAATTTACCATATTTAAATTCCTTTTTGTCATAATCACATGTAATATTTACATAAATATGTATAATATATACTTGAACACAAGCTATTAGATAAATCATGCAGTACAACTATTTATATATGTTGTAAGTATAGGAAAGTAAACATTTACATGCTTATTCGTGTATAAAAAAAATATATTTCAATAATGGTTTTAATAAAATATAGTTAACAGATATAGTTCATTTAATTTTTTATATTTATTTATAAAAAATAATAGCAAAATACAAATATATTTTTAATTTTTGTTGATTGAAAGAAAACTAATTGAGATTATAGTTAAGTGTTCTTTTTTTATAATTTTTATTAACAGTTAAAAGGATTTAACAAAAATCAAACATATGTACAACAATGGAATACATATCATATCACTCCAGCCAAAATCAAAAATGATTCAAGAAAAAAAATATGGAAATTTTAATACGACTTCCTTACATACATTACATTATTACATATCACAATTTCAACAACGCTTATAAGGAACTTTCATTTAAACATTTTTCCTCTCTCGAATTGGAAGTTTATTTATTTCAATTTGTTCTCACATTACGAAAAAAATATTATACAATGGACTAAAGATAATACATTGAATTCACTTATATATAAGTACTGAAATAATTTATTAAAAATATTATATTACATCATTTCGTATATATAATATATAGTGTACTGGTATATATAAGGCGCCAGGAATGCTTAAATCTCGCTTACAGCTATTTGAAGCAAGATTATAGATTACGCAATAATTAAGAAAACGTTCAAGCGATCTCTTATTTTTATGGCATCTTGTAAATATTCAATTAGTAAGACTTTTATTTACATTTTTAAAAGATTAGTTTGTATATTAATAAAAAAAGTTCTTGGAAGTTTAGTAAATAAAATACAATTTGGCACTGTTACTATTATTTTTTTAAGGCACAGTTTAATATTACAATTAATATTCTACAGCACCTTGACAAATTTCATTGGGTTATTTATATTATACAAATTGTATATATTTATATAAAATAACTATGTATTTTATATGTATGAATAAATATAATACAAAAAAACAGCTATTGAATTAATTATGTTATATAAATGCACATACGTTTACAATATTCGCATTGGATGGAATTGTATAAAATTAAGACATTGAAAATAGAGATGTGGGGATCACGTCAAATGGTTAATAAACTCAGTGAGTCGAAATCGATCATCTCTATCTCTGAATTTGTGACAATTCAATTGATTCGACTCAGCATAAACGATTGCAATATGAGATTGTCAACCATGCAATGCGTTCCCCAGGGAGAGATGCAAACAAGTTTATATATACTGTAAACAATCTTAAAATTTACACAATAAATTACAATCTGAAAAAAACTATTACGTAACTTTATACAAATAATATTCTCTTTAAATTACAATAGTTAAAATAAGCGATTTATAAAACTAAGGCACTCATAATGCCATTGACTCTTAACACTTTGGCAGAAATTTTACCTCGACAACATATATATAAAACACAGTTTTATATTGTCGTTCAATGTATATACGTATACACTACACTTTAATCGATAAAGCCACTTAAATAGTAATGATATAAATAGTCCATGCGAAAAATCACGATTTCACTCATACAACATTAGTCTTTGCCTTTAAAATTGTTGATTGACAGCCAGTTATAGAATATTACTCCTATTAAATTTTATATAAATATATCAACAATTAATACAACCGATGAAATTCCAAAAACAATAAACCTTCCCAAAAGTCAATATATGATCAACCGACGGTTTGTTTTGTGGCTGGAGTGATGATTATGTCACCAGCGTTCGATCTACTCCTGGTAACGAGCACTGGAGTGTGTGGCTTCGGCGTTTCTGTCAAGACTATTCTCACTATGCCTGAATCCAAAGACGGCAAATAAGTCGGATGCGGATCCGGCTCGTGATATCCATTCGAATCAATATGAGGGATATCGTCTTCGTCTTTCAATGGCGTAATTGTAATCACCGGAGTATCCTCTATCGGCTTTTTTCCATTCTTCGATTCTGGCACATTACCATTACCATTTTCATTCGTTGTGTTATTATTCGGAGGCTTAAAAGTACTGGTTTTATTATCACCGTTCTCCGGCTTCTTGGAATCATGAGTCGGCACCAGTTCATAATTTCCATTCAATTTTTTTATAGCATCGTCGTTACTAATCACAGGTTTGCCCAATAGTGATTTGTTCATATCGACCATTTCCTTACCGGCTTTTTCGATGTCCGTCCGTTGCTGCCTGATGGAACTGCGTTCTTTCTTCTTCCGTAAATGACTTTTAATCACAGTGATACCGATCAATCCGACTAACAAACCAAATATTAATCCAATACAAATATAAGTTCCAGTACTCGTTTTCGGGGTTGGCTTTGCTTCTTCAGAATATCCTTCCAACACGTTATCCATAGAATTTGAATCCTCTGTTTTAACAACATTAGTATTATCATCAACCGGTAGCTCAGGATTAACACTTGTAGGAATAGCATTCAACGACGGTATTACCGACTTAACTTCCGGTTTATTCCAATCCAGATCTCCTTGGAACAGCGTGGGCATTTTAGGATATATATTCGGATCCTTTGTTGATTGATCGTAGTCAATCGGTGGCAAAATTGGAATCGTAAACGGCTCTGTACTAGTTGATACAAGATCCAAGCCTTCAGAGCCGCTCGATTCGAATTCATCTTCATCGTTATTTTCTAATGGATCCGATGTAGAACTAGAAATACTTCTAAACGGTAAGAAACTATCGTCGCCGGAACCTTCGACTTGCGTATCGTTTGAATTGAATCTTTCATCAACAACAAGCTTTTCGTTTATCGATTTTTCTTCATCACCTGAACCTTCAATTTGTACATCAATATTGATCGATTTTTCTGTACTGTTCTCGAATAAATCTTGCAAATTGTCAATATGAATATCAGAATCTACAACGGTCGATTTTTCAGTGACGATCCCGAAGAATTCCTTCTCATCGTCAGCATCATCTTTTTTATCAAAATCCAATACGATACCAGTATTTAGATCATTGAGCGCTGGCAAGTCGGTATCTGTTGGCTGATCGCCCATCATCATATCTTCTAATAAAATCTTATTCTTATCAGATTTGTGCGTGTTGCAAGTGTCCAAGATTTGATTCCATTTCTTGCCGTTTGAAGCACATAAAACGTGATCGATTACGACTCCGTGACCTTGTAAACTTTGAAGTTTCTTAACGTTATCACAAGAGCAACTGAATGGATTACCTTCCAATTGAAGATGTTCTAAATCACGGAGCTTGCTAAGATGTAATGGTAGATCTTTCAATTTATTGTTCCGCAAGTCTAATGAACTCACACTAGTCGGTATCACTTCAGCTCTGAACTTTTCAATGTCGTTATTTGCTAAATTGAGATGCACTAACTTCTTAGAGTTAATTAAAAATCTATTGATTGATGTTAAACTATTGTGCGATAGATCCAATGTGACTATTTCAGTGAATCGATCGAGCTCGTTGTTAAGCTTAGATATGTTGCTATACGATAAATCTAAGATATTGATGTTGTGGTGTTTGTTCCTCAGCGAATACTTGTATAAATCTGACAAGCTGTAGCATGTTGCTTTGTGAAGTCCTTCTGCAGTCGTTTGACATCGGCATTCGTTAGGACATGAAGTAGATAGCTCAGGTGATTTTGTCGTCATTCCATTGGCGTACGTCACAGCCAATAGTATAAACAAATATGCACGAATCAGCTTCATGTTGTTTATTTAGTATTATCTGAAATGAGAATAAGAATATATTAATAAAAAATAAAACAAATTAATTTACTTTAAAATAATAAAAAACCTGAATAAATAATTTATTATAGGTTTGAAATTTAGCTAAGTTTACTAATTAATGGTTTGAAACTTAACTAAATTTATTATTTATTATTTTGCTTACAGATGTACATTTTAAACAGACCATAGTTTTATATCGTAATTAATTGCACAAAAAAATATTTTATTCTCATAAGACGAATTTTATCATGACTTTTTTTTTAGCTTCCGTTGCAATTCATCCATTTTGAACAAAAATGTCTGAGATGGCCTTTTTATTTTTAGTGTCCTCCTTCGATATTTTCAAAATTGGTCACCTTAGATAAAGCCTTACAGCAACTGATTACTTGAGCTGTTGTAAGCCCTTGGGTCAAATTCAATAGAAATATACAGTTGTTAACCGTCAACATGTTTTCCCATCATACTGTACAAACCATAAATAAATAGCTGTTAAAAATAAGAAAAGTATAGAAATGCTGCAAGAAAAATAATCTTGAGTAAGAAAAAACGACTGTCAGTAGGTTCAAAATGAGGTAGATGGACTACGTATAGAATAAGGGCGTTCACTAAAGGAGCAACGCCAAAGAATTTATTTGAAAGTTGTCAGTTTTGCTTTCTTCTATTGACTTTGACATGTAATATTATAGTTTATAGGATATAATAATGACCTTTGTTTAATGATCACACAGATTTTTCCTAGTAATGATAATAACATCAATGTGTCAAACTTGATTAAATAAATAATGGGTAATTGGTGACAGATCTGTTAATCAGTGTAAATGATCAATAAATGGAATAGATTTTAATTTAACATTTTCAAGTCAATAACGTTCAACCTTTATTGGTCAAAATGTATATTAGAAAAAATACAATTTGCGAACTTTGTACAGTAGCAGCAAAATTGCTTTCAAGCAGGATAGTAATCTTGCAATATATTTGCCGTTTAGCTGATATTATTAATACACAATAGATAAGAGCGTACTTGAAGCACATACACACCTATTTCTGTTCCCATTTCTTACATCTAAATCTCATAATTAGAGAACTTATTTGACCCGCAGCGTCCGCAATCACGAGTACGATAGCCTTTTGTATGTTAAACACATACATAACGTCTTAGTAATTTAAACATTTATTTTACCAGAAATATAGCTTCGAATATGGTTGTATGTTTCATAGATAAAAGTTTAGTATCTGCTGATAAAAGCGATACTAATAACGTGAGCAAACAAAAGACACTTATCATATGATAAGGAAAAAGTGTAACGACCAACTAGCATAGGAAATGTGTGGAGCCGAGGATGTCCGTCATGAGTTTGATTTATGAAGTTCAGTAGAAGGAAGTCAACAATCCTGGCAGTGATCGGTTTGACCTTTCCTTCAATCTGCCGGCACCTGGATATACTGATCATTGCAGCATCCAGCTTCCTGCAAAGTTATCGTGCTCAACTTTGACAATGAATCGTTAAGTGCTGGTGATTATTTGTTAACAATTACAACGTACAATGTTTTTGAAATATTTTTATGATTCAAAGAAAACACAACTTAATTCAATTAGATATGAATCATAGGTTTGTTATCTATAAAAATAAGTATAGAAGTCAATAGTAATAGCACTTTTAACTGATAAACTATGATACATAGTAAATATTATATTAATTTAATACTTAGTTATGGTATTTATATTTTATTAGTATTTTTTTATTCATAGCACAGAACAAGAAAAAAAGATTTTATAACGGGTAAGAATAAGGAACGTGATCGCGATTCTTTAGGGCACCCTAAACCGCGCAACTAAGATTCGCTAAGCACTGGCGGATTGTTGACACCACCCCTTAGCAACTTTTGATCATTATATTAGATTAAAATCAATAGATAACTATCCTACACAAGAATGCGATGGCTCTAACGCAATCTGTTTTTACCCGTTGAAGTCCTTTCTCCACACGTATTGGACATATGTTTTTTATTGGCAGCTGGACATTTTTTCTTAAGTTATTAAAAATCATATATCAAAATTATTAAAAAAAAAATAAAATAAATGAGAAAACTAAATAAATATTCCATTAATTATATAAATATATCTATAAAATATAATAAATCAATAAAATAATTTTTATAAATATTCTTTTTTTAATCAAATATGATTAATACGTACATTTCTTGAAATAATATCGATTAAATTTCATTCAAATATAAAAAACAAATTTAAATAAAAAAATATATTTAGTAAAATACAAATATTGTTAATTCTGGCAAAATAGAATTTATTTCATATAATATAAAAAAATATATAATAATATAGAATAAATATTTATTTTTGTATTTAATGATTTTTAAATTATTTAATTAAATATATTATTTAAAAATGATTTCGACTTGAGGCGACACTTATTATTAAATCTTTGGACTACGAAGGGTTAACCCTTTGTAGTCCAAAGTAAAATGTGAACGTATTGTTTTTTATTAACGCATAGAAGGTATTTCAAAAAATATAAAATCAAAGGAAACCATTTTTTCTGGGAATACAAAAATTGTTTAAACTTAGTATTTTTATTGAGTGTCATTCGTATCGAATTGTGACTGGATGTCATAAAACGATCGCCTGTCAAATTTCAATGGTAGATATACAACGTAATATGTAAACTTAACAGTTACGCTAGGTTAGATATATTGACATGTAGGATCGAATGATAAAAGTCCTCAACCGTATATATCCACACGAAATTAGCATTTATAGAGCATTGTTAGAGTGAAGAATGAGAAACAAGGTAGCTGAAATTACACGTTACGTTGTCCAAGGGTGCGGTTCGGAGTCGCGAGCAAACTAGAGAATTTGCATACAGAACCTTTGGTCTTAGGTCATCGGCGAGGCAAAGTCTTAGAATGCGTAATTGAAGGTCACCATAGCAGAAATATATGGGGCAGTGCTGTTACGGACACCGAAATAGCCGTAATGTGCACCATCCGGCCACCACCATGTTGTCGGCCAATTGCATCAATTGTCAGTGACACGGACCATTGGGGATACGGCACCAATGGGAGGACCATCGGATGTATCGCAACACAAGGATATGTCCGACTAGTGCTAAAATTCTTAAAAATATATTCTAGCACTACCGACGCATCGAGTGCTTCACATAAACCTCTAATTACTGTTGTGATACATACATTTATATTACTAGAAAACAGGTCTAAAACGGCTTCGTTTATTGCATTTTAAAAGTAAAATTAATTCCAAAATCAGGTAAGTCGATCATAAAATAATTACCTATGCTCATAAGTACTTATGTATCGAATCAAGTAAGGAAAATCACATTAACGGTTCGGAAAGACCAGTGTGGAACATGGTAACAACGTGGAAGGGTTGTAGGTAGACGTCAAAATACCGATAATATATTATATTTCAAACGCACGATAAAATGCAAATATCATTATTTGTACATATATGGAATGAGGTACAGAGACAACATTAGCAATTCCTTAGCTTAATTGGCCACGGTGGCAGCAGTAGAGTGCCGGACTTGAATTATCAAATAAAATTTTGCTTTGTCAGCAAAATCAAACAACATTATTAAAAATTACATCATACAAAGTTAATGAAAACATGTACTTTTACCGTTTGTATGCATACGCAAGACGTGTACGGTGAGATATATTCCCTTTCGCTCGCTTGCGTGTTAAGTGACGAGAGTGAGGAGAAGAAGTGGGCGTGCGGAACGCATGTAACGCACGCCCTTATCTCTCGTTCACTCTCGTCACTTAACACGCGAACGAACGAAAGGAAATGTATCTCACCGTACGCGCTGGTATACACACTGTAATGCTGTGGACTAATTATAATTGTAATTATTTAATATTTTCCTATATTTATCTAATGAAATCGCAACGCATGAGCGTGTTCCTAGGCAAACAACTAGAGCTAGAGAGCAAATAAATGTAGTATTGACTGAAACTATCGATATACTTTTAGATATATATTACAGTGTATGAATTTTGTTTGTATTCTTCATAATACCTGAAAGAGCTGGGTTCAAATCCCATATAAACTATCTATCGTATCTAAGAAAACGAAACTGCGATTATTATATATTTATAGTTCCGACGGATCATCACAGCTTTTCTTTGATTTTGATCTCACGAATATCATGATGAATAAATGAAAAATAAAATCAAGCTAGGTCTTGCTTAGTGACATATATTGATTAAAAGCTGTACTAATAATTTATAATCAATAAAATATATGTCACTGGTTTACAGATTTTTTTGATTCTGTCGTCTCACTATTGTATCGTATTGGGCTAACGCTTGACAAGTTGCAACGGAGGACTTACAAAAAATAAAAATAAATGTTAAAAAAAAACCATGAGTTTTGCCAATTTTTTTTGTGGCAAAAATATAAAAAAATACATTTTAATAAAAAAAACTAATTCTATCATTAAGCATTAAGCTACTAATAGCTGACAAATTAAATATTAATACATTGTAATTGCCGAAATTACTAGTATTTTTAAACGTATATTGTGCAGCTGTGGACTTTTCACAATGGCTAATATTGAATTTTTATGTCGTTTAAATCAATACAAATAACGGTAATTTTAAGTCTGTCTAGAGTAATTTATTATGGTAATATTTATCTTAATTGTTGATTTTTCCGTAGTAAATTAAACCTTAATAGTATTGATTATTTTTGTATCATATAATTATATTTGTATGAACCTGTATTTATAATACAAGCTGTATATTTTGATTCTTCGTAACTTTACGAATATATTAAAATATTTTATCGTATTCAAATAGTTGAAAATAATTATTAAGTGTGAATAATACTGGCGAATGCGCTGACTTTGCCGCAATCTGTTTTTATACAACGCAAACATACATAACCTTTTAGGTTTCTATAGCCATTATATATTATAGTATTGCGTCGAAATTATCACAAAGCATAAACAAAAGCGCAACTATGGTAAATTAACAATAGTAATTAGACAATTAATAAATTAATTAATTAAAAATTGAAAATTAATAAAATTTAAATAGTTCTTCTCCTTTATGTATTTAAACTAACCTTTTGGTTAATAATTGTTAAGAGATTGCTACTCACATATTTACTTTAGAATTTATTATAATATTAAATGGAGTAATATATTATTATAGTCAATAAATAATAACCATAAAATTGTTTCAACCTTCATTTTATAAGTAAGAATTTACTTCTTCCTATCTGTGTTCTGAATTTCAGCTCCGAGCAGAATATCATTCTATATATATAATTACAGAAAATAGATCAAGAAGTTGAGGCAAAAACACATGCTTTGCATATGATGCAACAATCTTGCATCTTAACTATCGGAGTCGATTTTACGGCCGGACTGTCGGATGCGTTCCATAGATTAAAATCACACAGAGTGAATGTATGACCTATTTTTGATGCAAAGACAATTTTGATTGTATCTTTATCGCAAAAAACTCGAGTGAAAGACGATACTCCGGAAAAAAATGCTCGACTTGGAAAAGAAATGTGTGTCACTACCAAGGTCGTCGATGGCTTAGCTGCATTATCATAAAAATAATATGGCAGCTCGAACTGGATACTGGCCAAGAGACGTGTGACATCTGTCATTGAGACTGACGCAAGTATATTATCAACGGGAGGTTTTCAATGTTTATAAACGATGAGAACGCCAGCAATTAAGGAAGAAAAATCAGCTGATGGAAACTACACTATTTTGACGTTTGAGATCAAACGTCTAGGTTGACAACTTTATCTTGTGAGTAGCTTAAAAATAAAGGCTAAGTATCACACTATAAATAAATTTATATTCATTGATAAACTTTTTTTAAATCATCAACCAACACGTGTTTCTGATGCTTTATTAGATTCATAGGCGACACCTTTTAAAAATAGAAAAGAGAACTGCGTCAAAAATAGAAACGGGGAAAATAGCTTAAATGTTTTCTTTTAAAGCAGTTTATACACTGGTAATGCTTTTATAATGGTGAGTATTTAATATAAGGAGCTTCTAAATACCTTTTTGACTTATAGACACTCATGTGGCGCATTTAAACATAGCCCCTGTGTAATTTATAAGTGTTAAAGTTACATTATACTAGTAATTTATATTTTGTTATTTTTCCACAAGGATAAAATCAGTTGTTTTGATGCAAAACCTTGTAACTAAAAATATTTTTTAATATAACAAATTAAGTAAAATATATTTTTTACCTGTTTTTTTATTTTTTACATATTGAAAAGTATTTTTTTTTATTATTTATTTTATTTATACATGTTTACTTAAATGATCAGCTGATTTCATCATTCCATAAAGTCATTTTTTATACATATACCATCGCTTTAATATTTTTGCTATGAAAAAATACTCACAAATCATATTATTTTTAATTTATTAGACTATATAATAATTACAATTTTTTAAGTAGAAAAATGTAATGCCTGCACTACACTCTCTGGAAATTGTCCGAACCGAAGTTACAACTGAAGTCGACCGAGACCTACGACTTCGAGTAAGCGACCACACTGTCGCAAATTTCATATGCCGTCCGTGAATGATGTTCGGACGGCGGCTTTAGCCGGCATATTTGCGCGCGATAGAAAAATGTGCAAAAAAAACGCAATTTTTAAATTGTCATATTATTAAAATTACGCTACTGATAATTATAAAAGTTAGTGTGGGCACTCACCAATACAATATCAGTTATAACTTTTCGGTCGTAAATATTCAATTTACGCAAAATCTTTGTCGGCTTTTGAAAAATGCCATAAGGCATAAAAATGATACTTCAGAATACGTACATCACATCTATGACTATCCTAGAATTTGTAGCCATCGATTCTAATTAAGAATTCGTTATGGTGTGACATTTATATTAACCGATCTAGGAAAATACATAAGGATATTCGAAACGATTTTTTTTACCAAAATCAAGTACCACTATTTATTTTTTAATTATTTAATTTTATATGAAAAAAATATAATAACGATATATGTTAGAAGAATATACTATCAAAAATATAATCAATCATTTTTGGTGCCTTAAAATATTCAAAGATGTCAGTAAGAGTCTATTGAAATCCCCGATAAGCATGTGGTATTATAACTTGACCACGTGACCACGATGCAGCGCTCGACATGCGTGTTAACCATAGGACGCCTACGCGCATACTGAAATTGAACCGAGCTACTCGTTCTATCCCAGTTTGCGAAAAACCATATCATCACGCGAACGAGCGAAAGGGAAAGTATCTCACCGCACGAGCCTTATATATGTACATATATATTTTAATGAAATATAGACCAATAGATTTATGATAACAAACATAATAATTCTGTAAAAAATATAAGTATTTTTAAACGATTTTTAACTGAAATCTTTAGTAGTAAATATTATATTCTATGTATGATATTATATTCAATCATAAATGTTTTTTTGAGTTCAAAATTATCAAAAATAAAAACCGTATCTTACGTGGAACTAATGCCAAAGTTGAAATAAGCATGTAAGTTTAAAAAAATGTCCCTATTATCTGGATATTAATGTCTATCACCCTTAACTGTCGTGTCTAACTTTGAACCACTCAAAGAGGCGATGGCAAGAAAAACTTTGAACAGGTGGTACATCAGTTAACTGCGCATTCCACCAAAATACTTTTTTTAAATATGTTAGGTTTTTATTTGACTTTGCTTCGTATATTACACTACCTAGATCAATAGAATCTAATCAACTGTTTGATCACCCGCTGGTAGGTCGTTTATGAAAATACTCAATTACGTCACAATCGCCTATTTTAATTATTTTTTTAATTAAATCTTGGGACACAAAATATGCAACCATGCGAAATGATTCATAACCATGAGTGTTTGTGCAACGTGCTAAGAAGACTGACATTTTTTGCTAATGTATGCATACTCATGATAGCAATGCGTGCAAAGCTCATCAAGTGGATCGGACACTTGAGCACAAAAGATAGCTGCATATGAAATATGGGAAGTAAATGCTTTACAATCATGATGGATTATATGCAGATAGGTCATTGATTATCTCCAAGATTCTTGACCTTGCTACTAATTAGTAGGCAGGGTACAGTACTCTCCGTGCTTCCATCAATCAAGGCAAGACTTCGTGACGAGCGCAATCTAATCATTCAATTTGACATAGGTTTAATTGGGATAAAGAATGAATATGATTTTTTCAAATCAATGCAACGCTCAAGTCCTTGAATCTATAATGTGATAAATTAAGGACCGTGACTTTCAGCCGTGAGAATTATTAACAAGCTGCTTCTGTTCAGTTAGTATCTTCAGAAGCGATCGCTCAGTCAAGTACCTCTGGCGCTGGGAAATTGAAACAGATGAAAAATGATGGTCCAGTCGTATCTAATTAGTTTATCCGATGGAACGCGACGTGTGAACCATACAGTGAAGGAAATCTGGAGGCGTTCTTCTGAGATCGTCCAGAATCCTAAGCACCTGATTACTGTCATTCCGGATCAGCGTTTCGGTTGTCAGCTCGCTAAATATTAATCATCCAATTCGGCATGGTACGATGCATCCTGTGCTCTAAAAATTTAACAGATTTTAGCGATGACCAAATGCAACTGAGAAATGCTTTCAAACGTATACTAAGAAGGGCGACATACAATTAAAAAATATTAATCTAAGCTCCGTAGCATGATAAGAAATATAATTTAAAAGTAAATTAATATAAATCATTAAATTATAAGTGAAACGTCTATATCGTGCATTTGTAAAATGCTTCCAAACCTTCCAAGCTAACAATAGAGATAAGCATAAATACTAAAATTAATTTAATATTAATTATGCATTTTTTAAATAAAATATATTTTTACGACCAGCAGAAATACTTCCAAACGGATACTAACAAAGGCGAAAGGTCGTGGAGGATGGAGATTAATACCAAGATTATATGATTAAGGGATAAGATGCGGATCCGGTCATGATCACTGACAATCAGGAAAGCAGGAAAAACCTCATTATAAAAATGACCCATTACAGAATTGGCATCTCGGTTTGAAACAAATTAAAGTATTAAAGATAATACATATATTCGAGAGCGATTCTAGCTGTTACTTGTATGACTCGTTTGATGTAAATAGAACAACAATAATTATTTAATGAGATGATTAGTATTGTTGTTGGTAAAGGTTCAAGGTTCGGCCTCGACAATATTATTTTATATATTACAAATTAAAAAAAATAATCGCAAATAAGATACATCTTTATTTAAAGGGATTTAATCAGTTTTTATTTAAATATTTTTTATTGACTTATAATATCTTTAAAATACCTTTATATATATTTGTGACCACTAGGGATTTCTCGTCGCGCTTGCTCCATTTTTCGGCACTTATTCAGTGCGTAAATCGATAGCTTAATCTTTTTGTAACCGTTTCATAAATAACACTTTTTATAATTGTCAATGGATTTTATGGGTCTCTAACATGTGTGCTATAGCCAGGACAAACGGCCGATGGCACAAGATATGTGCCATGTTACTGTCCGGTGGAACAATCTATTTATTATTTTTTTATTATAATACAAATATCCTAAATATTTTTAACTAATAACATATTAAAATTGATTTTTAAAATATTTTTTTAATTATTCATAAAGCAAGTTGCCGTTATCTAGCGACACTTAATCGCGCGGCCTGTATAGTGTTAAAACACCAACATAAACGCAGTCAATAAATAAAACTTTTTTTGTTTTGTGAGATTATGAATTAACGACAAAACCATTATAAGTACACGCGACAAACACAACGTTGCTGAAAAACAAGACCTGGTAAGCTCTTCTACTAAAATGTAGGTGTACCAACAGACTTAACAATCGCATCTATATTTATCAGCCTTAAATGTTTACAATTAGAAATTTCTATCTTTAGCATTAATTATCTATATTGATTAAATATCTACAAATTTATGGACACAAATCATGAAGAAATCGATTAAAAATAGTACATTTTTTATGCCTGCACTACATTCTCTGGAAGGTTGGCCAATGACGGAGAATTTAGTGGGTTACTTCGGTCGAGTTCGGTTCTGCCCGCTCTAAAATCTCTCAGAAGTTGTCCAAGGTTCGACTTGGCCAGCTTCGAGCGCTTCCGAATATTGTCGGCAAAAGGACCGGAGTCAAAGGGACCGAAGTCGGAGCTGCTCTTTCGGGCGCGAACGGTGAGATACTTCCCCTTTCGCTCTCTCGCGTGCTAAGTGACGAGAGTGAGAGAGGTAATGATATGGTGTTTCGCAAACTGAGATAGAACGAGTAACTCGGTTGAATTTTAGTATGCGCGTATGCGTCCTATGGTTAGCACGCATGTCGAGTGCTGCATCGTGGTCACGTGGTCAAGTTATAATACCACATGCTTATCGGGGACTTCAACAGACTCTTATTGACATCTTTGAATATTTTAGGGCACCAAAAAGGATTAATTATATTTTTGTTAGTATATTCTTCTAACAAATATCGTTATTATATTATTTTTTATATAAAATTAAATAATTAAAAAATAATGGTACTTGATTTTGTTTATGACAAATTCTAGGATAGTCACAGATGTGGTGTTCGTATTCTGAAGTATCATATGGCATTTTTCAAAAGCCGACAAAGATTTTGCGTAAATTGAATATTTACGACCGAAAAGTTTTAACTAATATTGTATTGGTGAGTGCCCAAACAAACTTTTATAATTATCAGTAGCGTAATTTTAATAATGTGACAATTTAAAAATTGCGATTATTTGGCACATTTTTCGATCGTGTGCAAATATGTCGGTTGTACGTGACAGAAGCCGCCGTCCGGACGGTATATGAAATTTGCGACAGTGTGGTCGCTTACTCGAAGTCGTAGGTCTCGACCGACTTCAGTTGTAACTTCGGTTCGGACAACGTCCAGAGAGTGTAGTGTATTGCAGGCCTTACATATTGCCATTTTAATGTTTTTTGAGGACACGAAAATCCCGTAGTTTTATTTATATTGCCATAGGCCATATTTCATTATCCTGACTGATTCTCAATATTGTTTGAAAAAAAATTAATAATTCGTCACTACATTTAAAAAAAATTAGAGAAAAAATTATCTAAGTCAAAAAGTATCTGAATGTATTTTTTTAATGTCATTTATACGGGATTTAGCATTTTTGAGAACACAAATATTGCTGTAGTTATAAATGTATCGCCTTAAAAATAGACCTTGTAAAAATACTTCAGTTAAATTAGTTATTCAAACTGATCCGTCATATTGTTTCAAAATAACGGCTGTTCAAAAATTAAATAATTCGTTGGTAGGTATTCAAAAAATAATAACTGCAAAAAAATCTTAGAGAAAAAAAATTAAAAATTCAAAAATTTTTAATAATAAAAAATGTAAATGCCATACCGGATATTTTGACATTTATATTGGATATAACGGTTTTTGAGGACAAAAAATGCCGTAGTTTTATTGAGATCAGCAATTTTTTAATCAACATTGATCTTGTGAATATCTAGGGTAAATTCGTGAACGCGAAAAAATAATAAAAAAATTAAAACAATAACCAAAAATAAAATTAAAATTATAAAAAATAAAAAACATTCTTCATTCGAGTCCATATCAAAAATTTTGTAAACAGAAATCTAGCTAAATCTTAGTCTTTTTCGGACAGAATTTTAGTTATTCAATGTTTAATTCTCTTTTGCATTGAAACATCTTAAAAATCACATATAAATTGATTCACACGATCTACAGAACTTTATGTATTATATCTTCTCATTATTATACGAGTGACTGCACCATGCTTTTAATCAAAAAAATCTGCAACATGTTTTATTTTTACTCAGAAAACAATGCAAAGTATAATATATTGATCTGTGATATCTACCTTCGAATTAATTATATATAGTTAATTAATGCCTGTTTCATCATAGCCTCCTAAAATTATAAAAATATCCAAACAAATATCATTTTCTATTGCGCGATTGACTCTTACTTTGACCTAGAATATTTATATGACACAGTATCATATTCCATTTTATTAACCAACACTATTATTTAAAATGTCTGCGTTTCTTCACTATCGACACTAAAATAGGGAATTTTTAAATATCAACACAATAGTACATCAAAGCATGTCACTGTTTTTCACGGTAAATAAAGTCAAAAACATAATTTTATTGACCCAACCTAAGAGCGATATTGCATATAGTTACAAACGAAAACAAAAATACGACACACCGGCACAGGATCAATCCACATAATAAATTAGTCCTCGCAGATTTGATCAATGTAAAAATAAAATAAAATTTATGAGATCGTTCAGAAGACTTGTATCTATAATTTGCGAAATATACACAGGAGAAATACATAATTTCTAAGGTAAGTACTTTCAAAGTAAATGGACTTTTATGTACATACGTTATTTAAAGTTATGTTAAATACATATTTAAAAAACTTTAAATACAAATTTGTTTTAAATGGCGATTGTAAAAATACTTTAACGAGCTATTGCGATACTGATGGTGACCCGTATTTCCAAGCAATTATTTATGACGTGTTTATAATAATATAAAACAAATTTAATCTTAAAACATATTTCTCACAGCAACTTGGAAAGGTAGTTTGCGATTATTTTCAGTGTGCCATTTATGCACACGAGTGTTACTGACCCTAAATCACAGATAACAATTGCATGTCTTATGCAAAAAACTTTCGCAACATTGTAAACAATGACGGTTAACATAAATTAGTATAATCGAAAGACACTAACCACTCGTCGATAAGCGATTTTTAGAAGTTGACGTCGTCGGTTAACTGACACACAAACACTTTCCACCTTTTCATAATAACCGAACAAATTAACCGCGATTCGTTTTCGTTCGTATCGATCGATATAATATATAATAAAAATTGGATAGCTTCCAATCCGCGCCTGAAATTCGATCAAACACAATTAATTTTAATTACATATAAAAAATACTTCCGCGTTCAACTGCGTGCCAATATTTAACCACATGTTTTAAAATATATTTTAATTTAAACTTTATTTTTATTTCAACTATCTTTACCGAGTTCAACCGTTCCGGGCAAAAGCCGAATCGGCAATGAACGCGAATCACCACACAAACACACGTTGATTCGTTAGAGCGAATTATGTTACAGTGCCATCGTACACATCGTTGAGTCTGGCTTATATGATTACAATTAAGGATAAATCTGGTGAGTTCCAAAATTTAAGGAAAGTTTACGATAAATTTCCGGCAACAAAATTACATATAACTGACGCACGTGGATTAGCAACGGTTGTAAACAATAACAGCGCCTTTAACTAATTTCCTAATTGATTTTAACACTAATTGACGTTTTTCCGATTCAAGCATGAAATTAAATTTCTGTGACACGTAACTTTGAAGAAAAAATTACAATGCCATAACGTATTAAGTGTCACAAATCATTTTTTCTAATGCATTATGTGAGTAGAAAGATCTAAAATGATTTATTGCGACATATATTTACGTTGAAATAGGATTAGTGATCCTTTAAAAATATTTTTGGGGTGATTTACACACCCCAATTGATAATTTCATAGAAGAACAAAAAAATGTTCTTATTTTATTTTATTTATAATACTATTGCGGATATATAAATGTTAAAATACATTTAATTCATATATTTTTTAAATCAAGTTTTTCTAATAACATGTTATTTATTATAACAAGTTTATAAGAAATAACCTTATTAAAAATTGTAGGAATTTCGCTTCAATATTATGGCTTATAACGTGTTTCATGGCTACTTTTAAGTGCCCGAATTTTATTTATTATTAAATACATCTGTTGAATTTATATTGTAATAATATTACAAAAATGTAAATATCTCATTTTAAATTATGTACATACATATATATTCAATTACCGTTATTCATATATAATATAATCATAACTGATTAATTATTTGGCTACTTTTAATTTTGTTATACAGTTTTATTACTAAGTACTGAATCGTAAGAAAAATTAAAAAAAACTGAGAAATGATCAAAAATAGTGATGAAATTTCATCACTATTAATTTAAAGATTTTTAAAATTTGTGAACAATTTTCATGCCTGCACTACACTCTCTGAAAGTTGTCCGAACCGAAGTTACAACTAAAGTCGGTCGAGTACTACGACTACGCAAATTTCATATGCCGTCCGGACGGCGGCTTCTGTCACATACAGCTGGCATATGTGCGCGTGATCAAAAAATGTGCCAAATAATCGCAATTTTTAAATTTTCATTTTATTAAAATTACGCTACTAATAATTATAAAAGTTTGTGTGGACACTCACCAATACAATATCAGTGATAAGTTTTCGGTCGTAAATATTCAATTTACGCAAAATCTTTGTCGGCTTATTCAAAATGCCATAAGGCATAAAAATGATACTTCAGAATACGAACACCACATCTGTGACTATCCTAGAGTTTGTCGCCATCGATTCTAAATAAGAATTCGTTATGGTGTGACATTTATATAAACCGATCTAGGAAAATACACAAGGATATTCGAAACGATTTTTTTTAACAAAATCAAGTATCACTAATTATTTTTTTAATATTTAATTTTATATGAAAAAAATATAATAACGATATCTGTTAGAAGAATTTACTATAAAAAATATAATTAATTCTTTTTGGTGTCCCTAAAGATGTCAGTAAGAGTCTGTTGAAGACCCCTATAAGCATGTGGTATTATAACTTGAATGTATGTGGTATTATAACATACTGAAATTAAACCGAGTTACTCGTTCTATCTCAGTTTGCGAAACCTCATATCATTATCTCTCAGTTTGCGAAACCTCATATCATTATCTCTCTCACTCTCGTCACTTAACACGCGAGAGAGCGAAAGGGGAAGTATCTCACCGCTCGCGCTCGAAAGAGCAGCTCCGACTTTTGCCGACAATGTTCGGAAGCGCTCGAAGCTGGCCAAGTCAACTGAATTACCCCCACTTTACTTCCCGTTCTCAGTAACCTCGGACAACTTCCAAAATTTTAGAGCGGGCAGAACCGATCTCGACCGAAGTAGCCCCAAAGTAACCCACTATATTCTCCGTCCTTGGCCAACCTTGGCCAACTTCCAGAGAGTGTAGTACAGGCATTACATTAATTACGACGAGTCACCGAAAAATATTTTAAATACAATTTTAACTTATAACTAATTAACAGTTTTTACAGCTTTACATGTTGAGTGCCGGAGTTAGCGGCTGACACTCTCTGGGGACTTGCAGGTGTCACAGCAGTAAACACCCGAATGTAGATCATTAAACTTCTCTAACTATTCGTTCCTTAATACATGTTTAGGTACCTTATGCTTATACCTAAACGGTAAAAAACAAAATAATGGCGAATAAGACTATGTATTTTAGAGTGGCACTAGTCATTCGGGTATAAGAGAGAAAACAAATTGTTTCATTCTAACATTTTTTTAGAGATATTATAAATGATTAATAACGAATCATAAATTAAATCTATTTATAAAATGATACTTTTATTGAAAAAAAAAATATTTTAATTAGATTTTACTTTATTATTTTATTAAATCATGTTTTCGATCTACTTTTAACTATACTTAAATACATGACAGGCGTAAGCCCAATGCGTTTTAACGGGGTAAAGCTGTATCAACTTTGTAAGTCAATTAGATATAATGACATATATTTTAATAATTATAAATTATTATGTGTACTATAATTTTTAACCAATAGATGTCACTGCAACCGGAGCCGGTTTTTTTATAATAGCGTATTTTTTATAAATTAAAATTATAATGCCGCTGCCGGGGCTCGAACCCGCAACCTCAGAGTTACGATTCTGAAACGTTCCGGACTACGCTTAATTTTGATAAATGCAGTAAAGATGAGATATATATTTTTAAATACATGTAAAAAGAAAAATGTGAAAAAAAACTGTCTCTAGAATAGTCCTTAATAAAACTGGTAAAATATCTTTGGATCATAACTGTATATTAAAAAAAATATTTGTAATTGAAATATTAAAAAAATATATTGTATATTTTTTTATTATAAAATAAAATTTACCAAACAATTAGTGGTTTTAACTTTAGAGTAAATAAGCATTTAAGAATCAATGCCAAATTATACATAAAGCGATTAATTAAGGATAACCGCGTGTGACTGTTCAAAAATAATAAAGCAACACAACGACTTGAACACTTTCCAACTACATTTCAATGACATTTATCCACTTATTTTGCTTTATAAATAAACAATGATAATCAGTTTTTATTGAATGGCAGGAGTAACAGTGTGTTATTTAAATAATTTATATAAATTTCTCTACATATATAATAAGTATAAATATTGTAAGAATCGAATATAACGATGTGATACAATTTATTATCACATGTGTGATATAAGAATGTCACGCAATGCAATCGTTATGAAATTGTGTTATAGGTATGTAAGGAAATCAATTCTTGTGATTACTAGACCGTAGTGTAGACGAGAGGTATTTGATACGATTCGGTTCGGTAAACTTACAAAGTTGACTGTCAACGGTTAGTACAAATGATTAAAAATAATTTAATTTGAACCGAGGTTATTGTTACGCGCATTGAAAGTTATTGTTTTGGCATATGTACAGGAGCTAATTATATTTTTACATTCCGAAGGTCTTACAATGGTATTTTTGGAGAGAATAATATTTACGTTTATCCCTGAAGTTGTGCAAAAACGAAATGAACAATCTTATATTTTAAATGTAATGACGTCCGGATTTTTCCGGACATATCAGGGATTTCTCCGATTTTAAATGAGAAAATTTGCTCTTTTTTAGAAAGTCAGACTTATTTTTTTTTTGTACTTTTCATATATGTTCTGTAACACTTATCATATCTGCGAATTGGATAAGTAAAAACTAATATATGTTATTATATTATGATCAATAATCTCAGTTTGATTATCTTAGATTCTAATAATCTTACAGATTAACAGCGAGTTTAATTAACGTTGAACTACATATCGGATGCAACAAAAAAGTATTTTTTTTAATTAATACACAGTACAAAAATATATGGTATCACATATTTATATATATTAAAATGCATTTTAGCAAAATGGAAACAAAAAGAAATGCAGTTCATATTATCAAGTTCATTGTATAATTGTTATTGTTACAGAGTAACGAACTGATGACAGTAGAAAAAAAATTGAATTATTCTCGCACTCAATATATTTTAAGTTGTACGCTATTATTATTCACGAACTAAAATTTGTATCACTCTCCAGAAACAGTTTAAGAACCTCAATGCACATGCAAAGATTTATCCAATCTATCTCCATCTTCCAAATCGATCAATTGATCAACGGAATGTGGGTCAGCAATCAGCATATGCTCAAGATCCATAAAACGTCCGCACCGAAAGATCTGTTCGTCGCAAACTAAAAATGTAGCAACGCTCGGGCACCTGGTAGTTATTATTATGCAAATTCCAAAGCTTCGCAACGGCACAATAGTCACGTCGCAAAAGCACGTGCATATTTCGCGAAGGGTCTCGCCCGAGGACAGGAAACGAAGTCGAGACCCTTCAAACTGTGAATCGCGAAAGCCACACGCCAACACACACGTGGGAACCCAACAAAACTATATACAGATGGAGAATTTAAAATAAACAACAAAAGATTAGACATGGTGCATCTGGCATGTCTTCAGCTTGTTTTTACTATACTGTTAAGGTGACCAGACGTTCAGGAATACATGGTACAATACCTTCTAATGGTCTGGATTTTTTTTAATGCATCATTTTTTCTACATATATTATATTATATAATTTTTTCGACTCCATTATGAAATTGGTAAATATATCAAAAGCTGCATTAGAATGGTAGTGACAAAAAAATATAAATATGTAGAGTCAAATGAATCATATCTTAGCTAAGAGTTAACCTTGGCTTCGCCACCGGTCATTACGTGAAATAATAAAATAGTAGCTCAACAAATAGCTTAAATTTTGAACGTCATTTTGCAACTGATATTCAATGGAACATATTTGGTATAAATTAAAAATAAAAGTTCCAAGTACAGTGTTCAATTTTATTGAACTTGAGTTTACATATGTATTTCCAAAAGCGTATAATAAAATGTAATGTTTGGTAGCTCCCTAGCAATTTTACCTATTCTAAAATTAATAGGAGTGTCTATTGTTGTCGGTCATGCAAGACAGAAATTATTCGCAAAGGACACTCGGGGAGTGCCTTTTTGACTTTCTGCTATTAAATTTCACTCTGTCACTTCCGATAGCTTGGTTAACGACATGTGAAGTTGTGTCGAACAGTTCTCAAAATCGAATGGCTCATTGTTTAAAAATTGATTCTTGGAAGGTCTACCTAATTAAAAAAAAAACACTTTACACACGCCAGAAATTTGCTTGTGCATAAACATCCTCTTCCTTTCAAATATTTCTAAGAACAGTTTGGTTTGTAATTTTCTTAATTGTAAGCATAGTAGCTTAAATATTATTATAATACTGTACTGAATTGATTCATTTTCCTGTTGAATGGCACTTGTGTCTAAGATTACGTGTGAAGTTAATTTATTGATATTTAATTGATGCTAAACATTCTCTGCCATTTGGGATTGTTCCAATATGACACAATTGTCTAAAAACATGAAAAATTATATTTTCAGAAAAAGTAAAAAATAAATGTTATTTGACTAAGGAGCATGAAAAGCTTGTTTAGTAAATAAATGTGATTCCGATATATTTTTGCTATTTTCGGTACCGAAAAATAAAACTAAAATTATAATAAAGATGTGAATATGTTTAATGAAATTATAAGTATTGTTATTTAATATATTATAACTACAATAGATATGTAATCTAGTTTCATCATATATAAGACACTCACATCGAATTATATGTACTTAAAAAGTTTTTGTCTATTTTTCCTCTACTTATATATTCAAAAACGTAACTATAAGTAACTATACATTTACGTAATTAAGTAAACAGTATATACGATACTCAAAGTTCATTTATATATTAATGGCACATGAAAATAAATATGAACTTATTTATTTTATAAGTGACTTAAGTGAGAATTGATGGCGTATTATTATGCCTGAACTACACTCTTTGGAAGTTGGCCAAGGTTGGCCAAGGACGGAGAATATAGTGGGTTACTTTGGTCAAGTTCGATTCTGCCCGCTTTAAAATCTTTCGGAAGTTGTACGAGGTTAAACGTAAAGTGGGGGTAATTCAGTCAACTTGGCCAGCTTCAAGCGCTACCGAACATTGTCGGCAAAAGGATCGGAGTCAAAGGGACCGAAGTCAAAGCTGATTTTTCGAGCGCGAGCGGTGAGATACTTTCGTTCTCTCGCGTGTGAAGTGACAAAAGTGAGAGAGATAATTATATGGTGTTTCACAAACTGAGATAGAACGAGTAACTCGGTTCAATTTCAGCATGCAGATTAATCGGGATTAATTATATGTTTGATAGTATATTATTCTAACAGATATCGTTATTATATATTTTTTTCATATAAAATTAAATAAATAAAAATAATTAGTGGTACTTGATTTTGTTAAAAAAAATCGTTTCGAATATTCTTATGTATTTTCCTAGATCAGTTTATATAAATGTCACACCATAACGAATTCTTATTTAGAATCGATGGCGACAAATTCTAGAATAGTCACAGATGTGGTGTTCGTATTCTGAAGTATCATTTTTATGCCTTATGGCATTTTGCAAAAGTCGACAAAGATTTTGCGTAAATTGAATATTTACGACCGAAAAGTTTTCACTGATATTGTATTTGTGAGTGCGCACACAAACTTAATAAAATGACAATTGCGATTATTTGGCACATTTTTCGATCGCGCGCAAATATGCCAGCTGTAAGTGACAGAAGCTGCCGTCCGGACGGCATTTGAAATTTGTGGCAGTGTGGTCGAAGTCGTAGGTCTCGACCGACTTTAGTTGTAACTTCGGTTCGGACAACTTCCAGAGAGTGTAGTTCAGGCATTAGATTAGTTTTATAGATAATCTCTCCCAAAATTGTATTATTAAAAATAAATAAATAATACAAAGGTGAAATGCGCATAAAATTAGGACAATATTTTCTTGAATGAATCGTTGACATAAAGCCAAAAAATAAATTTATGTCCCTTTTATATACAATGTATAGAAAAAAGAGAAAAATATTTTTTAGATACAACTTATATAACAAAACAGATTATTACGCTGAGATAAAACATGGTTGCAATTTTTTGCTCTCAATATTTATTAACATGTTTGTATTTCAAAGTTATGGGTCGATTTGAAGTGTCATTAAAAATAATTAGTCAATAAAAGTAAATCTTGCATATAATTATGTTTATTAAAAGGGCAAATAAACAAAAAGTACAAAGCATAGCTTTCCAGGAAAATGTTTAGTATACTTATGCACAGTTTAGTGGAAACAGTATATAAAATCAACTTACAATACAAATATCTTAATTGCAAATGCAAATAAGCACGGAATTTCTTAATAGCAAATATAAACCGGCTTTTCATTCACCAAAAGTGCATTTGAGCATTATAAACATCCGTTTTCTATTTAGCACTATGCCGCGGCTAATTTCTTTCAACGTTTAAAACCCTAAAAGTAGATAATAGAAACAGTTACATTTCACAACTTAATAGAAACTCGAGACACACGATTTTCAATATTAAAACAATTCATGTCTTTGTGAGTGATTTACTAATATGCTTGTCGTTAGAAACACTAGAAACGACCGGTAATGAATAACCGGTCGCAATATAATCTATTTCTTGTTAGTGCGCTCGCTATCTGCTTTGTTAAATAAGAAACTGTAATTAATTATAAAATAAAAGTTTGAAAAGCGCTGAGTTCAATGCAATTTACATAATTGCAATGGGGATTCCTAGAATTTAATGCTTTGAAAGTGTTTTTATTATGTTTAAACAATTCGTGACGCAAACCATAGCAAAAAAATATGAGGTGATTATTACATGTGATTTAATGATGCGTTTTACATATGACGTCAATTTTAACCGCCAGGTTAACAATCAAATTAACGTGCGTTTAATTTGGCGACATTAACTATTACATTTACAAGTTAATGTAAGGTCATGGAGAATATTTGCTTTGATATCAATGACATCATTCGTGACATCAACGGACATAAAAATAAGCACAATGTAAATTTAGAATCTGATATATACCTTTTGTTTAAAAATAATAAGTCTTCCAAGTTATAGGGACCAGGACCGAGTTAGCAGCATGTGAGCTTCTTGATCTGAAAAATAGATAAGAATAATCATTAAAAAAATGAACATTTTAAGCACGTATCCGTGTATAATGTAATAAATGCAAGTTACGTGATCTTAAAGAAAGAAAGAAACAGTTCCATGAACTACGAATGGAATGTGCAACATGTGTACATAAAGTAGGAAATGTGTTAATCCATAATAAAAAAAAATACAAGTGTTTTCGATCTAATATAATAATTCATACTGATCTTGACTTTTTAATGACAATTTATAGAGATCTTAAGGAAGGATCAAAAAAGGATATGGGGAAGCTTTAATTTATTTGTTCAATTTTTCCGACCGTCTCAAGACTTATTCAAATACATAAATACTTAATCAGAGAGGTATTCAAATCTTATTTGGAGTTCCCGTATATCTTTTTTTTTAAAAAAAAGATAATATTATTCATGACATAATTTGCTCTGAGTGTAAGTTGTAAAAAATATGACTTAATGCTACATGATAGGTCGAGGATTAGTTTTTTTTTACAAAATTATATTGTTTTAGAATCATAATCGGTACAACACAGTATTTTTTTACATTTCCGCAATAAAAAGATTATTGTATTTATTTTCAGTCTACGTTAAGTTTTACTCTGATTAGATTCCAATATTGTAAAAAAATAGCAAATTTCATTTATTGTAAATCTTTTGTTACAACATATCAAACGTTCCCAACGTGTTACAACGGGGAATTACAATAATGGGCCACCAGACTGAAATCAAAGTCTGTAAATATTTATTTCTTACAAAATTATATTTTTTTATTTTAGTGATATGGCAAATCTACTGATTTTTGCTAGCTTGTGATATTTTACAATCCGTTTACTCATTTATTGCTTCTGTGACTCGTATCTATTAGTATGCATTATTTTTCTGGAATATTATTTTAATATGACTACGATTTCCTGTCATAAAGATAAAATTACAATTTTATTGTTATAGTCCATTTTATTATTTGTACGACTGGTTTGAGATACTAAAAACTTTGCAACTTAGTAATACCATTATTAAAAAATAAACACTACAAATAAAATCTTAATCACATTTTTAATTTTAATGTAATACCCGAATGAATAAATTACCTATAACAAAACAATAAGTATTTTATAGCGATTTTTCTACTGTATATTTTAATTTTTCTATTTCAAATATCTTTATATTATTAAAATATAAGCGATATATTAACTGATTTTTTATTATATACATATATGAGCTTCAGCGAAGGGCAAGTTACTCGCTCAGTAAGTAACGTTTGCACAGCGACAGACGGGCTTTATGTATCATTTACGTTTTCTTTCTGATCTAAACATTTTAATTTACACTAATGTTATATATTGAGGAATCTTATTGTTTGGAGAGCATTTAGAAAACACGTTAATCTGTCAGGACGATGTAATATCGATATTGATCAGGTCGCAGCTAGTTTGTAGATATAATACATTATTTTATGGCGTGTCTATAAAATAATTTATAAACCAAGATACTAGAGTTTAAATAAAATATGAAAGACCCTACTAAAAATTTTCACAATAGACTATAATACTAAATATATTCAGAATATTAGTCCGACTATCCGTTCATATTTAAAGTACAAAATTTTGAAATTTTTAATTTTTATAAACGCAAAAAACACAGTTTTGTATAATATCTCAAATCTTGAGATATTATACAAAAAGTCTTTGTGCATTATAACAAACCAATTAGATATTTTTTCTACACCGTACAGCTGCATTATCTACTAGTTGTATATTTTGTTTTTAGAAATTTATCATCTTATCTTTGTTATTTATAATAGATATACCCATAACAACTTATAGTTAATAAACAAAATAAAGTGAAAAGCATTTTGTTATTGCAGAAACAAAAAATACACCCATTTATCGTACAGTTATGGACTTTCTTAAATTTAATATAATACAGCTGGTGCTGTTGTTGATTTTTTTGTTATTTCTTTACTTCTTCCTAAATTTACTGCTACTAATTTACATTCTTTGAATATTTCCTCTAATGTATAATATTGTTTAAACGTTCAAAAAGCAATAAAGTCAACAATAATTTGCAAACAATTTTTACCACAAACGGACCCGATGTTTATTGTGAAAGTACTACCTAGAAAGTGGGTGATTATGAAGGCAATGTTCCACTCCTTGTATGTATAAAAAGGGCTAAAGGAACTTATTCCAGAAATACATCACTACATACACCTCAAACAGCTGTAGTTTAGTTCAGATTCATTATTTGAGGTCGATTTTTACTTTTTTTATAAATTTATTCCCAGGCTCCTCAAGGAGAATGAGCCCAGGAATTTGTCCCCCCCCCCCTTTCTCAGCAGGCGGCTTGTATACCTTTATACAGTAGATGTATAATTTGAGTTTATTTTTTGCATCGTTAGATATCAAACATATAATATAAATAATATGTTGTTTGTAAAACCATCTGAATTATTTAGTGTTTTGATGTAAATTAGAATAAAAAGTTTTTCACTTTAATATATTTTAAAATCAAAATGAATTTAAAAGAATGATTATCAATTTTTTATTGACACTAGTAAATAATTTGTAAATCTTAACATAATAAACTTATATAATTAAAGTTCGACTTTTAAAATATGCGTTTAGTTATATTTTCTAATTAAATATTGATCTACAAAGAACACAATTATTCTTAGGTTATTAATCACAAAAATAGAATTAAAATATTTTGTCACAGCAATGGTTTTAGAAGATTATTTTCCCTAAAATAATATCGTTTAATAAAAAACCTACTTATAAGATAAAGCCTTTCGACATGACGATTATGGCGGGGCGAGGGGGGCGGACCGCCCCGGGCGGCACTTGCTTGGGGGCGGCATATTTGCGATGGGATCGTCTAGTGTGGTACTTAACCCTAAATGCACTAAAATTTATATCCACGAATAGCAAGAGCTTAACAATAACCAATTAATTATTTTAAGAAATGCTGATTTTATGACCATGCAAAAAAATGGGGGGGGGCAATTTTAAGGATCGCCCCAAGCACCACATACCCTAGCTACGCCACTGGGTGTTATGCATCAAAGTCAATATAAAAAGAACGCTAGTTGACAGCTGCTTATAGAACAATCTCAATTTAATAAAAGTATTTTAACCGAGCTAAAACGTATCTTACGCAACAGTTAACAATTTATCAAATATATTAACAATATTAAATACATTTACATGAAACACCATAATCGTGAATCAATAGATATTTTTTGAAGCAATTGGTCACTATCTATTTTTGTTATTTTACTGGCGATTGAATCACCATCTCTCCCATGACGAAAAACCATTTATGATTAAATATATATGAGTATCATATTCTATTAGGTATTGATACTATAATGTAATTACAAACATTAAAATAATAGCATGTGTGACTCAAATGGCAGCACATACTGCGTTCAGATTGCATTCTCCATTTATGGCCCCATGAAATGTCACTCCAGTCAGGATTATAAAAATAGAAATTGGAATTTGGCGATTCGACTCCCACCTTATATGCACCCACTTTGTTTTTGCTCGTTTCAAGAACTGGATTCGAAGGCTGTATGCTCGGTTCCTTGTACTCTGCTATAAATCGCGATCAGAATATCCTAAGGTGTTATTGTAGAAACCCACGCGGTTGCGAATCTCAGCACAGGTTATGAAACTCATATATTAGAAAAAAAATTTCTTGAATTGCATCAGTTTACATGACATAAACAATGCCTATGAAACCAGTAACACACACGCAACAATCGAGAGTAACAATCTAACTACTTCAGAAGCTTCCGTGAATAAAGAAAATCATAATTTGGAGCCGCCACCCACGTCTGAGAGTAATTACAAGCAATTATGAAGGTCTAATTCTAATTATTGTAATGGTAACAACGCTTGCTCAGCTTATAAAAAACAGTGACGGTCCATGTGTGGACTAAGGTGTGATATCAGCAATGAAACTGCTTTACCATGCTAATTTTTTCAAAACTCTTGCTGAGTAATTTCTAAGATAAAATGACAACATTGGATGTAATACATGGCATAGCACAATCTTGGTCAAACGTAAAGCAAGTAACACTTTTTTGATAGTGGAGAATTTTTTTTTTAACGTGAAAATATATGTATTGGATTCTAAAAATACTAAGGCAAATGATATCTAAGATATGCAGATTAATGGATAATTTAAAATGCTTTGAAAATATCTATCCGAAAAAAATGAAGGAGTGGTATGATCGCGATTTAAATGATCCGAGTTTTCAATGCTTAAATGGTGCAGATATCGTTTCTAGCATCGCTCAAACTTTAAGAGAAAAGAAGTGATAGTGAGAACACAAGTGAATAAGATATTAACACATTACGGTCCGTTCACGCATTTTCGCGTGATAGCGAAACCTTGCGGGCAATTCACGTGTTATCTGTGGTTAAAAATAATTTTCATAAAAATATCGTGATAACAAAATATTTTTTTTAACTTTTATTTAGAAATATCAATATATACATTTATATTGATAGTGTAAAAAATGACACTTTTTGTCAAAACATAAACTGTAATGTTTTAACAATTACATTAGTCACAATATGGCACTGACTTCTATCGAAACTTTACTGGATTAAGTCGAACAAAGAGGATTCGAATATAACGATATAATGGCTTAGATAAATTCGTTCTCATAATCAAAAATTATTGAGAGAATCACAGATTTTCTTGATAAATAAAAAAAAACAGTAATCTGCATTAAATAACACACATAATTTAAAACCAAAAAGAAAGAAGAAGAAATATTAAGAAGAAGATCAAAACATCACTGAGAGAGATAAAAAAGCATATATGTACATATGTATATATAGAACTACTAATTGTACTTAATAGTGTAAAAACAGTAATCAAATACCAACTATTTCTAATTATTTCTAAAATTTATGATGCAGTCATTAGATCAATATACTTGAAAATGTTAATCATAACAGTTCATATTATCTTAAATTATATATATGCATCTTCATACGCTGTTTCGTTGGCTTTTCAGTATGATTTTCTATTTATTAGCTATTTATTACTATACAATATCCATAAATGGAACTTTAATAGCTTAGAACGCTGGATTTAACTGTTTTAATATTATGATTTCCCGCTTATCTTTTTCGAAAAATAACATGTGCAAGTTTTACAACTTTCAAAAAGATAAGTTTCTTAAAATTGATAATGATGGATGTGGTTTTTTAGAATGTGCCGCAAAATTCTAGCGAACTGCGGCTGTAGAATTTTAACGTAAATAATCGTTTCGGAGTAATAAAGCAATTTGTCGTAAAGCGACCCGTTTCCTATAATTATCACAGAGTGGTTTTTATATGATACTTTTTGACTACAAACACGCGCAACACAAACACGTTAACACCTGTCCAAATAAGCACATAGATTAAAAATGTGCGTAGCACTTTGAGTATAATCGAAGCCGCAAATCCTCAAGCTGTAAATTTTATTGTATGTAATAATATAATAAGAATTAAATATCAGAGATTTTTAACTGCTCTGTTAGTAACGTGTAAAAATTGCAGAAAAATCACACAATCGTGAATATGAATGTATAGGCTCGGTCAACAAGTCGCGATCGACTAATCGACCGCGGGGTTTAACTTGGCCGACCGCGAAACAACGTATCAAAATATTCACAGTGGGATATCTTTACAATAACATTCTATTTCTAAATATTTAGTGATTTTTTAATAATAATAATTTGTTGTAGATTATGAGTAATCCAAAAAAGGCAAACGTATAATTTCCATGAGGAATGGAAATAAGCCTATTTTTTCTTTATGGTTGAAAATATGGCGTTTCCGTCGAAATACCAAAGAAAGGAAGTTTGGAGCACCATTTCAACGTGTTAAATTGCAATCTTATTTTCCCAATTATAGTATAAGAAAAAATAAGTTGCAAGAAATAAAATCTGGATTAATTATGCAACAAAAGATGTTTTTAAAACCAATCGAGAAGGCTGCATAAATTACTTCTTTCCGAGCGATATTTCTTAATATATTGAAGTAACTTTCATTGAGTCGCGAATTTATTATTTGAGAACTTTAAAAACAATAGCGAAATGAGAAGTGATATTCACGATATACAATTATCTTAAAATACAGTTATGAGACGTATAGAAAAATGAGCAAAAATGTAAATGAACACTTCATGAAAGATACGAATCAATGTTTCATTTTCCTGAATCGACGAATGTCAATGACATTGCTAGTTGTTATTAAAATAGTTTTTGCAGATTTCCTACTAAAGAAGCATTGGGGATAGCTTCATTGCGAGAGAGAACTCTAGGTATCAATATTTTTGAAGGATTCGAGGTATACGTAACCATGATTTTTTGCCTTAAGTCAGAAGGACGAATTATTTATCAATTAATCTAGCAAGAGATTTGATACAAAAAGTGTAATGAATATTATTAGATGTAAATCTCTTCAACGGCGACTTTTTAAAGTGTAATTAGACTAAAAACGACCAGACTTGATTTTGCACATAGATGTGAGGCGATTAAGCCGAAACAAGATTTCGACGAGATCTTTCATTTCTTATAAAAATTCTCTAAGTGACTGAGCGTTTTTAATCAATATAACAAGAAAACTAGATGTGCTAAATCTAAATAGAACTGCAAGTAAAAAATAACACAATCGGTGATTTAATTAGTAGTTTTTCTGCGTTCAAAAAACAAAGGTTAGTTATGATCCAAGATCTCAAGGACAAACGTATAACAAATTACCAAACATAAAGGACCATTTAAAAAAAACTTACGTGCAATACTAACAATAACGAATAATACGTATCTGAAGTTCAGAGCGTTCTACAATAATTTGAAGAGAGATTTAATGATTTCAGAAAAATTATAGTTTTGGTAAAAAAATATTGCATTTTATTTTGACAATTTAGCTCTTGAAAATGAAAATACTATTTTGCGATTTTTTGGAAGCCAGATCTTTGAACAAAGATTTTTGTAAGTATGTTTGCAATGATAAATATTAAAATTTAGGGAGATGCTTCGAATATTTAAATTCTTGTCTAGTCTCAGAATTGTTTTATCTTATAATGATGAAAAATTTTAATCGGATGAGTTTGAAAAATAATCACACTGAAGATTCCTTGGTTAGAATTATAAAACTATTCTCCTGGTTTAGTTAATTTGGCAGAAAAAATAAAAGCACAAATTTCCCATAAAACCAATCACAGAATCGATGAAAGGATCAAAATTTGCATTAATTATTAAAAAAAAATCGGTTTTACCATAAATTTTAGAGGGTTTAAATATGTTCAATAATTAAATATCTAATAGGTAGTAATGTAAACAGTCTATCCTGACAATAAACAAGTCGGCTACCCCTGATATATGGCATACAATACATAATAAAGCTTTACATTAGTATGAATTAACAAAAAAAATTCTCTATTTTCATGACTAGCTATAAAATATAAGCGAACATTAATTTATTTATTTTTTATTAGCTCAACATGTATATTATGTTATTTTAAGACCACCAGTTAATTTGTTATTACATTTATACATAGCAATCATTGCCAATGACATGCCAACAAAAAAAAAGCTCAAATTTACACATTTTTTATACAAATCCAAGTATCATTATTATCTTAATTCGAGTTGTTATTTTGACAGATCTCAATCAAAATTATTCGATAAGACTCGTCACTATTACAAAGTGTTTTTCGAACTTTAGTACTATAGGACTTGCGCAAGGAGCATTTAGCAAAACAACTACCCACTTTGTTGACCTCGGTCAACGTGACATAATTTACGTCATTAAAAATCCGTGAAAGTGAATACCTCGAGACAGTTGTTCGCAATGTGAGCTGCCAGACAGCGAGCTGTTATTTTCGATTCTGGCACTTTTTCAGTGGCCCATTTCTGACCAGCCCAAAAGCTAACGGTTGCAATGTCAAGTACAGAGAGCTTGAATTCACTTTTACCGTAAGTCAGATATGTGGATAATGTCGTGCTGAGAAACACGTACGTCGATTCTTTGAAATTGATATTCATTCTCTTGTGACATAGATTAATATTTCAATTTAATATAAATTTAATTTAAAAAGTAATGCGTTTCGTTTGAACTAAGAATTGTCGAATGAAAACCGAGATTGGATAAAATAAATCTTTACAAATTGTTCTTGATTGAATCTATTGCTTATAAAAATAAGCTATCGTATCTGGAAGATCGGAACCATGTTATTTACGATGCTTATGAAATTATTTTATAAAACGTTTATTCCAATACGATAATAAATTTCACATTATATTATATAGTATATACAATACACGTTACTGGTTTATAATCATTTTTATTAGCTAGAATATAATAAAAATAAAAGTACAAAATAGAGTGTTAGTAATTATAATTTGAGGGAAAAAAAAAAAAACCCCGTATCCACACACTCGCTAGCTGTGGTACCTCACGACAGTGAGGTACCGACAGCTAGTTAGTATAAAAATGTATGATTTGCAATTAAAAAAATAGTATTGCTGGTGCTCCTCAACACCAAGCAAGCATACACATATGTTAAAATGGGTATGATTAATGGTTTGTTTTTGTCTTTTTATTAAATATCGGTCCAAAGGTCGCAATGGCAGCAAACCCATTTTTTTAATTTAATCTTGGAATTAAGGTGTTAGTCCGGGTATTTAATGCTGGATTTTAATTTTATGTTACTTCCCTGGTTTTTTGTAAATATAATTAAATTTTTCAACTAAACCATTCTAAAACATTTTATTTCTAGGTATATACAAATTCTTATTCTGAAATAGATTTACTTTAATAGATAGTCACTACAATTCACTTCGAAGAGGCGGTGCCAAAGTTTGTCTACGAATTGTAAATACAATTGAATGCTTACGATTGTTTTTTCAACCAAACCATTCTAAAGCGTTTTATTTTTATATACAAATTCTTATTCTAAAATAAATAGATGTACTTTAATAAAAAGTCACTACAAATCTACAAATGTAACTCAAAACGTATCATTAATGTTTTCTCGTATCTGGAAGTAGCAAGTGTATCTTTTGCTTCTAAACTATCATTAAAATTTTACATCAATAAAACAACTACTAGAGATAAGCTCTATTCTTTGTTATATAACTTATCAAATACTACTAAATTATAATAAGCTTTTTCGTAAATAACATAAATAACGTATCCAATGATGGTTCAAATCCATTTGATATTTTACTAATAAGCAAATGCTTAAAAGTCAATATTACTAATAAACAATAAATGTTTACTATTAATATAATAAATAAATTAGGATCTCAACTAAGAAATAAAAATAAATAAAAATTGTAAGACACTACATATTTAAAAGCAAACACTTTGTGAATGAAAACCATTGTTCTTTAAATAATATATTATCAAGGCACGTTTGCGGTAAAGCTAATAATATCTATGATAAAAAGTGTTCTTTTCAATTGGTAATTTTTTAATACTCACAGATTAACAACCATTGGTTTCGCTAATTAGAATAATCTAACTATTAGAAATAAATACATTAAAACCATATTCTAATTTGATCCATAAGTATTAAAAAAGGAGAACTTTATATTTAATAGAAAATCTGCATATTAAATTAACAATAAAATTTTAAAGCAGAACATTAGCCTCGTATTTTATTAATCAAGGTTTAAAAAAATATCATTCACAGGATACTTTTATATGCGCGGTTTAATTTTTACGCTCATTTTGCCACACTCTGACAACCTTCAATGCTAAAATTAGTCAAAACGCTTTTCAAATATTTACATTGCAATAAATGAGTAATATTTTCAAAGAATCGCATAACATGGCTCTAATTCTGAAACTTGCCAAGTGTTTACATATTTTGTAAATATTTGCCTACCAAGGTTTTTATTAACTAAGTAAACCACTGGAAGATCAAAGGTTCAGCTTAAAACTTTAATTACTCAGTGAAAGGATATAAATATTATCTTAAAGTATTTAATTGGAATGATTAGATCTAGAATTTAATCTTATATAAAAGGGTAATGACTCATTCGGGTTACCGGTAATATTTATTACTTAACTTGCTTCAATTAACGACAACATGCCTAGCACAAGATGTGATTGAAATATCAGATTAATCAATATAAATTTATTATATTGATATTACATATATACATGAAGCATGAAAATCATTCAGCAAACAAAAAGTTACGTAACAGATTACGAACATTTTTACATATAATAGCTTTAACGGTTCTAGCTTAGTGTAAAATTTCATGAAAATGTATGACTAAACAGCGGATAAGATATCACTTACTATGTTATTCCGGAAATTGACAATTTGGCATACAACCACCTTGGATTTTGGATACAATGCTTTTTATTGATCAAGTACCGTTTACTAACAATTTGTGTATATATTTAATGAATAAAAATTGTTCTTAGTCGCTGCGAAGGTTATAAACTAAAAGCTTTCGAATGGTTCGATGTTTTAACGCGGAACGGTAAACCATAGCGGTTAAATTTCATGCAGTTAACTGTCGGCGCTGCATTCGGATTAATTGCACCCTGATTTATTAATATACGAAGTAAAATATTTATCGCAATGATAAATCTTCCCTATCTGAATATACATTAATATTTATTGACCGCAAAAATGAATCATTGCAATATGTTGAAAGACATTTTAATTACATATCAAACATTGTATAACAATTAAAATTATAAAAAATGGTCACATTACATGTCTGAGAGATAAAACGAAAAGGCAATCATCACCGCCGTGTAATTATACGGCACATTGTAAAAACAGTGTCGAACTGGTTTTAAATTTTTTAAAGTGCATAAATTTGAATTACATGGAACATTAAATCCTCTTATTGTTGCTTGGTCTTCTGTCGTGTATCATTATAATATTTTTATGGGTATATCATACCACAACTTAAAATCGGTGTGGTTTTAATTTTAATTCATATTAGGATTAGTGACTCTATATTTTTTATTGATTTTTTTACAAAAAAAATCTAAAGACTATTTACATAATATGCAGTAGCATATATTTTTTTCGAAAAAATAATTAACGGCAGTTATTTTCAACAATAAAATATTTTTTTGTATAAAGTGGTATACTTTATTAAGAATCGGGGCAAGAGGATCATACAGTATTTTTAAAGCAAAATTGCACAAAAATGCAGCTCAACAATATTTTGATAAGAAAGAGATATTTTAATAATTTATCTTCGCAATGCATTTTTAAATGAAATAGTGAAGTGGCAAAAAAATTTTGCTGCGCGGTCAAATATGTACTTAACACATCACAGTCCGTCCACGCGTTTTGAGGTATAATTTTAGCCTGAAAAAATATCATGCGAATGTAATAATGATTTAAACTTTTATAAAGTGATAACAATATATACATTTAAAATGATATTGATGTGTGAAAAAAATATTACTTTTTGTCAAAATATTTATTTAAAATTCCATAGAGGACCGTAATGTGTTAAATTTATTTTTAATGTATTGTGCAAACTTTTTGTTTGACTAAAATATATAGACATATATAGTCCTGTGGTTAATATAAGTTCCCAATAGTGTAATGCGTTGTAATTTATATATTATATAGGCAGTGGCGTAGCTATGGTGGGGCGGAGGGGGCGGACCGCCCTGGGCGACACTTGCTTGGGGGCGGCATATTCGCGATGGGATCGTCTAGTGTGGTTCTTAACCCTGAATGCACTAAAACATATATAAATCCACGAATAACAAGATCTTAATAATAACCAATTTATAATTTTAAGAAATGCTGATTTTATGACCCTGCAAAAAATGTATGGGGGGGGCGGCAATTTTAAGGATCGCCCTGGGTGGCACATACCCTAGCTACGCCACTGTATATAGGAAAGATAAGATCTAAGGTCTCTATTATTTTTTGCCTTATTAAGCAATACAGATAATTCAGGCTAGAGTTATACTTTTTGGTCCAATGGAACAAATAAAATTTGTTCGTGTGAATCTAGCAACATGATGCAATTCTGCAAAATTGTGCTCACTACCTGCACGGTACAATCATTTGTGTCGTCATTAAAAAATATCATACGACTAATTCAGACAGTAGGAACTTCTGTAATGAAACTATAGCCCCATATGTATAAAGAAAAAGTAAGCCTTCACGCAATGAATATAATAAGTTCATGCGTATTCATGTTTAACTTGAATACAGTACGTGTATTTATTTATGTATTTTTAAAAAAAAATCATTGGATCACCGTTTTAAATATTTGATTTTTATAAGATAACTTTGCTGATGCCCTTTGATTAAAATATAATCCTTCCAGGGATTGTACAATACACTTATAAAATGTAAGCTTTTAGCTAAATTGTACATTGACGTAGAAACAGGTATTTCGTCAGATTCGATAAGAAATCCCACAAGTGAAATCGATGACACGCACTGTTGTCACGCTATTTTACTAAAATCACAAATTTGTCTAAAATTACGAAGTTCTCTAATTTTCTAAAAGGTAATCCTAATAAGCTCACTTCAAATGTAACACCGATATAAATTGCGTAATATGTTCAACAATTATCAAAGCGTTCATCCATATCAATGTAATAAAATTATGATAAGATCATGTATGAGTTACCATGTAAACTAAAATAATATTATGTTACGTAATATAAAAAATCTAAGAAATTCGACTAAAGATACGCATCAGTATACATGGGTTAAAATTAAAAGCATAAAATGTGTATAAAGTAATAAAATACATTGTAATTATTTTCATTACATAACAAAGCTTCATTTGTGGACCAAGAAATTACTGCAGATAACCATCAAATTATCTTTAACTTTGACCTCCTTGGCATAACGGGAATGGGCGTGATGATACAATGCTTATGCACATAAATAAACAGCTTTCGCGGAAGATGATGGATACGAGATATTAAACATACGTTTGTGCGTGTCCAACTAAATAATTATATGAACTCCCAGTTCGACCCTGCTGCACGATGTGCGCTCTAATAATACGCTTCTCAATTTTTTTCCATCAATCCGCTGTTTAATTGAATCGGCTCTAATACTAGACATCTTGATTACGGATGCGTTATTAACATTTGTAATACGGAGGGTGCATATGTAGGTAAATTTATGAGATTGGCAGATGTTCATATATGGGTGTTGATCTAAATGTAATAAAATTTAACTTACAAAGTATCACATAAAGTTAATTCATGATACAATAAAATAGTTTATTAGTAACATGAAAGCCATAAAACTTATATACTCAAATTTTCATAATTGATTACAACTAAAAAGAATAGTAAATATGTTTTATATGTTATAGTGAGTATGGTTTTCATTGAATACATATTTTTACTAGCGAAAATGATGAGTGTTTGTAAATTAAATACTGCATTTGAAACTCAATTTGAAAGTTACGAAAGCTGTTCAAACCGAATGAAAGTTGAAAAGGTATAACTAGTTTTTGAACTTTAGTTAATTCATTTAGATTAAGTTTGGGTTTAAAAAGCAATTGAACGTTTCGCAACTGTTGCAGTGAATATGTAATTTTCAGTGAAATTATGAATATATTCACTAGTATTAGATTCAGACTCAATTCAATTGATTTATAGCTTCACTGATCAATATCAATGAAACTGTATTTATCCATCTGTATCAAAATTCGCTGATAGCGTATAGGATTCAATAAGTGGCGTTTAAAACCACTATTTGAGTTTCATGGCTGTAAAATGACAGTTTAGTGCAGCATATAATTTCACTAGCACCTGTCAGATAAATTATATCAGTAAAAATATATTTACTGATAACACACATTTACCTTAACACATATAATATTCGGGGCTGATTATTAATATATATATAATATAATTATAAAATATTGCAAAATTTCTTGTTACACATTTTAAAATTGATATCATCTGATTCGGTACCAAATTTGATACAAATAATTATTACATTAATATTAAAACAATTAATATTAATTTTATGATAAGTATATATATGGCACACAATTAAAATATATGTAATGTTTTGAGGTCGCTAAATTAAAAAAATATATAAGGCTCTTATTTAAGAATAATCAAGTACTAGTAAAATAGCAAATTAAAATAAAATCTATGTGCGTTTATGTGACAACAGTAGGGGCGAACATGAGACAGCTCCAATAGACGCCAGATGGAGTGTTACGCGACGCGACACAGATCGCGTACTCTCTCAGTCTCAATACACACGCGTGTGACATATCCAGAATATGACTAACTACTTGCGATTTTCAATACACATTAAATTCGTATTAATAAACTATTTTTAAAGCGTTTTACATAAAAACAAATATTTATACCATTGTTTCATAAAATTATATGTGTTTGTTCAGAACTTTTTAAATAAAATAGGAGGTTGGAAATTAAAATAGTTTGCGTACCACTGATTTAGAGCTTAATATATGAAGTTAATTTCAAAGATAAGATATTGCTATCTTATCTTTGAATTTAACCATAAATCGTATTTTACCATGTATACTCCTAACAGTGCTAATAATATAAAAACAGTAAATATCTTCCGCGATAGTTTTTTATTATGTTGACCACATTCATAGATAGTGATGAAAAAATTTGACAATATCCACACCCAATGACCTTGACAATCATAAGTATCAACGGACGTGCAAATTTGCGGATTCAATTAACGTTGGCAAGAAGAGAGGTAAACGTCCGTGACCCGAACTAACAGGCAACACTCTCATATTCGTTTTGATTGCTCGTTGGGAACGCGATTTACTACCGGGTTATGCAATTTCAATGAATCACCATTTCAGTAATTCAATTTGCAGTTTCAAATATCTCGTTCATACTCATTATCATATAAAAAAGATCATCACTCTGGGGGATATGGATTTAGCAATTACTCGTAACGCGACACCCTTTTGGACACATAATGGATTTTTAATGACTGATTTATATTATGTATTTATGTAGGTCATCTAGGGTTTACGTGTTGTATGTGTGTTAAGTTTAAAAGGGAGTCGAGTTATCGGGCGTTTTTATCTCGAACACATGTCGATGACTGAGCTGCGATAAAACAGTAAAACAGTAACAATTGCTATGAATTTAACCGATATTTTAACTTAATTTATCTCTAAAAGGGAAGATATTTTTAGAATAAATATATGTTAGTTTTAAACACACAAGTAAATGTAACTTTAAATTTTTGAGAATTAAATAATACATGTAATAATGTCATATTTTTTAGCAAGTAAATGTTTTGCGTCTAACGTAAACTAATCAATCTAAACACCTACTAAGTAGTAATCGAGATAAATATATTATAATTACGTTTAAAGATGAAGATGTAGATCAAATTATCCTTCTATTAACATAGTATCTACGCACGTTTGTAAAACATTAAATCATTAGATTAGATGTTTAGGTTTATATTTTTTACAATCTAACAAATTCTTTAAAAAAAAATACGAAGAGTGCAGATAATATGCAAACAATATAAAATGTCATTTTTCTTCTCAAAATTTATTTTTGAACAAATTTTGGTATTTATCTATTATGGGCAATTTTTCAATCGTTACCTTTTTTATAACGAAACAAATTGTGTATTGAATAACTTTTGCACGAATTTATTTTGCGTCAAATACATTTTTACCGTTCCGTATATATTTATTGTATGATTTCAATATACCACAACTCTACAATGCATTATGTATGCATCCTTTGATTTGGTATTGAAATATGTACATACGTTTCATTTTCAGGTCAATAAGTCGCCTATGCAAATGTGCAAAACCGAATTAACGTGTTAACGAGTCGGCGAAAAAACGTTAACATTTTTATTTTTACGGTATAAACGTTAGTGAAGGTTACGTTTTTTCACGTTCGCCACATTTAAACATTAATTTTGATTTTAATGTAAACAAAAAATATCAAGGTTCAGTCGCGACGTTCTAAAGACGTATTTAAATTACCATTGCAACTCATTCAAGAGTGGGTTCATGAAAAAAAATTAAGAGGAAATGCTTCATCGTCATTGAAACTTAAAAATAACTCAAGTCTGGCAGTGTTATCTAAAACACGCTAATATTTAAGATAAAGACTGAAAATCTTGAACTGCACCGAGTGGGCGGCACTGAAAAATACATATCGTTTCAGGCCTGGGAAATTCAGAAATTATTTTGTAATGTGGATATTTTTATGATCTCCTTGAAGTATTTCACCGTAATATTAAAAAAAGAACTACACATATAATAAAAATAAATCAAGAATATATAATAGTTAAATGCAAAGTTTTGTTTTGAAACAATTATCTAATAATTGAAAGGAATTTTAATATATTTTTTTATTTAATTGACTTAAATTTTTTAATTAAACAAATATTCTACCTATTAAAATTACTCATACAGTATCGCATTATTTAAACTATATTAATTGAAATTTTATTACATAATTTTTTTAATGAATAGTTTATATTTTACTTTATCTGAATCTTCGCGAAAATCCGCATAATTTTTGATCTTAATTAAACGTTATATATTGTATATATGAAGTATTATATAATCCCAAAATGAGAGTAGTTTTTTTTTAATATAAGTTTTAACAGCTTTGCTTTTTTAGCCTATGATATCTGAGTACTGTTTCTGTTATATTTGTGTTGATATATAATAAGATTACAAATTCCAATATTTAAAAATAAAATTGGATGCAAAATTTTTACCAAATGAACAATTTTATATACAATAGTATGTTATATAAATTTATTTAAAAAAATGTCAACTACGGCCGCTAAAAACATTTGTGTACGTGATCCATTAGATATGCACAAATGTCAAAGATGGTTTAAAAAATTTGGTCCTGGCTGCAAAAATGAAAGCAATCCGTCAGCCAGCCGAGAAACTAAACCAATCTGATTCAACAGTGCACATATAAATTCAAAAGATTAGGATCAGGTATATGGGTTCCAAACAAATTGAGCGAAGAAAACAAGTCGGCGCGTATCGTTTTATCCCAAGAGTTATTGGATCTTGAGCTGATTGCTTTTTCTCGGTCATTTGATAACCAGAGATGAGAAATGATATATAGTCAAGTAGCAAAACCTACCTCAAAGCCCGGGCTAATCGTGAAAAAAAGTAATTGCATTACGAAACTCTTAAATCTGGCCAAACATGGTTTTATCTCAACCGCCTTATTCTCCAGACCTTGCTCCTTCCGACTACCATAAAATGCAGACGATGTGAAAACGGGGATATCGAAATATTTGGCATCAAAGCCTTCAACCTTTTTAGGCTAATGGAAATTAAAAAATGCCGAAAGGTGGGAGGTTATATATCTAACCCTTAAAAGAGCTGAATTAATTTTCGTAAATAGTCACGTAATTATACAGTAAAATATAAATTTAAATATTTTTTACGATTTTTTTATATATTTATATTCATTCTATGCTGCATCTATACGCATTAATTTTAATTTTTACTGCATAATTGATTATTTACATGACTTTAAATAAACATCAATTTAGTACATTAAAAATTTATATTTTATTGTTTATGTTTATATTCATTCACTTTCAGGATAAAATTTTTAATTTTATTTTTCACTGTATAATTGAATAATTAAGTGATTTCATAATTGAGCACTAAAAAATATATTTGTGGGCTAAATCCGAATTTTGCATTTAAGAGCCGTACGCATTTATGCGCACCTAGCACATAAAGGGTTAAGAATAAAATTTTGTATCATTAAAATAAAAATAAACACTCATTTCGGGATAACATAATATAACAGATTATTACCTAGATGAACGTTTTGATTCAACTCTGTCTAAAAATATTTTTATTCTATATTACTTGTTACCTAACATCAAAAATGTTACGAAACAGTTCGATTTTAATTAATCATCTCGAAAATTCAGCATAAAATTAGGAGAAGATAGTGATTATAAAAATCCAATCTAAAGTGATTCATCTGAATTATAATCTTTATTAAACAATAATTCAGATCCGGACAAGATAGAAAATAAAATAAATCATAGTGAAATTTGAACCCATGACCCACAGTGTATATGCAATGGATTTCATCACTAATCAATCGCGTTAGTATATTTATCGATTTATTAAATATTAATATTATTTTATAAAACAAGAAATGGAACATACAAGTAAAAATAAATAAATTTAAAACAAATATTGTGCCATTTTAGTTTTAACTTATTATTGTAAATCACGCATTGTTTGCGGTTTTGTAAACAGAAAAACATGTGTCATGTTCATTTATAGTACCTCCTAAAAAATCAAATTGATTTGTTGACATTTTAATTGTATTTTTAAGTAATCGATTTTTTCACACCCGCCTTAGACTAAATACTATATATTAAAATAATAATCTGGGGTTCAAAAAATTACATTTGCTCTTTTTTATTGTAAGTTATTGTCAACATATTTAATTTATTAATACTCAATCTAATGAAATTATGTATATAAAATACAAAAACTAGATTAATTACAAAATTATAGCATACAATTTGATTTTTTTCTAGTACACCAAAATAAAATTTAAAATCAGCCCGAATTTTATTAAGATAAACTGATTTAATGTGTAATTTAATTGATAAAAATAGGTTGACCACACAAAATATTTGTTACTCAATGACGTTTTTTCCACTTGTTTATCGATCTATACAAAATGTAATTTCCATTAATGAGTTAAAACCACAAAGGTTAATAACTACAGTTTTATCTTACTTAACGATTATAATAATCATTCATTTTAATTGAACTTGTATTTAATTATTATTAAGATTTTAATTATTCCACGAATATGTGTATCTTATTATTATATGATAGAATGGAGTAAAATTATTTTAACAAGCAAAACTGTTGTGAAACTGTTGACAAAATTATTCACTCTCTCCGTTTCGCTTACTAATCAAAATCCACAAACACAATCAATTGCTTTAAAAATAATAATACGCACATTTCGCGGATATCACCGACACGTGTACACTAACAAAATCACTATGTTTTAATTAAAATTATATAAAAAACGAGTCAACGAACCGACTCCGGTGGACGTCAATGGACGATAGCGGTCGCTTCCATTCGCACTCCGAAATTACTCTGATCCAGCGGCTCCCAAACACTGAAATCCTTGTTGTGTGCGTGTCGTCGATTTTTACCTGAAGATCGCGATTCAACGTGGTCGACTATCCCCGGCCGTTGCGCCAGGTAGGTAGATTTTTTTCAATGTCAAGACCGATCCGTCCGCAATATTGAGGAGCACTGGTTGGCGTGCGCTCGCAGCAACACCCGGCGTAAAACTGAGCTCAAAAAGACTGAGCCGATACTGGAAACCACACTACTTGTTGATTCCAATCGGGTTTTCACCTGCGTCAAAAAATTAGTGCAATTAAGATGATTTGGTGAACATATTACGATAGCCGTAGTTTATCGGAAGTCCCCTGTGTGTTTATGCAAATTATTACATTAAAATATTCGCATATTTTTTATGTTCTTTGCAGGAATTCCCTCAGAAAATGTATTTATTTTTCTTTGTGATCAACTGAAGAGCAAGTTTTAACAAATTGTACAAAATACTGTGTCAATTAAAATCATTGTCATTTCATGCAAGAGTACAAGCGAACTATAAATTTACAAGATGGCGTGATTCTATTGCTCTCTTCTCGATCAGGTCAAGCGCCCTTCTGGAATGAATGAGGGATGGTTTTGTGATCACTACATGCAGAGGGGAACATTGTTACCAATACGACATAGGTAGTTTTTATTTGGTCTGTTCAAAGAGATTCAGATCCGAAAAAGAGATGCAGCAGAGGGGGGAGAGGGGACAAATTCCCGGGGCCCGTTCTCCTTGAGAGGCCCGACTCATAGCAAGAATATATGTATAAAAAAAGTAAAAACCGACCTCAAATAATGAATCTAAACTCAACTACATACAGTTGTTTGAGATATACCTATATACTGATGTATTTCAGGTATAAGTTCCTTTAGCCTTTTTTATACATACTATACAAAAATAAAAGTAGCGGAACATTGCCTTCAAAATCACCCACTTTTTAAGTAGTACTTTCAGAATAAATATTATGATATAAAGGAACAGATTGTAGTTTTTGACGTTGCTCCATTTGTGTTAAAAAATATTAACGATGAACGTTTAAAAAATATTAGACACCAGATGAAATATTCAATAAATGTAAATTAGTAGCAGTAAATTTAAGTATTCGATCTGAAAATTCATATCGAATAAAGAAATAACGCAAAATCATCAACAGCCCCAGCTGAATTATATAAATTCAATATTTTTATGTATTGTTTTATCAGTGATTTGTCAACTGAATTTAATGCAGCAAAATAAATAAATAATACATTCAGTTTCATGTGCTTATCCCTAAAAGAAAATCTAGAAAAAATGTCTCGAATCTATCCCAAAATTATTTTTTAAAATATGTCATTTCAGTAAAATCATATCGAAATACATTTTCACCAGTAGATATACATTTTTACCAGTGAAAATATAAATTATCTGGTAGGTGTTAGTAAAATTATATGATTTCAACTTTTCTATATGTTGTAATATACATAATATATTTACATACTTATCATTATTTATTTACATCCGATGTACAAATGTTACAGTGAATGTGTATTTTTTGGTAAAGTTATATTTTCACTAGTTAAATCAAAATACATTTTCACCAGTAGATATACATATATAGTAGCTAATATGCGGCTCTAAAATGTACATGAAGCTGAATTTGACAGTTTGTCCATTTGCTCCATTTGCTGTTCAAACCCAAACATAACCTAATGAAAGTTCTAAAATATAGTTTTAGAACTTTTGTTAGGTCAAGTCCAAAATACAATGTAGGGCAACTTATCTGTCAGGGGTAAACAAAGTGAAGAATAAGTATAGATATACATCGCATCTCACATATTGCTTCATAGTTTGTCTGCATTTTGATATTAAACTATGTCTTAAAAATACCGATATTACGATGGACTTATAATATAAGAGGACTGATCAAAGTATATTAAAACCGAATTTTGGAAAGCGTAAAAACAATTATCACTTCCCACTGCGACGCCGCCAACACAATTTTATTGCTTTTGACGTAAATTTTTGACTTCTGAGAAGGGATAATTGTTTTTGCGCTCTTCTATTGGGCAAAATTTGGTTTAGATGTATTTTATTCAATTTTTCACTCGTAATATTGTTATCTTAATCTTAAAATGAGCGTTTGATAATCGAGCGTTTTCACCGCGATTGCATGATTTTATTGCTTGATAATATGGATTCGACTGAAAGACGTAATATTGGGCATAGGCGCATAAATACCTTGTCGGGCACCGGTGCACACCATGGCGCCATGACAAACTTGTGTACAATACAATGACATAGTTGAATATCCAATAGTAGATTTATGTATACATGTAAAATATGTAATTAATAATTTAATTTAATTCCTTTGTCCGTCTCGAAGAAAGCCAATGAAAATCTTATTTATAACATTAAAAAATGTTGGTTTTAAAAATTACTTGGAAAAGGTCTTATTATTTTTTAGTTGATTGCTTTTATTACATACTAATTAAAAAATTACATATAACTTTCTTTAACACTACCAATAACGAAAATAAAAAAAATAATTACCTTTAATCAGGGCCGGCGTGAATTTATAAAATGATTTCTGTGCAATGGCTTATGAATATAAGTAAAACACTGTAGTCCAGTCAAATAAGGGTTTAACCTCGGAATGAAAGATAACAAGCTGAAATTTTGCACAGACTTTTTTTTTGGCGTTTTAAAGATAGGGTGAAAAGTCTCATAAGATATCGTGTCTGCTAATCAAGATATTAAAGGTCAAAGGTCATAAAAATCGTTTTTTTGCAAATATCTCGCCTCCTTTGCGTTGCATGTCATTAGATGTTTTACAAAACTTATAGAAAATAAAATTTTCTACAAGTTTGTTATAAATTATTTCTTCGTATGGTTAATGGTTTTCGAGATATAGCGCGGGGAGTGGGAAGCGCGCATCCGTTTATAGGATAACGCTATGTGAACTACGGAGCCAGAGCTACCTGTACATTCTTCCACAGTTTCGTAGAAAACATCGCAAATTGTTATCTGCTGAATGAACCCATCTAAAGCATTATAACTTTAAATCTCCATATCTTCAAAAATCATCATCGATAATGCAAAAAGTAATACGTATGGCCTCTGATACTTCTTGCAAAAGCGGGACCATCCAACATTTTGTCGACAGAATTCGATGCATAAATTGTACTGAGAGCTTCCTTGATTCCGCTTCCATTCATTATATACCCTATGCATCCAATAAAAGACATAAGCATATGAAAGCCTCCTAGTTTCACAACTACTCTGGACAAGTCTGAGCTAGCATCTGAAGCTGCTACGATTTCACGTGCTTTTATGTACAACGGCTGATCAAAAGTTATTAAGCACGTTCTTTGTTCATGTTTCTTGACAGTGTTTATAGCACACTGTAATGCAGTGTAAATTGTGTCCATATTACTCACAGGATGATGAATAAAAGTAAGAAACAGAATCCGAGAAGTTACAGAGTTCTCATTGTTTTTTGTAAGTTGTTCAATAAATCCATTCCACCCTGGCAACGGTGAAATATTTTTCCACTTTCCGTACTTTCACAACAAATCAACTACATTAAATATTTGTTCGGTTAGTTCTTCTACATCATTAAAATTTTGAACTTGAATCTCTTGCTCAATCCGGGTACAACATGATTTTCATACACTAGAAGGGGTATATGTGATAGTGCTGCTAACTCCTTTGCACTTGGTTTTGTTGTAAATTTCTTTATGCGGTCATCGGATACAACTTCAGATTTTGAAGTTATTATTTTTATCATTCCCATTATATGAACAGTATTATAACCATCAAGAGTATAAATATTTTTCTGCATTATCCGCTGCATACTGTACTAAGGCACTTGACTATGATGGTTGATTACGAGGCTGTGGGTGATAAACAGCTGAAATTTAACATTTTACAGTATCACTATATGAAGCGAAAAAACCTAAACTTGACAAAACATCCAAAAGTCTTTTTGGATGTTTGGCCTATCTGTATTTCTTCTATGAAGAAATACAGATAGGCCTATTAATAACTGCGAAGAAAAGGACCGTTTTCGTATGGAAGTCATTATAGCATGACTTATAGCTGTGTATTTCGTTTTAAAATGCCCCGTCTTTCCTTTTCTGTTCTTTATAATAACTTCTTGCAGAAAATGTAATAAAGTTTTCGGAATTTCTTCATTAATATTTTACTCGGGGGCGGATAGGACTTGGTCTCAACAACAGAAGATCGAATATCTTCTCTAATAATCGCCGCAGCAGCTTCCACTACGCGCAAGTGCTCTTCTTCCGAAGTGCCTTTTTTATTTTCATACCAAGCTATGGATAAAATTTAAGCTTAAGCATCGCGGAAAAAAAAATAGGGAATGATCCAATCTTCGTTGTAATTATAATGTCAGTTAAATATTTTTCTCTTAATTTGGAAATGATCTTCTTATCATCTGGTACATACTCCGTAAGGACATCTCTCAACTCTTTCAATTTTTTCGCACAAATTTCTAGTCGAGCAATATTTCATTCATAAATACTAATAATACAATAAATAAGTGATAAAATTATGGTTCAAACGACTTGCCGAGACCACTTTATTCACGATTGCTTACTTTTTCAAAGCTTATACCAAGTTAAGCAGGTAGAAATACTCGCTGGATTCTATAAACGGATGTACGCCTCCCACTCTTCGCGCTATATCTCAAAAACGGTTAAGGATACAAAACAAATATTATAACCAAACTTGTAGAAAATTTTATGCTTTACAAGTTTTGTAAAGCATCTAATGATGTGCGACGCATAAAATGCGAGATATTTGCAAAAAAACAAATTTTGTGACCTTTGACCTTTGATATCTTGATTAGCAGACACGATATTTTAAGAGACTTTTCACCCTGTCTTTAGAACATCAATACAAAAGTCTGTGCAAAATTTCAGCTTGTTATCTTTCATTCCGAGGTTTAGCCTTTATTTCGCCTTATTTGACTGGACTACTGTACGATGACTAAGTTGAAGAGAAGCACTTTAAAAATTCGTATAGGTGGAGTTTTTTCTAATGAATAAAATAATCCATTAAAAGACGTTGATTAGTTTATAAAATTAATACTAATATGAATTAAAAGACAAGAAACTAATTATCAATAAAAATAAACATATGAATATGTATGTAGTATATTCAAATGTGACGTTAAATCAAATGTTTTTCTGTTTCAAAAATATATATATAATACATATGTATATACATATGTATATACATATGTATATACATATGTATATACATATGTATATACATATGTATATACATATGTATATACATATGTATATACATATGTATATACATATGTATATACTAAACATCACATAAAATTATATTCACTTCAGTAATTAAATCAATAAAGAAGGAGTTTGATTTTACTTTAAAATAATTTAGAAAATTAATTTTAGAATATACATAAAAAAATGTTCTATATATTCAAAGCTTTTATGTGTAAAAGCAAAAACAAAAGATAATATAAATATTCAATTGAAGTACATCCTTGCTTTTTTGACCCCAATAATTAATAGAAAATAATTTGCAAGCAAAGCAATATACCTTATCATCAGATTTAGAATAAAATGACCATCATCATGTTATTCTCTGTCCATGTTTATCATTCAGTTCTCATAAAATATATCTGAAAGATATTTATATTACTTTAATAATTGTTCAACTTGCATAGGACTGTTTTATTCGTTGACCATGTACTTCAATATTAAAAATTATTTATTCTGTAAGACTGTTTCGTTGGTGTTAGTCTCTGGTGTCTTCTTACTCTTACAAATAAATCTGATATGTAGACAAATATTTTGACTAGGAGTTTTAATGACGTACAGTAAATCCCCCAATAATACGGTAAATTGGGAACGTGCTATTTGGGTGCGTGTAGTTGGGGGATTAGAAAATACTCATACATTTTTGCAATACGTACGTACGATTCAGGCTTGTGTGGTAAGATATCATCTCTTTGGCTCGCTCACACATAAAGTAACAGTCACACCTATGGGGTCTTATATTTTAATTGTTTTTAAATATCCATGTCTACGCTTTTTCCTGTGGGAAAGTTAGTAAAATATTTTAGAATTTTTAATTAAGAACAGGTGCCCAAAAGGAATTAAAATTTGCAAAAAAATTTTTTTTGTTATTAATTTTTAATTTATATTTAATAGTAATGTTCGTTAAAATTAAGTATAAAAAATATTTTTACATTTGGTTTCATTGTATGATTGAAATTCGAATAAAGTATATATTTGGCAACCATGCACTTGCCATACTGCATTTCCTGCTGTCAATACAATAAGAGTTGTAAATGTATGCTTTTTATGATAGTAATTCAGAATCTCTGATGGACAATTACAAATCTATATGTAATTGTGAGTGGTAAAGACTAATAGCATTTTTGTTTATTATGCTTTTAGCGCGTATATGGTACAAGTGCTTTCCAAGGTCAATGATTTTTACCTGGCCGAGTCGTCCCCACATAGATAACGATATCCAATTAAAGTCCACGATTTCAACATAGCTCATGTTGAAGTCGTGGTACAGAATATTAAGATGCCCTAATTCTTATTTTTTATTCAAAATTTTAATCTCTAAAAAAACATTAGTCATTGCTATATATCTATTCACTAATAGATAAAATAATTAAATCAACATAGTTTCCACATATTAAAAAATATATTTTGAGTGTCTTTATCTAGTAGATAAAATATAAAAGTAAAGTTTATTTTAACAAACTAATACGTTATATAATATAATATTATATAACTTGACTTGCTTGGTACAGAAAATGATAGTAAAAAATACATATATATATATATATAAATTTATGAATAAGTCTTTTGAAATGTAAATTCTTGAACAAACACACAAAACACAATAGAGTTCCATCTAAAACAATTTTGGGAATTTTGAACATCATTGTGTATGCAAAAGAACAATAATTTAAAAAAAATTGCAACGTAAACATTCACATGTAAATTTTCAGATAATGTGTTTATTTAGTTTCGAAATAAACGATTTACAGTTCACGTCAGAAACACTAACATTGAAACACGACACTATTTGTAAAATATGTATACAAAATCCATGTTTTATTTCACTTATCAATCGGCATATTTTCCCATAGAATTTGTGTTTATATAAATGTAAATAATTTTGCTTTCCAATGCCATTTGCTTCTGAAAAACTATGCATATATAATGGTCGACTGGACATAGCAGACAATATGGGAAATTGATTCAACCTTTGTTTCGTAAACAGATGGTATCTGGATGTCGTTGTTGGACACCATTCATGTCATTAAATTTATAGGGAGCGGTAACTAGAATTGAATGTAAACATCTAAGCCTTCATATTGGTACAAATTCAAGTGGCGTTTTTCCAATGACGTTTCTCTATAAATCCTGTCAGGAATGTCGATCGCGGTTCATCAACGCTATAAACCATACCATTAAAGTGGTGAACCATCGAGCTTTCCACGCAGCATCTGCACATAGTAGGGAATTTATCTGAATTCGTATTTGGCAAGACCGGCCGTTGTTAGGCCACTCTCAAGCCCGGGTATAGTACATTGTTGTTTCCTTAACGGTCTCAATAGGTTCGTCGGATTCTTCTGAAACACACAGGGCGGTGCTTCCACGAAGAATCTAGTCAAATAAAAGCCGAAAAGCAAAAATCACACATTTAAGTAAGACAAGTTGAACAGATTTTTAAAGTTGCAAAATGGGACATAATTTTTTTAGCATGAAGATAAGAAGATAGAAACTCACTTACTTCCACATTGTTTGAAAAAATGTCGGTACTTTGCCTCTCTCATGCAGTGAGTCTATCTCTATATTTATTAGTAGAAAATGGCATTCCCTTAGAACCGTGAACTTTTAGAATCAGTTTATTCGAGGTAGATTGTTAATAAGCATATATAAAACCTAAAAAAATTGACTACTTTTTTTTATTTGTTTGTGACAAACTATCAGTTATGCATAGAAATGACGGTTTTTATAGTTAAAAAAACACATTTTATCAAGTGCATGTAGATAAGGTACAGTAAACCCTTGTTTGAAGTAAAAGCGATAAAAAGTTTTCATGAATTATTATTACGTACCTAATATATATTTTTTTCAACAAACAGTAGGGTTAACACTCTCATTATATGTGGATAAAGAGCACTGACTCACAATCTACACACAAATAAAAGCATAAACTAAGCATAGATAATTATTCAGAATTTCATGTCATGGGTCACATAGATAATACTCTCCTTTTTATATTCACATCTCGGACTATATAATAATATAGTCCCAGATGTGAATCAGGGCTTATTATTACGATTATTATTTAAGTATAAGATTATTTTAATGTGAATTTTTCAAACTTTTTTATATTAAAACGCGTACTGAACACAGAAGTTGTTCTCGAGACAGGAATTTGGAGACAAAAACTAGATTATTTAAAGATGCCATATTCGTACAGAACAATGACTGAAGAATTATTGCAGAATGACACACACCTCAGTAAATTTTCTGCCGATATGGAATTAAGCCGCATTCAAACAATCCAATATTTATAAATATATATATGTATTTACTAGCGAAAATATAATTAAACGCTAGTGAAATTATATATTACTCTAAAATCTCAGTTGTGGTACATTCAGCTAATTGATTGGTTAAATTTATTTTAAATATTACAGTATTTTGTTAAGCCATGAGACGTCACAATTCTGTAAATCTCTAATCATGTGAAGATATGCATACCAGATCATCCGTTATGTACCTTGTGATTTAAGCTGGTAAAATATTTCTCATGGTAGTCTCATTTTAAGGAAGAATCCTATTTTTTATTAGACGATTTAAGTGAAAATTTTGTATTTTTATAATTGGATTGTATGAGTTAATCCCTTTAATTGTGAATAGGAAAGTAGCTTAATTGATGAACCCGATATTTAAAAATTTATTCACAGGCTCTAAAATATTTTTTAAGAAGTGATTTTTGCTACGCAAATACTTTAATAAATGCTTAAAAAAGACATTAAAATGTTATATCTTAATAATATACATTTCTATTTGTAAAATAAATTATCTGTATTTTTTGCCAAATGATTAGCAAAGCTCCGATTACGGTTAGTAATACAAAAACTAATTAATTTTTTCATAACACATGTTGGTATTACTCATAATCGTTACATCGAAATTAGTTATGCAAGATCTGTTAAATGTGTCATAAAATTGAATGTTCTGAATTTATTAAGAATCGAAGCCGTTTTCGGATTTCAACGATTGTAATTAATATGATCAATTATTTCGAAGCAAAATTAAGTGTAGTTAAACCGTTGGAATATCGGCACTAAATAATAAATGAGCACAGTTTCATCGAAGTATAATATGCTAGAATCTAACCATTGTTGCCAGATTTATACAATTTCGAATTAACCTGCTGAAATGTGCTTCAATGAGTATAATCAGAGAAAAACAAAGATTCTAGTCATGTCCTGAATCTCAAATAGAGATGTTCGAATCTTACCTTTCATTAATGCTATATAATATACTTTAAATCCGAACTTTAGTTTGGACTACTATTTCACTTATGACTTACTGAACAGCTTTCGCTTCAAATATTCAATTTTGTTCAGCCAAGCAGTCACCATGAATTTCCAAGAGTTCAACTCAATCTTCCATATTATTTGGAAATATAAACGGCGCATCATCCCGGCGACAATATATAAATATCATTATCGCATTAATTGTACCGCCATATGTTTTGTTAAAAGTTGCCAATTGAAGGTTTAGTAAATTTTGTTTCTTTATACAGTTAATACCAATTATTTTTTTTACTAAACCAAAATTAGTCAAAAAATACCCTGAATATAAGTATAATGTCATTGAAAGTTATTGCTGCATCAGACAGCTTGGAGACCAGAGACAAATACTACCTGATAAATAATAAACGCTCAACATCTCGATTATGCAAATATCAAAGCCATCCATCAAGCAGCTTGCTGCAATAAAACTAATATTTTTTTCAACATCTCAAATTACATCTTGGATACCAAGAGAGATAATGAAATGCGGTAGTTCGTAAAAGGTGGATTCAGTAAGTTGTGTCAATGAACCGCTGCCCTTCGAGGATCTTGCATTTTGCACCGCTCTGTACTGACTCAGTATATGCCTTAAAAACGGGTTTCATCTCAATTTTTGTTCACACCGTTCATTCATCGGCATTCGCATAATTGAACAACGCGCCGAATCATGCGAAGGTGTAAAAAAACAACAGTGAAGAGCTGAAAAACTCCTACTCGATTGATAGACACGTGCTCGAGGAAAACGAGTATGTAGATAATCTCGAAAAAAATATAAACATCAGTGTAGATGCGTCACAACTCGGAAAAAATAATTGTATAACAATCAGTGTGATAATTATAGTTAAAAAAAACATTCAAGGTTCATTTACTTTTTAAACTTGAAGACTGAAAGTGAATATGTATTTAAATCATTTTTATTTGTAACGTGCAATATATTTGTTCACCTTTTGGATCTATTTATGTATCAAGAGGGTTTGAGATTAACTAATCAGATAAGGAATGATTTACTTATCTTGGAAAATATTTTATACTTTTTTATCATTGTAATATAATAGAGATTAGATTCATAATTATAGATTCTTCCTCATATGACTCAAATAAATTTCTCTTCTGTTGCTGAAACATTTTCCTTAATAACAATAATAATGTAATTGAATTCATTGATATAGTCTAAATCAGGGGTTGGAAAACTACTCCTGTCTGCGAGCTAAGAATAAATTTTTAATTTGTAAACTCTTATGCTTCCTCTACACTCTCTGGAAGTTACCGAACCAAAGGTCTACCGAATATGGTCGAGGTCGCCGAGACCCGAGCTCGACCGAAGTAGCCCCGAATTAACACATTATATTTTCCGTCCTTGCCCAACCATGGCCTACTTCCAGAGAGTGTGGAGGAAGCATTAGATATAATTCGACATCATCTTTCTGACATATTTTTCAAAGCCAGAAAATATAGACTAATGGACTTCGAATGTCGTGTTTTTAAATCAGAGCGGTGTGTGAATTATTTTGTTATTGAGAAATATATTTATTGAATTTTACCAAACAATACCGTATTGAAAACTAACATGTTTACCAAATTATCTGATCTTAAAAAATCGAACAATATTTTGTAATATTATGAAATATTATTAGAACAGGTTTTAAAAATAATAATAATATATTATTTTTAATAATTTTCAATATACTTTTTCCACAAGCGACTAATACTAATTAATAATTATTGGTAATTGATGTTTTTAATACATTTAAATTAACTTATCTTTTGTATTTCTTTAACAAAGCAGCATTCATCATATTAGTAATTAAAAACTCATACACATCGATGGACTATTTTATAATCATTTTTTTTATGACTAAATTTATTACTAGGCGCACTAACTGCATTTTGTAATTATTATTTATGTGAGTAATTAAAACCATTATATAGACATCGGATAAAGCCACGTTTATTATTATAGCCAGACAATATTATACAAAGATTCATTTATTCTTGAGTACCCTTATCAGCTATAGTATTTCATGGGTCAATCAAGTCACTCGGGAGAGCCGACTAGTTTCACTTTATCTATACAAACACTATAAAAGTAAAGACGTTTGACAGATCCATTTGTATCTATCAAGTCATGAACGATTTTCCTCAATGCTCAGACACGAAGGGGACGATTTTAAATTGACGATATACCAACATGTTTACAAACAAGTTAAATTATACAAATCAATTAAATATACGTGATCGAAATTGAACTACTAATCGTAAAGTCTATAATATTATTAAATTTATTTTATATAGCGATATGTCTGGAGAAAAAACAGAATTACCAAAACGTCCGAGATTTCGTTTTACCATGTAAAAAATATATAATTTTATTTTTTTAGATTAAATTAAGACCATCGTGGCCTAACAGGTTACCCCAATGCGCCACGATGGTCGAAAACAAATTTTAAATTTATAAAACATAAAAAACTTATATATACATAAATAGAACAATACTTAAAAATAATAAACATAACAAAAAATTATAAAATATCAAATTAAATGATACAAATTGGATCAGCTCCTCGTAGCTAACATTAAACAGGTCAATATGTAATGCCAGCGTATTAAGGAGCCGGATGGCCACAGCTATAGGCGAGTCGGCAAGTGCGAATGTCCTAGCCCTAACGGGCATCAAAAGAGGTCGCGATCATGATTCTCGAAAATGTTCCGGAACCCAAAACTGGAATTCCTCGAGAATAGCTGGATTGTCGACAGCACCTTTTAGTAATTTGAAAAAATGCTTAGCGACATACAACTTTCTGCGAGAGCTCAGCGAATCGTATCCTAACGCTCCTAAAAGAAAGACGCTGGGATATATGTACGGATAATAACAAAATGTTCTTTTGTGAATGTATTTTGAATACATTTTTTGAATTTTTTCCACTAAAAGGGAATATTTAGCTATTTGGGGATTCCAAATTATAGATCCCGATTCAAGAATGCTACAAACTAAAATGTCGTAGAGGATGCGAATAACTAACGGATCGTCAAAGTGAAAGGCGTTCCTCATAACAAAGCAGAGCATCTTAGAAGATTTATCACAGACGTCGTGTATGTGTAGAGAGAACCTCCATTTGCTCTCGAAAGTGATTCCGAGATCTTTAGTGGAAGTATCTCTAGTCAAAATGTTACCACCGAGATGGTAGAAATGTCACAGTATGGCACTTTCCGACACTAAAGGGCAGACGGTTAACGGAAGCCCATCTCCACAGAGAGTCTAAATCACTTTGTAGAGAGAAGGAGTCCACAACAGATCGAATACATTTATATAATTTTAAGTCATCAGCGTACAGAAGAAAACTTGAATTTGTAATTGCTGTATTTATGTCATTAATAAATAGCACAAAAAGCAGAGGGCCCAGATTGGATCCTTGAGGAACCCCCGAAGGGGAAAATGTTCTTTCGACAATCGGCCACCATAAGTTACAAACTGTCTACGATTGCTTAAATAACTCGGGAATAACCGAGTTAAATTATCCGAGCAACCGAGGTTCGACAATTTTTTTAATAATAACCCATGACAAACTTTGTCAAAGGCTTTCTCAAAATCTGTATACACGACGTCTACTTGAATTCCCGCATCGAGAGAAGTTGTCACCGTTTTGGTGAACGACAGAAGGTTAGTAACAGTGGAACGGGCAGGACGAAACCCGTGCTGTTGGTCTAACAAAACTTTCCGAAAGTGATTATAGAGATATTTATGAATAATTATTTCAAATAATTTAGTAGGAGCTGACGACACTGCGACTGGTCTATAATTTTTTTATATATAATTTGTCACCCTTTTTATGAATAGGGGTGACTTTTGTGCATTTCCATAGATCAGGAAATGATGATGTCTTGAGAATCAGATCATAAATACATTTTAGAGGAGCAGCGAGATTGACTTCGCAACCCTTCAAAACAAAATCTGGAATTAAATCAGGTCCAGAAGAACGCCCTGTTTTTAATTTATTAAATCCGTATTAATGTTTTAATTTTTTTTAAATTTAATAATTTTAATAATAGATCTGAGTGCTCAGTGTCTTTGATGGTCAGTACTGAAGAATAATGTGTCCAATATATACTTTATTGTACAAAATAACATGTTAACTATATTAAAACTTTAGAAATATTATTTTCAATAGATATAGAATATAATAAAAAAATAATTAATTTCCTAATGTATGCTTAATAGTTGTATCATTGATCGTTCGATTTTGTGTCGATGGACTATCAATAATTAATCGTTCGATAGGCGGATAGACGCAGTTAATTTTACCCGTCAATTCGACCCATTGTTTACTGTCTATGGACAAAATTAATAGTTCTTTTCCATTTTATCACAGGCGACATGGTCCAAAACGCACGATACTTAATTTGTATGCATTTTTATGCCATTTCGGTGCACAAAGGCCATTGTGTCATTCGAATAAACAAATCAATCCATCCACTGAATTGTTTCATCAATTTATTCAAGTTTATTTATAAACATATTTATTTATTCACAATTACTAAAAATAAAAATAGACACGGTGGTTAAATCTGGTTTCGTTTATGCTAAACCGCGTTGATGTTTGATTTTGACCATAAAATCACGCCATAACCGCTTTTTACATAAGCCGGACTTTGGGTTACCTTCAAGGCGATAATCTTAAAGTAACGTTACACAATTTTTAGTAAATGTTAAATCACCCATAACGCGTATTTGTGAATTATAATAATTCAATACAATATTTTTAAATTATTAAATTATACAAAAACTAGCCTCATTTTTAGCATTGTATACATATTTACATTTATTATAACAATATAACAATTTTTGCTTAAAATATAAAAGGTGCGATTAGATGCAATAGAATAAAATAAAATATTTAATTATGCTCAATAGAATATTTAGGACTCTTGGAACATAAAATATTTGGAACCTTGGTGCAAAAAAATGCACGGCAGATATTTTAATTGTGAGATTACAGCTTTTTTCGGAAACAAATTAAAAATCGCTTTCAATGACAGATGGAGAGAAGGGTTATCGAAATAATTCGGTGAGTCATGCGTTTTTGAGAGATTTTGGTTCCGAGAAACCCTCTCTCTCCGTCATGTGATTTAAGCCACGCTCCTGGACAGTTTAATCGTCATTAGTATTATTTTAATTAAAATAAGTGAATAAATAAATTTAAATGAAGTAAATAATAAATACATTTAATTTAAATAAATAAATAAATAAATTAGGATTTTTTTCTAAGAAACTAAAGAAACTTACTTCACATTTATATTGATAAATTTCTATCTTTATATTTGTACCTTCAGGGTCACCTATAATCATTGCGTTGCAATGAATTGTACAAGACCCATTATAAGAGTCATACAGACCAATGATTTTTGTTCCTTGTATTTGCAAAGAAACGAAGTGATCTTTCATAAAATAATTAGGTATAATAAATATTTATTAGATACAATTTAAAGAAGCCTACCACAAAGTATTGTTTACGTGCTAGCAGGTAGCAAAACCGCCGTTGCCGAATTTATATAATCCCAAATAAAAGCACCTGCTTCAATAGCTAAAAAAGATCCAATGATATATATTTATCATATAAAAACAAAGATACTAATTAAGCTTAAAATCATATATGATAACATATAATGGTTGAGAGATAGAGGGAGCGTGGAAACGATGATCTCCTCCCCTTTCCCGATTGTATATAACGAATTATGCAAAAAAAATATAGCTTTACCTTGAAACGACACAGAAAAATCAACCGCTCTTTAATCAACTTATTTATTTCATTTACTACGCAGCACCATATTATTGACTTAATGCACGGCTATTTTTTAACTGTTAGATTATAAAAAAAAATAAGCCTTCGTGACTTAAACATTAATAGATAAACGATAAATAGACCCGCGTGCCAAGCTCACCTACCACACTGTACAAATAAATATGGTCAAATCTGAAGAAATACAACAAAATTATATTGATCTTAAATAGTCTGCTATTGTAAAAGTATTAATTATTTTCCAGCAGTTTAAGAATTTTAAAAGTATGTTGCATGATTAAATTATATATTATATGTGCTAATTATTATACTATTATGTACTCTCAATTATTTTAAAGCGGTCGAGTAGTAGTATTAATAACTAATTGACTTATTTTCCTGTTATGCACAGTGTACTTTCATAATTTTTATCATATCTAAGATTACGTGTGTTACTGATTCATTTATTATGGCGGTATTTTGTATTTACCTTTTGAAATACCATAATTGCCTAGTAAAAGTAGCAAGATGTCTAAAGTTTATATAAATTGACTTACACAATCAGCAAGGAAGATAATTTAAAAAACTAAATTAATTTTGGCGATTGAACAGCTTTCTTAGAGCAACTTTAAAATGTTAAGAAACACTTTTTAAATATTTATCATGCGTTTCTGAGTGCTTCCGAGAACTCGAGATATCTCGGGCGAGCCCCGCCGATGGCTCGTCGCCGAGGGTCTGTGCCCCCAGATAAATGCGCTCCAAAACTTTGTCCCCATTAGCATATTTAATTAGTGCTATTTACTTGCTTATATAGTTATAATATATTTTTTAAATTTAAAATTGCGTTTGATCCACCGACACCAAATACAATTTAATTTATGCGGTTTAGTCTTATTTTGGAGCAGAAAAAGGCCAGTCTGACTTATTTTGATAAACATTAACCATTTTTTAGATCTAGAAAATATAAGTTCATGTAAATAAACTTATTTGTTTGCCAATATACTATCAACAGTCCATATGAAAGCTTAGGAAGAGATTGAAACGATCAATGCATGGAAATAAATTAATAAAAATATCATTAGAGAAAAACTGCAGCTGTATCACACACCTAAAATATGTACTAAATACCAGAAGAAATGAACATCATTATCTATAAAAATTCTGGAGTTCTTCGTATCAGCGTAACAGGACCAATCTTGTATTTTTTTTAACATGTTGATATTACCACTATGACACAATTCTACGTTTACGTGGTGTAAAGGTAGTATTCGTAACTCATATTTGTTGCAAAATATGTAAAATAAAACATAAGCAAGATCCAGAAACAAAGTAATCTGAAGAACAGGTAAAAATTTTAATTTAAAAATAATCTATGGATTCCCATAAAAACATTAAGATGCATCACAAGTTCCCCGTTATCCGCTAAGAACAAGAAGCATCAGGATAATAAAAGCAGATATAAAAAAAGTCAATAAAATATTACTGACCTCTAAAGACGCATGCAAAGAATAAATGTATTTTTTAATGACAGGACAAACAATAAATGAAGTTAAAACATAATTTTATATATAGAAGATTGTAATGAGATTTTCAATGCTAAAGTTAAGTGGGTCGGTAAGGGTCATTGTTCTAGAAGTCCTGGGTGAAAAGCACTAATTTAATATTTATAACATAATACTATAAGAATATAATAAAGGAAAGAAATTCATTATATACTACAATAGAACCGATGCGAAAAAATCAAAGAAGGCGTTAAATTCACCTTAAGATAAAAACATTGTGAAATTTCTCATTGCGTGGTTTGGTAAAATTCCATCTAAAGAATCGTTCTTTTATTTCTACATCAAATACCGTAATAACCATTCATTAAAAAATATATTTTAAAATAATTGTTCAAAACTTTGAAAACCAAAATTTGATGGTTGTATTTGTTCATAGAATGCAAGTGTTTCTGTTAGTTAAATGCGGCGTTTCGTCTCATGCTTGGATTTATCCATTTTATTGCAAATTAAACTATCCAACAGAGTCCACGTACAAACATCCCAATTAACTCTAGTCTATAAATAATAAACGAACCAATAAAAACCAGCGTTTAATAGTCATCATCGCGATGCAATCAAGTTGCAGGCAGAATTTACAGATTTAACGCCAGGGTTCAATACCAACCGGTTATAAAGCCTTGCCGAGACTTTTCAACCTTACTAGGTAGCTATGGCAACTTCTCAGATTTGCAAAACGTGCATGTCATGTCATTAAGTGACGTGCCAAGATGGAAAATGTCTTTCATTCAAACGAACGCCTCAATGGACCTTTTGCATCGAATAGAAAAGACTGACTATGTGTCTGTTTGATTTATTGCCGGATTTCTGCTCCCGATTCAATATCGAAGCAAATGTAATCCTAACGATTGAATGATGTTATAAAATCGCGATGGGATTTCAATTGTCAACCTTTGATGGTTCGCTAATCTGAAAACGATCGGTATGTATATGGGAGCTATGTTAAAATTATCATAATTTAATAATTTTGATGTAAATATAAATTTAATCTTTATTGGTAGAATATTATTCAAATTTAATTACATGCAAGGAATCTAATAGTACACAGATTATCACAGCGAATATCATTATAACTTATTTTCATATTTGTGTCTGGTAACTTCATCAATAAACTGCAAAATACGCTCTCGAGCGCTGACAGCAGAAATAAGGACGCGATCGAATCGAGCGGAGCATGGACGGATTGTTGACACCACCCTTCAGTATAAAAATAGATAAGTTCCGTACTTCCTCTTTTAAATATATCTCAGTAATTTTCTCTGAAGCTTCTCAAACAACAAAGACTATTTCACCGTGTCAAGATTTTAGACAATGCAGCCATATTAAAATATGCTAAAACTAATTAAATTATTTTTTTTATTTAAAAAAAGGTTAACAACTAGTGCCCTTTTACTGGATGAGTAAAGGCGGGTTCATGCCTAATATGCATACTTATTGGAAGGTTTAATAGGGGTATGGGAATGACAAGAAATTGTTCACAAATATTTAATTAATATAAGAAGACATGGAATATCGAAAATATTTGAATGACGATTTTATTTTACTCTAACCGGCCGGTGGATTTATCTTTGCTTAGGTGACATAAGAACCCGCTCCGAAAAGAATAAATTATGCATGGGAATCGGCAGAATGCAAAACGATTAAAATGTATTTTTATTTTTTGATAATCCAAAAAGGTTTTTTTCGTATTGTTTTTGTTGAAATTATCTCATGATTATTATTGACAGCCGAAGGGGACCTTAAATTTTTTGTTAAAACAATTGGAAAATATCAATTCTGAGATAAGCTCGAAATTTCAACCGGTAATTGAGGAGCAATTATATAATCGAAGAAACCAGGCATTAATTAAATATTTGCAAAATCCTTTTTGCAGTCTAATTCTGTAAAATATGAAAAAATTAAGTAGAACTTTTACAAAATAAATTTGATAAAAAATATTTAAGATAATAACCAAATAAGAAATAAAAACATATCAATATTTATACTAATGGCCAATTTAGTCGTAAATTAATTATTCTAATTGAATTAGCATTTTAATGAAACTTCGTAGCTGTGTATTTAATACTCACATCAACAATATTAGCAATAAATCCCATCATAAAGGAGATTTATTAACGGAAACGTGACATAAACTTATATAAGTATCATTAAGACTTCCTGCTCCTGTCCTACAGTGATCTTATTTTTGTTTGTATGTATGTGCAGAAATATAATGAGATTGATGATAGGACAAGCCCAGGTGTACACTCCTTATTAACTCGACCATCGTCTTTAGATTCCCTTTCTATGTACGACTACACCCATCAATTGGCACGTCCAGCGAATTGTTGCTCATTGTCCTTAACCGATATGTCCTTTTGGCATGTGCGTGCGCCTTTCACGTGCAAAATACTCAATTAGGACGTGCAAAGTGACCAACAACCTAAATATTGACATTTAGCTAAGCATTAATCCAATTGACACCCAGCTGGCCTGGTATTTTTGTTACACTCTCGATTGTATCTAAACAAACCAGGGTTGAGACTAAAACTTATTCATTGAGCAGAAGATACATATTTACCTTGGATTTTAGCGTGAAGATCGTTGTTGTACGTTACATCACTTAACATAATAAAATATCAACGTACATAATATAACAACAGATACTCAAGCAAAAATTAAAAATTTAAAGTTGTGGGTAAAATTGCTATTTATTTACTAAAAGCATTATAAAATTATTAAACCGCATATACAAAATTATCAAACTTTAAAACAAACAGAATATGATTTTTTTATGTAAATGAGATTTCTGTCATGAGGTAGCAAGTATTTTTAATTGCATGAAGCTCATAGGCAACTGCGATCCTTACCTGAATGCAGTCCGATAGACCCGACCTCCTACTTAGGCTGTCGCGAGCGATAGCCGAAGTCGTGAAACTACATATGTACAACAAAATAAATATAATTATATAATAAATATACACTTTCATTATAGTAGCGATTATAACGTTTGCAGCTGAGACGTGGACTTAAAACGATTTTATAAACTACAATCATTAGCATTATATTATGTGTATCATATTTTCTAATATCCATCAAAGTTGTTGGCAGCATGAGCAATATCTATCTGACCGTTATGAAAGCCTTATAAGTTGAAAGATGAAGATTTATTTATTATATAGAGGTGGTCCAGTCTAGTGGCTTGTAAGGATATTTTTTATTTTCTCACGTTATGATCATGTGTAGTTGAACACTAGTCTTATATAATATTAGATAACCGTAAAGTATGTTTAATATTATTATCTCGTGCGCAACATGGTCAATGCAACGCCATTATACATTTTATGTGAAAGGTTCCCAACAGTGGATGACGGATATATACCTGCAGTAAATCAAATTATCTAGGCTTATCTCATAAAATTGATTCCAAATTTAGTTTAAATGTTACAACCGATAAAACAACCAAGATGAATATGTTGAACATATATTTAGAACAATTCTAATAAAGGAAAGGTTAATTTAACTGTATTTTACATACTTTATGTAGGTGTATATAACTGGAAGTGTTAATATCATTAAACTTTGGATAGTTAACAAAATAATGATAAGGGGGTCGCGCAATATTTGCATTCTGTCTTATTTATTTTACTTGGTTTTTATGAATAACTATTAACTGAGCGCTTAGATCTTAAGTATAGCTTTGAGAAGTCCTTATGGGCCTGATATGATGTGCGATTTCAATTTGAAAGGTTGCAAAATTTATTTGCGACTACCATAGAGCGCATTTTCTATTTAATTCTGAAAATATGCATAAAAGTCTCCCCTAGGTATAAAAGGGTAAAAAAATGTGCATAAAGAAGTATAGACTAGTCGCAGTGTTGTCAGTTCTTGTTAAATTATTTTAATTAATTATCCATAGTTGCGTCTACAATCACTTTTGCTGGACCAACAGCATGGTTTTCGTCCCGCTCGTTCCATGGTCACCAACCGTTCAACTTTCAGCGAAACAGTGACAAAGGTTTTTGAGGCACTGGTTTTGAAAAAGCCTTCAACTGATTTGTCATGGGTTATTAATAAATAAATTGTCGGATCTTGGTTGTCAGAGTTATTTAAGCGATGGTAGACAGCTTTTAACATATGGGGACCGATTGTAATAGTAATATTTCACCCCTTCGGGAACCCTCTGTTTTTGCCATAAATACGACAGTTGAAATTTCTAGCTTTCTTTTTATTTATAATTGTATAGTTTAACTTTTTCTCTACAGAGTGATTCAAATTATCTGTGGAGTTTTCTGCAATTTTGATGTCATTATACATATCCGGGCGGCACCTTATCAAAGACAAGAGTCAGTGCCAAATATCTCCAGCGAACAGGTATCAGATACAGCATCTCCAGATTACGCTTTCTGAAATATGATGGAATCACTAAATATGCTATCGTTACGCTGGTATAGTAGGTTATAAGATCTGCCTTAGACAAAAACAAAGAGTCTGGCTATGGCCTGAATCGTCGACATTGTTCATAGGATCATAGACTGGAAAATCCGTTGTACTTTCCCCTAATTCTAAAGCATATATAAGACAAAAAAACTGCCGTATTTTTTCCACCATTTTTATAGATAATTTAGTCAGAAACTTTATCTGTAACTACCACTTAGCTTCCGAGAGGTCTGCCTAACTAACAACAAGTGGAGCTACGCTGAATCGACCGAGACGATCCTTAATAGCTCGGGAAAAGCGGTTGTTCTTCACTTCGATTTAGTCCAGCTAAGTAGTCACCTAAATTCCTAAGAGTTTAAATGGATCTACGATACAATTTACAAATTATTAAGTGGATATTTACTTGTAAATGTCAATAATAAAATATATATTTGACTTAAAATTTTGTGATAGAGTTGTATTGGTTAAAAGTGAAAGCAATAACAATTCGCAGCTATTAATATTTATGGTGCATAGTAATATTATTTTACACATTTTAAACCGCTTTCAGACCGGCTTTATCCAGAAAAACAAATTAATAGTTGTAAAAAACGCTTCTTTATAATTTAAAAAATAGCGTTTTTAATAAAAAAATATTCTCTGTCATACATTTTTTTGCATATCGCATTATGTCATACATAATCACTGATGACGCATGCGAAGCTCTTGTTTTGTGAATTGCAAACACGTCACATCTACCGTTTGTATGGAATTTATGCAAACTAAGCGGGATGCTGGCGGAACCTGTCAAAAGAGCTCGCGGGTGCAAGGCATGCGGGCTGTGTGTGTACGTGACGCGTTACAGAAAAGGGTTTTCCTTGCCGAGTGCTGTTAAATCAGTGCGACGCGCCAGGAATGCTGGGAATGCACCTAACGCACTCTGATCGAAATAACCAACGATTCAGATATCCAATTGCACAAAGCGCAATTATTTCAGTGTCGAGTTTACGATTGATCTAAAAAATACGACTGCTTTCAAAATATTTATTATTATGGTATAAAAATAATATAATAAGTATTTATAAAATATAAGGGGTTAAGCATATTAACCCTTTGAGTAGTGAGTTATTTTTTCGGCATATACATCGTGGGAGTGAGTTAATTTTCAGTTTTTTTTTTTTTTTTTAAATTCGTTTTGTTTATTTTTTTCATCGATTATTATTTTTATTTATTGTATTATATTTTTTTTGTATTATATTTATTGATAAGGCAAATTCAGTGGCTCTCAACATTTTATTATAAGATTTATATTATTTATGTATCACATTTATCAACTTATGATTATTTTATTTACATTAGAGTAAATTTTAATATATTAGTGAATTTTTATTTATTGCTAAAGAAAATTCAGTGGTTCTCAACATTTTATTGCTTTTTATTTACATTTTACTTTTATCAACTTATGATTATTTATTTACGTCTCCCTTTTATCAACTTATGATTATGATAATTTTATTTCCGTATATATTGAAGTAAATGTTGTTTTATTGATAATGTTAATTCAGTGGTTCTCAACATTTTAATTTAAGCATTTTTTATTTATTTCTCACTTTTATCAACTTATGATTATTTTATTTACAATAGTATTTTTTTATATAAGAGTAAATGTTGCTTTATTGGTAAAGTAATTCAGTGGCTCTCAACATTTTATTGTAAGTTTTTTATTTACATCTCACATTTATCAACTTATGTTTATTTTATTTATTTCTCACTTTTATCAAATTATGATTATTTTATATTTACAATAGTATTTTTTTTATATAAGAGTAAATGTTGCTTTATTGGTAAAGTAATTCAGTGGTTCTCAACATTTTATTGTAAGTTTTTTATTTACATCTCACATTTATCAACTTATGATTATTTTATTTATTTCTCAATTTTATCAAATTATGATTATCTTATTTACGTTTATATTAGAGTAAATGCTGCTTCATTGGTAAATTAATTTAGTGGTTCTCACCATTTTTTGTTTTTTTATTTACATATTACTTTTATCAACTTTTGATTATTTTATTTACGGTCTCATTGCTTTCAACTTATGATCATTTTATTCCCGTATGTATTGAAATAAATGTTGCTTTATTGATACAGTAAATTCAATGGTTCTCAACATTTTATTATAAGCATTTTTTATTTATGTCTCACTTTTATCAACTTATTATTATTTTATTTACAATTGTATTGGTTCTCAACATTTATTGTAAGTGTTTTACTTATGTCTCACTTTTATCAATTTATGAATTTTTTATTCACGTTATATTAGAGTAATTGTTGTTTTATTGATAACATAAATTAGTGGTTCTGAACATTTTATTGTCAGTTTTTTCATGTGAATAATGTATAAAAATATAAAAACAAGAGAGTAAAATATAAAAATCTATTATATATAATAATAAAGGTGTACATATAGGTAAAGTTTCATTATATAAACATAAAAAATAATCAGTTAGTTCTTCTTTCTTGCTCTGGGTCCACGAGTACTGTAATATTTTTTTCTTTGGTGTTTATCTTTTACAAGTCACGATATCTCATATGTGGAAAATTACATAGGTAGAATAACAAGAGCAACTAAAAATGTTATACAATTGGAATAAGTTTCCAAAAAACAGAAAATAAACCAAAGAAAATATCAGAGTGGAGAAACTTTACATACCCACGACTCTGCTTTCCTGTGGGAAATTTAGCATAATCTTTACGATTCGCTCTAATTGTGCCACAGGCGTGAGTTTTATTTTAGAATAAATAGTGCAATGCTGGACTCTAGTACCAGTTATCAATATATAATCGGTGCCTTTTTCCCAAATAATATGCCAGTATTGTTTTGACTACCGATCCTGAAATCCCAGTGGCTTTATCCACATCAATATCCGTCTGGCTTCCCGTGTAGACAATTATGTCAATCACAAAGCTAGTCTGTGCATCGCACAAGACAAAAATTTTTATACCGAAACGGTTTCTTTTTGATGGAATATAAATTCTGAATGACAAATGCCCCTTTTTTGTAAGCCATCATTGCTCCGGAATGTATTATCTGCAAAGTGTAGTGCTCGCAGAAGAAGAAAAAATCGGTCTTGGGAAAAAAATACTCGAAAAAATGGAGTCGAAATAATTGGATTTGTTGACCAGTATTCCTTCATAGAACTTTTACCAACCAAACTAGTCAACATTATAGTAGCTAAAAATACATACATTTCCGAAATATTTGTATCTACCCATTTTTGCAGTTTAGAATTTGCACTCATATTTATGCTTATTTGATTAGCATATTTATTTGTCTCCGTTACAATATTATTCATAATTTCAACATTGAAAAAAAGGGTGAAATAGTAAAGTTCAGTATCCCTTTGAAATGAAGACTGAATTCCAGATGATGAATTGTTGAATTCTAGTATCTGAGGGGAGAAATCACCATCTTCCCACTTTCGTTCCTCTCTTCGAGGACGTCGAGCGAGTGGCGATTCAGCCTCCTCTTCGGAGTCTGTTTCCTCATCTGAGGAATTGTTTAGATGGAGCACCAAGTCTTCTAAATCTTCCATCACATTTTCGTCTTCACTATCGATGAAAACTTTGTCTATTTCTTGATCACTCATTTTACGGGACATGCTTATAAATTTACGATTTTTACACGATACGGGAGAGAAATGAAATAATTATCGAACTAATTGTCGCAATCCGATACCAAAGCGTTCTCCGAAAAGACTAAAAAAAATCTATAAGCATTGTTGAGGGTTGATAAGAGTGAGATTTGACCAAAAATGCGAATCTCTTTTGTGTGCCTAAAAGCAATTTGTCACGTGCAAAACCTAAATTGAAATGAGAAATACATGTTGCTTGTTCTCAAAACAAACTCATTGAAGATGTTTGATATTACTATGTAAATAAATAAATATTATTATAAAATAATAATATTTTTACTTTTATTATTTTTAATTTTTTTACTTACGAACACCAGAGTTGACAAAACTGATATGATTTTTTTGAAATTTATTTCCGTAATTATTTTTAAAATCTTGAATACGATATTTACTTCCATTTTAGGCCTGGAATCTTCAAAGAACATCTGTGATCCTGATGATATCAATTCCAAGAATCACATACAATGAATTTAGATTGTGTACATCTATTATACTATTTTTTTTCACTATAAATAAATGATATCCAGATATCATTGATATCCAAATATCATTGATATGTACTACCGAGATTAATAAATAATTGATCGACATTACAAAAATCTAAAAAATATAAATAAAATAGCGCATACGTAATATTCGCAATTTTTACGATTTTTTCACATACTAAATACTAATAATTATTATAATTTTATAATTTTATTATCGAAATATTACTGATAATAAATAGTATCGTCATGATAAATAATAAATAAATCGAATTTACAAACATAAAATAAAAAAATCGAGTGAAATGGTCGTGGACGCGTATGCGCGGCGATACTCTATCTGGACCCATTGAGTGTCGCCGCATACGTGCGGCCATACTGCCCAGCGGGTTAAGGGCGAACTCAAAAAAAGCATATTTCAGTTTGGGCGACTAGTTTAGTGCTTTATAATATTATGGATCAACTGAACTCATGGTAGTAGTATTCACTAAACGCGTTTATATTTAGGTACAATTATAATGGTTTATAAATTATTTTTAGGTGGAATATGTGCAGCAATATATGTGCTATGTCGCTGCGTCCAATTTTTTTATGCGCGTTAAGTGACAAGAGTGAGTGAGAGATAAGGGCGTGCATTAAATGCGTTCCGCACGCCCTTATTTCTCGCTCACTCTCGTCACTTAACACGCGAACGAGCGAAAGGGAAAGTATCTCATCATACGCGCCTGGTAATTATTGTAAAAACATATTTGATTGTCATATATTTTTTAGCTTATAATTACTTGTGTTTTTAGATATTGAAGAGATCAAATTATGTAACATTCCTTCTGTTGTTATTATATGAGATGTTGATAAGATTTTAATCGCGATTTAATTGCACTTCGGATTTAACCTTTGCTGTATTTGCTTTTTAATGTACGTAGCATTGATCTATTACTGAACATTAGTAGAACAAAAGAAAACAAGGTTATAGCAATTAAACGTAATATATGAAATAAATTTTCGCGTGGATTACGTGGCGGATTTTCTTATAAGTATAAGAACTAAAATATATTTTGCACAAAAAAATGCTTAAATTGCATACTATTAATTTTAGTTTTATATATAATATGTTTATTAGGTAAATATATGTTTATATATCCAATACGTAACATACTTTTTAATAAATAATAATATTTAACGTTCAGAAATAATTCTTCACAAATCATTGAAATTATTTTAAGAGGATGTCGGATAATCCAATCATGCAATATGTAGTTGCGAAAATATATATTAATATATACGTTGGCATTTCTACACTTCCTTGGTAAATGTCGTCACTTCGAACGCAATAGGAAAATCCGTTTCGGTAAAGATGAATGGATAAAAAGCAAGACATACCGAGAAATCAGGTCGCCCGTAAAGTTGAAACCCACGAAGATTGCCCTCACCTTTATTGCAATTTTAATGTTCTGAGAAAACACGCGTGAAGATCGAATACCATATTCTGAGAACGGAACCAATTATCGAATCCTTTTTCGTATTTCGATCACATACTATGTACTCTGAAGCTTCTATTAACACACAATTAGATAACACAGGTGTGTCAGGCAGCTACCGTAAGCTGAAGACTTGTATGGTCATGTGAGCACATTGTTGCGATTTTTTTACGAAACTACTTCCTATTCATGATAATGTTGTATTATATCAATTAATAATGTATTAGTGTGGCCATAAATTGGAGATCTGATTCAAACGCGCACGCCTCTTTTAATTGTTAGTTAATTTATGAACACCCGTATATATCAAGAAGCATGTGGGTTATTTGTTTAACTTGATTAAGAAAATAAGAATTTGTCTTTGAAAGTGATAATTGAATGCAGGTCATGTATTCAAAGGGCAGGATTGAATATTTTTTTAATAATTTGCACTTCAGTCTTTTTAAGAATTCGGATTTTACAGTTAACAGAATATTTTTATTTAACTTAATATTTTATTTAAGGAAAGTTAGTTAGAAAGTCAGTCATTGGGAAGCTTTCCTTCCGTTTCAATAAATAATTGTATACTCGCGACTAGTTAAAAAATCTATATATGCCTTCCTCCGTTATTAGGTCATTCGGATACACATAATGTGTATGCAGGGACGCTAAGAGCGAACCAGGGCCCTGGGAAAACAATAATATTATGAGTGAAAAACGAATAAAGCACATCTAAACCGAGTTTTGACCAATTTGCCGTCGCCGTCGCAGTAGGACCGTTCCCACTGCGAGGGCGCCGACACTATGTTATTGCTTTTGACGTAAATTTTTGACTTCTGAGAAGGAATAATTGTTTTTGCGCTCTTCTATTGGGAAAAATTTGGTTTGAATACACTTTACTCAGCCCTTTTATACTAGTAATCCATATATAGCTATAATATTTTTAAACTATAATTAGTTTTAGAAATTTCATTAGGTTAGGTTTGGGTTTGAACAGCAAATGGACGTTTCGCAACTGTGAATTTGAATTTCATAGATATTTTAGAGCAGCAAATCAGTTAAAATATATTTTAGCTAGTAGAAATATATCTAATAATGAAAATGTATTTGGAAATACTAGTGAAAATATAACTATACATAACAAAAAATACACATTCACTGTAACATTTATACATCGGATGTAAATAAATAATGATAAGCATGTAAATATATATATATCACTACATATAGAAAAGTTAAAATCATATAATTATACTAAGACCTGCCGGATAATTTATATTTTCACTGGTAAAACTATATATCTACTGGTGAATATGTATTGCAATATTAATTTAACTAAAATGACATATTTAAAAAAATAATTTTGTGATATATTCGAGACTATTTATTCTAAATTTTCTTCTAGGAATACCCACATGAAATTGAATGTATTATTTGTTTATTTTACGCCTGTGGAATAACAGTTTAGAACAAACAGCATATATTTTCACTAGTAGAAATATATATCTAACGGTGATGTGATTTCATTTAAATTCCAATGAAAATTAAAAAACAAACGGAACAAACTTAAAATCATTTGCTAACATTAAAAAAGATGCAGAAAAAATATATTTATACCAGTGAAAATACAATTTCACTGATATATATATATATATAATATTTTTTGCCTCTACATATTCACTGTAATATATACAAACGGTATAGGTAATTGTATACATTGTTTAGTATTTTACTGTATTTTTTATAGTATTATTATTGTTAATGGTTTGTTTATGCTATTAGAATATTTTTTCCTCAATTACAATAAATGTTTTACCATACTATTTTGAGAACCAAATTCAGTTTCGTTATTGTCTTCGTCTATATTACGTAAATTTATAATATATAAATATAAACTAGAATATATACATACAATAGTTAATAAGTTACGTATACTTTTAGATCGAGGAAAAAATAATCTAAAATGTCATAATTTCCCCCGGCTTCTCATAATCCTTACGGTGTTTCTAAATAAAGGCATGTTGGTAAAACTAAATATATTCATTAAAACTAAAACTATATTTTTAAAATATAAATATGATATTGCAAAATGCAAAATCTACTCAATAATATATGCATCAGGACTTTCCTTATGACTCATATTTGTTATATATTTTAAAATTATACAACAGACTTTAGCTGTAATTTATGACATATTGCCCTATCGAAAATGTCAGGTCATTGGTATCATTATCAGGTATTGAGTTTAATCTTATTCAATTTGGAAATAGATATCTATGCGTATCTATTATGTGTACTCATAAAAAAATTAAATAATTAATTTTTAAACAATTTCAGAGAATTAATTGCACACGTGAAACACTCTTATTATAACCGACATCTTGTCATAATTTAAAAGTGTTTACAAATGGACATTCATGCATTTTAATTGATCATCATTCTTAAGCTTTCAACCATAACAACCGTTCGGCCCGATTTTGCACTTTTTTTACAGTTAAGACTCAAAAGATGCAAATTAAGTACGTGACCGCCAAGGATGCTGAACCTGAAATCCCACTGAAGCGATTCTTGATTGCATCTGACCCCTTTTACCGGTCCTCGGAAGTTCGACGGTCAAAATATGCATGCAATACCGGTTCTTAGACAACATATTTTCTGACAAAAATAACCGAATAACAGGGTTTCGCGTGGTGAACTGGAATCGCGTAATGAGTTTAGTTAGCGCAAAGTAGAGGCTGATGACTGGACCGGTTTGTCGTGTCTGACGATCAAATTGATCCTTTGACTCCACAGCTTGAAACCTTACACCACCGGGATCTTTGCCACTTTTACGATGCACCATAAAGTAAATTGTATCCTCGATGCAAAATATATATATGATCATCGACTATATGCCAGGTGTGACAAACGGGGAGGAACGTTAAACACAGTGTACCTTACTTAAGTTATTACTTTAATTAATTTAATATTAAAGTTTAGCGGCGTAATATCAATTATAACATAGCATTGAACACGGTTATTGTAAATATTAAATTAATTTAATTACTAATTTATCTATAACGGTATAGTTATATATTTTAGTTAAAAATCGCTAATTATAATAAAAATCTTTAATGTAGTATTAAAAAATATCATATACAATTAGCACAGTGGATGACTCACATGCTAGTCCTCCAAACTGCTACGCAAAGTTTTAGAGGACTCGATGATGTTAAAAGATATATTCAAATCCTTAAAGAAAATCATACTGAATAGCAGAAGACAACACAAAATATCTATTAAACAATTTGCACTAAAAAAATATTAATTGTGAAAATTCTGGACCTTTTGCATTAGCAGATCCTTTCAATGTAATTTTCAACGAATTTTTCGTACATTTTGGGCGGTATCTAGGCTACAATTTATCGGATGTTGGTTATTAGGTGTTTCGGGTTTGCCGGCGTAGACACGACTTGTAGCCGAACCCCACAAATAATCCAATGGCGTTAAGTTGGCATTATGGTCACCACGACCTGAGAACTTTTCACACAAAATATCCAACATTACACTCGATTTGAGGCAAGTTGCGCTTTCTTGAAACCACGTGTCTTCCACATCGATTTCGTGCCAAAAATAATCGATTACCATGCGCTTATAGCGCTCACCATCAACTGTTACAGGTCGGCCTTCATCGTTTTCAAAAAAAGTAAGGCCCAATGCCACCGCCCGACCACAATGCGCACCAAACAGTCACTTTTTAGGCATGTAATGGTTTCTTGTGAGTCACGTGAGAATTTTTCTCGCCCCATATATGACAATTTTGCTTAATAACACATCCATAGAAGTGGTAATGTGCCTCATAAGACAAAAAGATTATATTTGAAAAATCTGAATTGGGTTATTGCTCCATTAGTGCTGAGCTCAGAACTCAGCTTTTATGACTTTTTAACTTAAAAAGTAGTAGAAGTGCGAAATATTAAAAAATAAGTGAAAAATATGTTTTCTATGGCGGTGTTTGGGTTAGACATAAGCAGAGAAATGGAATAAAATAAATAGTCATTATTTAGCTTACAATACTATATTTGTAAGTTTAAGATGTTGTCTAGAACAGCACAATGAAAAAAATGAAAAAAAATTTAAAAAAATAAAAAAAGTTTTTTTTTAATAAAATATTTTTAAATATTTTACAACTTCTGTATTTAACTTTGAATATAAAAGGTGGGGTCAGGTCAGATTTTTGAACATATGCATGAAATAATATCGTATTTGAATGTCTAAATTTTTTTAAGGTTTTCTCAACTATTCTAATCGGCATTATCTTGTTTTGAAAATCTTAGAATTAAATAAATAATTAGATAAGAAGAAACCACGTGTGGGAATAGGCAGATTGCAAAAATGTATGGGGCTTTTATTTTCCTATCTATTTTATATTTGCCATTATATTTTCGAATTAAAATCTCGTTTTTTTTAATAATTCGTCAATCTAATTATCTTGTTAGAAATATAAAAAATATAATGTAACAACAGCTGTTATTGACAACTTTCTCTACGATTTGCGAATAAATACGAGAGCCCGAAATTATTTCGAACTTGACGCAGTAGATCGATACTGCGTCAAGTTCGAAATACTGATATTATAGTTTATGATCATCCAGTTAACTGTTATTTGATAATATAGCGATTCTTAGAATATATACTGTATTATTGAAATTACGTAATATATACATAAAACATACTATTTTAATATAAAAATTTTTTATAAATCAAAATAATTTATCAAAAATGAGTATTATAATTTCTCGAAAAATAAAAAAACATCGTAAAACCAGAATGTTTATTTTTACTTATCTCAAAAAAGGATCACTGAAAATATATTTAAATAATATATAATATTAACAGGATTATTGAAGAAGAAAAACGAATTTAGAATAGTTTTAATAGAGTTAAAAATTGTAACCTAAAACGAAAGCATTACAGAATTTTAAGTAAAGAAATAAAGGATCAAACGTCTGCTGTATAATTTTGATTTATTATTAGCGTTTATGATAACATCATAGATTAAATCATATTTATTAAGTTTATCAAAATGTATCACAGGCAAAATTATTGAAAAATAAACATTAAAATCTAGAAATTGTAGAAAAAATAATACTGCTAAAGCATGTTTATAAATATAATTTTAAACAAAGCATGAAGCCGTCAGAATTTTACAAAAATGATCTATATTGTATATCTATTTTGCATTTGTGAAAGAATTTTTTTTCAGTGTTGTGAAATTGACAATGGACTGAAATCGACTGAAACGATCGACAATGGGTCAAGAGCAACTAATGGACCAGAGACGCTAAAAATAAATTACGAGATCTTCGAGTGTTAAGAAATTTTTTTTTTTATTTTTATTCATAAGTAAAACTTAAATTTCATTTATAAGTAAATTACTAAAAAAATATGTTATAATTAAATATTACATTAAGTAAATTACTAATTTGCTAGCAAAATATTCAACATTTTCACACTAAGAAAAAATAGTTCACGATACAAGTAAAACCGATTTACACAATGACAAAGTTATGATCGAATGTGCTATTTTTAACTCGTGATGTCTTTTTCAGGTGTGTTGAAAGACAGCAAATTTTATGAATATGCATAAGAGTAAATATTGTCTGTGTATTGTCAGGGTTAGCGCGCTAAATAATAATTAAATTATGGTTGTTGTTTTAACACTGTAAAATAACTTGTTTACTATTAACTACCTTGTATAGATAATCCATCGGAAAATTGCTTTCACATTTATACATAGAACATCAGACCATCTGGTAGAAGCGTTCCTTTTTATTGAGTTATTTTAATTAAAATACTCGAACGTTCCCTTTACACCGATTTGCTCATTATTTTATAGCAATCTTTTATATTATATGGGCATCTATACTATAATATAGTACATATGCAACTTTCTCCATCGTATAAAAAGTTTCTCCAGAACAGACTATAGTATTTTTTATAAATATTGTAAATATCAATACATAATTGATATAAACTAAATTTAATTTTAATCACACGTGCATCGAACAATTCATAAATTAATAATTATTGTGTAAATTACTTTCACATGTATTGAAAGATTTACAATATGTGGAAAGTCACATTCTGTGAATTTCAAATATTTTAAATCCTAATTTAATATTATATACATCATTTTACATTAAAAATAAGTATCTTTTATTTCATATGCTACACACATTTATCTAAAGAATGCTAAATTAAATACATACCATTCATTATCACTAGTCATATAGGCGCCTGATAAAAAATTGTTTTCGGTTAAATTTATATCAAGTTTATACTAATGTCTGTGATGTGCAAGTCAATTTTCAGCAATATTAGTTGCGTAGTTTGAGTTCAACAATCAAGTATTGACGACGCATTTAGTCACGCGCGATTATTTCGTTATTTTGTAAATGATATTAAATAATTTGCATCAAGTTTTGCGTTTTTAAATATTAAAGTGCAGTGAAGTGTTAGAGAAGGCTTTTGGCGAGAACACTATTACCAAAACATGATTTATAAACGTTTCTAAAAAAGTCAGATTTGTGTCAAAAAAAAATTATAATTTCATATGGTTCATGCAAATTAATTATGATTTAGAGTCGCATCAATGCGTCATAACAAGTGACTTGAAATGTGTGTACGGTTATGACATTGAAACTCCAGTCGTCTCAATGGAAACACCATGAAGAGCCAAGTGCAAAAAGAGCATTCAAACAGTTGGATCAAACGTCAAGGTTTTTCTTACCTTTTTCGTTTCTAACGATGTAGTCTATTACGAATTATTTCCATCAAATTGCAATCTAAAAGATAACCAAAATTGTGAACAAACAACACTTGGTAACGCACCGATTCATACTTTCTAACTAATCCGTGAATTGTTAGTCAAAAATAACACTGTCGTGATGCCGCCGAGATTGCTATCACCAGATAAGACCTACTATTTCCTGTATTTACAGATAAAATGGAAACTGAACTGACAACGTTTTTTGATCATATGTATATGATATTGAAAATCGCTTAAGACCATAACAAAAGCTTCACAAACTTTTGCTCTAATGACTATACATATGTATGTCTACGGCAAAAGCTCCAGCCGACAATTTCTCCACATTGCTCTTAACCCAACTACATAACATCCACAAATAAAATAATCGATTTTTTAAAGAGCGTTCAATAAATCGTGGTAAAGTATTATACAAAGTTTATTTGGTAGTGTCTTAATATTTTTTTAAATGATTAAATCAGTAAAACTAATTAAGGAAGTATGAAGATGTATAGTTTGTTATAGTAGCGAATATGTTTATTACATAATTTTGCCGTTATTTTTTAATTTAAAGAATTCGACTCTCCCACGATAAACTTTGCGCTTCGCGTTCCCAATTTAATTTGATTACCTAATCTTTATTTACTAATCTATGAAAGAAAAATATACAAATTTCCATCATCGTTCGATTTATTGATCTATTGAACGCTCTTTCTTAAAAAAAATGAATATTTGGTTTGTAAATGTTATGTCGTGTAAATCAATTTTTGACTGGAGTTTTATTCGGCTAGATCTTTTGTCATGGCGGTCCATGGAGTTGCAGTAGTATTTTATTATTAAATTATAATAATAATAGAAGTATAATATTTTTAACGTTATGAGGCTGGCCGTCGAACTCCCGTCGTGGTCGCCAAAGAAATGTTTCTCTCGCCGCCGATACGACAAAGTGTTGCCAGTGTACCACCACATGACTATTGGCCAAGCAAATAAATCGGCCCCCCGGAGTACTCCTCCCCTAGCAATTTATACTTGCCATATTCAACTATTAATAAATGATGTGTGAATGTTGTTCTACATGCGGTAAAGTCAGTGGAGCGAGTGTGGCAGCACAGGACTTGTAACCAACCAAATAAATCGCCACACACAGAAGAAACGCTAGAATAAGTATATTATATTTGATGTGGAGATTACTTCAAAAAGATTAAATTAATATTGAAAAATAAAAAACTTAATATTTTCTAAGAAAGTTTTTTTTCCTTTAGTATTTATTGGGTACTTTTATTTTATCTATCACCGACTCAAATCACGTCTTAAGAGTCAAGAAGCTAGCTTTACTGGGCTAAAGCTTTTTAATCGAGTTACCAACCAATGAAATAATAACGCGATAGAACTCTAGCTTTAGATTGCTTGTTTTAATAATATGTTTATATTTTTGTAATGAAACATGTTCCAAAGAAACGTCACATACAAATACAACACTGAAATTTGTACATTCCTATAGAAACTCATTTGCTAAAAATCATAAAAAATAGGTCATATCAGATACTTGTTCTTGACTTCGCGTTTTTAAAATGCTGGCAATGTTGTTAATTATAAAAATATTCCCACATAAAAAATGCAGAAAATCAGTTTCACTAACCAAAATCCTTGACCCAGTTAAATATGATCGGTCAGCTGTCTTTGCTGATAACATTTTTAACCTAACCATGCGTTTTCTACACATCGCATTTTATGTATAATATTTTTTCATATACATATTCACATACGAATCAATATTAATATAAATCTTTTGCTGACACTTTTTTCATCACATTCTTGAATTATTCGCGTCATATTTTTTTTATAACCTAGTGTAACGTGTTTTGTTTTTCAACGAGACAATAGTAATCTTATCTGACGCGCAAGTTTTTGTGTTTATATTGGTCAGATTGTAATTAAACCGCTTATTTACACTTTGTACAAGAACATGCGTCATGTCATGTGTAACGCGCGATTGGTTCGGTGTAAAGTTTAGCCGTGATTTATCTATATTCAATAGTCTTTCTAGAATACGAAGATCTTTGCCCTCTTATTCACCTTATTACATATAGTATATTGTTAAAAAATAATTGTTATTATTCAAGATAAGATACAAAATATCCGTCTAGAAAAAAATAACTGTCTGAAAAGTAGATCTGAAAAATATGAATTGGAGCCACACTTTATTTAAATTCCTGTGGAAAAAATGTGTCAATAAAAAGATTAAGAATCACTGCTTCAGTGTTGTAAATTGTGTCATAAATTTTAAATCTTTCAACCCTCTACGAACTGCGTCGCAAAACACACAAATGAAAAAATGACACCCGCCCGCGCATTTGATTATAAAATTTCACAAACACATATGTTTACGATCAATATTAATAACATTTAGGTAGTTGAGATTTATAGCGTCTAATGCACCGGTTCTTTATCCATATATTTTATGCCCCCGGGTCATATCCATTAACTTGGAGCGTCGCCTTTATTGTAACCACCAGTCGTGGACCACACAGTTCGCGTTTACCTCCAGTTTTCAAATTAGCACTTTGCTCGAGTGAAGACTACCGGTTGAGAAGAAAGCTGGTCGAGATGAGTGTTCGTTTAATTGCATCATTTGTAATTGACGGCCATGTGCTGAGAACAATTCCCATGTCATTGTCAATCTCGGACGGTCAAACCAGTTAGAGTGAGATTATGGCTGGCGTCGTGTCTTGAGGCAATTGTCTTTAGTATCGATTACAAGGTAATAATCGAACTGGTGGTCGATGGCTTTCGCGTATGCTAAAGGTAAACCGTGAATGGATAAGACATGGCATGAAACGAAAGCCATATTCTGAAATGTTGAATAAATCAATCCTTTCTAATCGACTGACAATTCTCAACCGCTCTGTTAAGCTTTCATATTTTTTTTAATTCATATTATTTACAATACTATCCCTTAAATATGCTATAAGCAGTGACAGAACTACTAATTTCTCTTCCAGAAAAAACAATTTAATACAAAAAGTATTTGATCTCCAATTATATTACTTATTTCTTATAACATTAAGAGTTGGAAATTTTAATTTAAATCAGAGCATATTAACCCAGTAAACCAATAAAACAACACATGCTTCGACAGGATAGAAACGTAACGCATACATTTAAAATACATCAAGTTTAATCATTGATTTTCTCAATATTCCTCTATGGTTTTAGTCCTAGATTATAAGGCATAGAAATTAATAAATAAGCGTGAATAAGAGTGGTACAATTTGTTGACTAATAACTATTGACCCTTACGGCCTGGTTTCAAATATTATATATATCTAAGTGATTTTAAATTTCAATTGTATCTAGGAGATAGGAATTAGTGATTATTATATCATTAAAATTCTTAACAATCATCACAGATTAGGTTTCCAAAAAAATCTTATCTCACGAATGAATATCGTGATGACTAATTAAAATTGAGCTAGGTCGTAAATAATATATATATTAAAAATTCTCTAATAGTGATCTAATTCAGATCATATAGAATAACTTTAAAGTATTCAACAAAAATTGTGGTACTGGAGAAGGATGTTCAATGTCTTTTAAAACTCCAATGTCTATAACATAGACTATAAATTAAAAGAGAATAATTCAAGAATATTCTAGTTCTACAGAACTCACTCTTGGAAAGATTCCCTAAAATGTATCAGCAAGTTTAAAATGCTACAGGTGTACTGCAAAGAGAGCTGGATAAATTAACGGTTACGATTCTAATCAATGATGGAACATCAATAAAAAAATGTGTAATATATAGACAAACGTACATCGTATGACTTTATTTATATTATTAGAAGATTGAGGGCAGATTTAATGTTTTTGATATAGAACGATGAGTATGAAGTTAATTTTCTAAAATGTGGATAATATGCTTGAAATCTAAGCATATAATATGGCAGTATTATGATTGAAATAAAACTACATTGCAAAAGCTGTAATATGAACATAATTATAGCTTGCTACCAGATAGATGATTGTGGTCATTATGACGTGATCAAACATTACCACCTTCCGTTGATACCGGTCTACGTGAAAGTGTGATAATAGAGCTTCTTTTATATTTTTAATTATTAAATTATATATACAATACAATACTGTTTTTTTTATATATAATAAAGGGGAGAATAAGAAAATGTGGGATTATAAATATATAAAATGTAACATTAGATGAAATTGAAATTATTTTTCAATATGTAAAATAAATAAAATAAAATGTTATCGACTTATTTTATAAAATATATTATTATTTCATTTCATGAGAATTTATTATTTATTATTTTTAAGAAGATATGTTACGGTTTGTGACCTCGATAATGTATATACTATTTATATATGCACATTGCTGCTTACCTTTTATAGTGATTATTATATGATGTTGCGGATTTTTGGCATAAAGCATTTTTATTTTATTTTGAAAAAGAAATACTTTGTATGTAATGTATTATTTATTATTAAAATATTTAATATTATTATTGTAGTTTTATTCTTACTAATAATTTTAAATAAATTACTCCTAACTGGTTCGAATTATTTTTAATTTTTTAAAGTATTTTTTTAATATTTAAGTTGCGGAAAAACCAAAGTATTTGTAGTGTTTTTGCATTTTTTTCTGATTTAGTATGTAACTTTAATAATGGATATAGTCGAGAACGAGTAGCATTAAATTTATGAAAAGTTTATTATAGTTTTAGTACTACACATATTGAGAGGATAATTCTTTACAATGCTTATATCGTTTTAAATGATTCAACAAATTGTTTGAAAATCATTTATGAATGGTAGCAAGATTTTTTTAAAGGATTGTTAGGATTTTTGTAGTATCCTCCTATAGTAATGATGTTTTTATTTTGCTTATAAGAAAAATCGATGATAAAAATAATTAATAAAAAGGTCCTAGAATTTATCCTTGTAGGACGCCAGTCGCATTTAATACAGAATGTTCTATTTTCAAAAAACAATTGTACTATTTAGACTACTTTTTATTTTTTATTTGGTAAAAATATAATTTTATAATATCTTTCTACAATATAGAAAACCAGTATGAAAATATATTCCAGAATATTTGAATGTGAAAATAAAGAAAATTACTAATATATATATATATATATATATATATATATATATATATATATATATATATATATATATATATATATATATATATATATATATATATATATATATATATATATATATATATATATATATATATATATATATATATATATATATATATATATATATATATATATATATATATATATATATATATATATATATATATATATATATATATATATATATATATATATATATATATATATATATATATATATATATATATATATATATATATATATATATATATATATATATATATATATATATGATGGACTAAATATGTTTCTGTATGAATCTCTGAAGCATTAAAATATGATTTACTGAGTTTCTGAAAAAAAAGAATGTAAAGCGTTACTCTTAATTTTTCGTCAAACTGAAAGGTTTTTGCCCTGGAATACGCCCATGCATCATCGAGTTTAGAGAACTTTTTAATCGGATATATAATTCTGCTTCGTTTGTTTTTCTGTCCAGATCTTAGTTTCAGTGTGTATATTTTTATAGAAGACAAAGTTAATTGAGTGCCACATTTTTTAGTCACGTTTATGGGTTGCATTCGAATTTAGCTGAACCATGATTGACTAGGGAAGCGGCTGATTTCTCGGTCTTTCAGTGTCGGTGTAGCACCATTTAGTTTCGAGTTCGCAAGAACTTAAGTTCTTTAGAAAATAAAATTGCTTTACTGAAAGAAATGAATCGGTCATTAAAAACTACTGCATAATAAATTATACGATCGAAGCGAAATCTGTTTTATTACATACGGTGAGCATAACAAAGATCTAAAATCTAAAATAATTTAGTTTATGGCGCTTTTAACGCGAAAAACAAGTTTTTTCTTACATATAAGCTAATACTAGTTCTTTAGTAAATAGGATTGTTATATAAAAAGTGATAAATTAGTTTTGTAAATTACTGCAAAATTAAGTATATGATCGAAGCAAAATATAAGGTAACTGAAAAAACAAAACTCAACGTACTTAAAACCTGTGTAAAGACTCAAACCAAATAAAATATACATCTTGATTATAAGATTAGTAAAAACATGTATATGTGACACGTGCACATTAAAAGATACAATTATGAGACATTGGAATGAAATTGATAAGGAATGGCGATCTTGGAGTATTAAAACTTCACTGGCCGATGACTCAAATATGCGATGAAACATTCGTATGACCATACGTAAAAAGGAGAAATTGATTTAATACGCTGACATATAAGTATGTAAAAATAATCAAATCTTAAAGTTTTATTTTCAAGATAGATAAAGTCTGTATATAAAAGACCCCAAGATGGTTGGGAATAATTCTATAAGATAGGAACGGATGGCGTCATACAGAGCATGACAAGATTTATGAGTTGTAACGCTGATACATCCCTTAATTATTACTAAAAAATATATCATTGAAGTGATAAATAATATTCAAAATTTTCTCCACAATTACTCAGTATCACAAAACCTCATCTTTCCGAAAGTTTCCCATACGCTCAACAAAAATAGGATAATATTTATTTTAGATGAATGGAATCACAAGAATAGCTATGTTTATTTATACAAATGTTTTATTCTCCTTTAATGAATATAAAATAAATTTTGTGAAGAACGTGAATGGTTCTATAACTGCGACATTTGAATGTCATTTCCATCGGTGTTGAATAAAAAATATTTACCACCCTTGTATAGGGTTACCAAAGTATAATATTTCTCAGAATTTGATTGCTTGTATTGTGTATTAACATTAGGGATGAGCTTAGAATTTTATTCTATTTAATTAAATTATTAAATATATAATTAAATATCAGAAGTAAAACTTGATTGGTGCTATCGACAATTAAGATAATAATCTCTTGGAAATTAATCCAGCCTAATACTGGTAGCCCTACTGTCGGATATCAAACATTAATCAACTAATGTGACTATCAATTACGATCGTCCATAAAACAAACACTATAAAAACATTTATTGCTTTGCCGTGGGTGGTCACCCTAAAAATATTTCATTATATTTTCTCTTAAAAAATAGCTGTCTTGCATCATAATGAATGCCCTTCGAATAAGCCCCTTTACAATAGGATCCTTTCGATGAGGATGCAGGTCCTTTTGTACCCATCAAAGAGGGTAATCCGCAGTTAGAAGTAGATGTAGTAAACAATGCAAAAAAAAAACAATCTTGAGATATATGGTTGGTTCAATGACGAATTCAAATCACGAGCTTCCTGCCGTCTGGGTCTGTATATTTTTTTTATAAAATCTGTTGGTCTCTTCTTTCTTCAAATCTGTTCAAAATAAAATGTCACAGATGTGACTACGAGAGCAGCGGAATGACTTTGATCTTCTGATGAGAAAATCGATCATAAGATTTTTTTCAAATTCGGATGGATGAAAGAACCTTTTGATAAAACAGTTCATAATTGCCCTAGACGTCTTTAGATTGGCGCCATTTTTTCAAATAGGCTAGGATATTTTCTAGCTTACAAAATCTGGATCATGTGTTTATTTTTATAGTGATTAACATTGATCATTCAAGAGTTCAACTTGATGAAACTGGTTTTGCAATACGTGCGTTGTGTGTGCATAACGGAACTTTCTAAAAGTTATATTCTGCCCTTAACTTTGCGCCTAACATAAACGGCTTTTAAATAAGGTGACCAACAAATCAAATATTTATACTAAGTTAGACATAAATTAGATAAATATAAATATATGATTCTTAATTAGTTGTTCTGAATCAATGATTATAATTATTTGATCAAGAATATTATGTTATTTTACTTAATTAAATTAAACCAGTCATAGTAATTATATTATATTATTAATTATTAATCAGGTTCCAAATTCCAAAAATAGCAAATACAGAAATGTTGGTGACTGTATTTTTAAAAACAAATGTATCTTTCGAAGGTCAACAATATGGAAGATATATTGTCAATGGCAAATATCTTAACAATGGGTTCTTTTAAAAAGCTTTTAAGGGTTGTAAAACTCTTTGTGAAACATTATTGACAAGGACCATCATTGTGAAAAATAAATATGACGGAAATTGTTTATCAATGAACAAACACAACAATGGTATATTTTATCTTATCTCTGCTTTTACTACATGTTGTTAAACTAATTAGTTGTCGCCGATTTTTGAACTGCTTTTATAGGAAATGGTATCTGAGCCAAATATCGACTTATCGACAGTCGCCAAAACTGATGTCAATGGCAAAAAATGATAATCCATCAGTTGTCAATGGCCGTCCTTTGTCGAATTGCCGACCTAGACCGAGAAGAACATCACGCGACCGAAAATTGCCGAGCGGCTTCGAGGTAGTCAGTGGTTGCCAACAGTAGATTTTTTAATTTAATTTTTTACACGCTTCGATCAACAATTGCCGCAATCGATAAGGTCGTTGTGGCTGATTCAATTCCACCCGATGTAAAAAGCAACCCATTTAACGCGGGCAATTCAAGGAGTACATGGTATAAAAATAGCAGCTAGCAAATCGAAAATAATCACAATGCGCGCTGATTTTTTGCACGCGTCGTTTGAACTCGATCGATTTCGCGGAGCTACTTTCAGAGTCGTAAAAGTATACTTAAAAGCAACGAGAAAAGTATATGAACGTGTGTTATAAAATGTGGACAATGCATCCAAATGACCGTTATAGTCCAAAATGCCACTCTATGGCAAAGTAGGACAATGATGAAATAATCGATATTTTTAATGCTACTGCACTTACACAAACAAATAAGTAAAAAGCATAAAAAGAGTCAGTCTGAGCCAAATAAACCTTGATTTAAATACTTTTTTATATTCGCCGTCGAGACTTTTGTATTGCATTATTTGGTGTTTTAAAATTTACCGGACTATTTTTAATATTCTACTTATTACTCACTGATAAGAGAAGTATACTATTTATTTAATGGTAATGGTAATAATGAAATAATATATTTATAATAGCATAAATCACTAATTGTTAATTTTACAATGATATATAAATAGAGTAACTAATTGGTGTAAAAATAATAACATGGAACTTAATTAGTTCTATTAAAAATGAATTTACGTATAAATTAAACCATAAATATATTAAAATAGTCATATAGAGTAATTATTATTTATGCATCATCTAAAATATGCAACCAATATTTAGTCAGGCTTTAAATTGTAATTAATTAAAAATACAACTGAACCATTTCTGATTGAGCCTTACAGCCTTTAAGTATTGGTGAAAGGACACTTCCACAAAAGTAAAAAAAAAACTAAAATCAGTCCTCTGTTAGTGTTTATATAGTGTTTAATATTCATTTCCCAGTTCCATGGCATGAGCCATTAACCTGGGTAATTATTTAATTTATTTATTGATTCTCATTTTTATTTTTTGTGGGCAAAAAATTCCGCGTTTTAATCATTAACTAGCAATTTTTTTAAAGGTATTTTATGTTATTTGCTTCTTGTTTGTTTATATTTGTATATTTGTGAAAGATATTTATATTATAGATTATTATTAAATTTACAACAGTTTTGAATCCCTCAAGAAATGAAAAGGGCTTATGCTCAACCATAAGGAGCAAGTGGGAACATCCGGAGTAATTTTACCTCTGTGCAATGAACTTTATGTACTTGCTTGTATACTCTGATTGAGATAAGGGAGGTTCTTTTGCACTGTCTACTTTAGATGTTGGACCATTTGCTTCAATTTAAAGATGAAATTAGATTTATTTTTCTAATAACGCTTAGTGCATTTAAAGTAACTTATCAGCACTTTCAAATACGATAGCATTCGACGAACGGCATTTGTTTATTATCCACTTGGGAAACATTTATCTAATTCGTATAAATATCGTCAGCATAACAAACGCGCTTGTTCATAATATCAACAAGATTGATACGCTTTTAATACACATATGCGACAAGTCTTTTCTCACGGTTAAAATAAAAAAAAAATTTGAAAAAATTTGAACTATGTTTTTTAGTTCCAAATTAAATAAAAAAAGATTAACTGTACTTGGAATGCATATAAAACATTATAAAATACTGTGAAGTATCTACAGTATATTTTCGAGTTTAAAAGAAGTGATTTAAAAACATAAAATAAAAGTTAGAGTAAAAACAAGATAAAATGAAATAAAAATACATTAAATCTTTAGGAATATAATTATTAAAATTAAAAAAAAAACATCAATAAAGAAATATATTTGTATTAAACTATACTCTATTTGCGTTAACACAGTCAGTTGGAGAGCTATCCATTTTATCATTATTCATACTTGAGAATGAGATTACAAGTTTGGGTTTTTGGGCAAAATAAATGAACTTTAACAATCGGAAACCATTTTTAATATACACTATTAATTTAATTGTAGTTAAAAGTATACTTTTGTGTTAATTTTAATATTATTACATATATTTTAATAAATAAAAATTTATTACGGTATTGTATAATAATTATTTAATGGCAAATATTATGCTTAATTTTTTTTTAATTTTATTAAAAAAAGATAAAATATGTAGTAAATTAATATATTTTATTCTTTGGAGATAAATCGTTATTTATTAAGTAATAATATTTTATGTAGTAGATATTTAGATATTTTTTAAATATAACATATATAATATTATTATATAATGTAATAATGCTAATGATAAATTTGCTTAGATATTAAAAGCTATTCAAATAAAAATGTAGACTAAATAGTAAACATAGTAGTGAACAAATTTCAACATGAGTTTCATTTAAATTTTAATAATATTTATTGTTTTGTAAAATCTTTTTGCAAGAAATAACATATCTGAACTTTGATAACTATGTTTATATTTATGTTAATACGATATACATTATTTATATCTCTAACTTAAGTTTTTCAACATAAACGTTAATAATAATTTTTAGTTCAAAATTTTTACGTGTTACTTTTAATCTATTATATTAGAAATTAATTTTACCTTGTACAATTCGATTCAAAATTAGAGCTACAAAAGTGATTTATTAGTTGAAATTATATTGTAAGTATTCATAAAAATATTTGTAATTGATTAATTGTTACATACATATAATATCTGTAATTAAAATAATAAAATGATAAATTTATAAATATATTTTTTTATTACGTAATAATATAATAATTAATTGTTAAGCTCGGTTAAACTAACTAATAACTCACATTATCTTTGATACTAAAACGATTCAGATTTTAGCTAATAAGCAAGATGTATAAAATATTAGCTATAATTAAAATATCTACATAATAAATAAATTATAATTAATATGTCTCTAAAAATATTTATATTATGGAAATAAAAGTATTTAAAAAAAATGTTAATAACTTAAATGGTTTAAAAAAAAGTAAAATAAGTATGTGAATGAGTTCAAAACAGCTGGATCGGGCAGCAGTCGGGAAGTGAGGCTATATAAAAAAAGGTCGAGTGTTTCTTTCAAGTTGTTAATTTGACAATATAGGTTGGTAAATAATAACTAAACTGGTATTTTATTTTATTGCACCGTTCATAGGCGCCATTCTGGCCAATTCCAAAAGCCAAAACTGTGTCTTGGGAAGAGCAAAAAAGAAGATCGAACAAAATGGCTGCATTGGTCACGGTCGAAATTCGTTTTTTGTCCAACGATACGACGTGAGTGTTTGCTTATTGTATTGATCACACAATAAAACATATATGGGTAAAATATAATCTAATATAAAAGTTAGCTCTTTCCAGTCTACCTTCCAATTCGCCGAAGTAGTTCATTCACATTTTCCTTATTTATTTTATTAAAAAAAAACCTTCTCATTCATGTCCATATATTAGATGGATCAGTTGCGATTTTATTTTATATTTTTAATTATTGTTTTCTTATTATTTGCTACATTATTATTGATTGAAGAATCATTGCCATTATTCACAATCTCAATTGGTGATCCTAATCAGATCTCCAATGGTTGTTTTAGGTCGTCGCCACTAAGCACAAAAACTACCATTCTTCTCCGTCCAATGATCTCCTATTTGTTCCACGGCTGTGTAGTAGTCTCGCAGCGTCTGGCGAATTTGAATTCGATTACGTTTTTTACATTTTTTAAGATACACCTCAGCGTCTGGTCTCCGTAGACAATCGACCTTGCTATATATCTTCTACCTACTACTCCCACTTTACAATGACTCACTCAATTTTTTACTGTCCAAAATCTGTAGAATTGTAGATATTCTTTTCGTTTCAGAATATAAATGATAACGTGGCACATCTGCCTTTCTCCACAATGCCTCTGGGCAGCTGTAGACTCAGACCACAAAAGATTATCGATCGTGGGGTGTTGAGTTACGCGGTTTAGAGTAATTAACAGTTACTAAGGTCAATCGTATCACACGGTCGACATTCTTCTTCGGTAGTCGTTCCCTTTAATTGTTGTCAATTTGTCAATGTCAATACGGTGCGAGGTCGAAAATTCGGCAAATCAAAGTGTCGTCGACCGTAGGGTCCGATTGCATGTATTATAAATTCAAATTGTAAGGTCCTTGCGATGATGAAACAGAATGAGCGGAATTGGTTCAATTCCGAGAGGCACACTGGCGAATGCCAAAACTATGAGGAATGTTAAAACACGTGTAGTGTATAAATGTATCTATGACCGTTATTGGGCAATGATATTATTAGAATGTTAGTCCTTGAAAGTCACTTTTGGCATTTTGGTCAAAATATGTTTATTTAATATCGAATCTGATATGTATGAACATATTTATTATCAGCTCTCTACATTGAACATAACTGTTAAAACGTTTTATCCTTCGTGTAAGGTTTATTTTCTTTTATTAAAAAAACAAAGTTTGCTGTTAATATTTGTGTAATAAATGAGATCGTAACTAACGGTTTGTATATGTTAGCTATATGTGAAATTTTCCGTAGTGCATCCGCAGGCTCCGTGCAACTCTAAATTCCTCTCGTCAAGCTGTACCAGGGGATGCGAAGAGAGAAGCGGCGGCTTTTGCGATGTTCGAGGTCCCCAAACTTTTTTGTCTCGTAGACCACATGTCATATATTTCGAATACGTCATAATATTTCAAAATACAAAAAAATATTTTTATGCACCAAATATAAAAAATATAAAAAAAAAGATTTTCTACGAAAAAAATACATAAAAATATTTTTCATGACCCTTTAAGAATTTAACAAAAATATTTTTTCTATGAAAAATAAAAATTCAGGTCTGAGAAGGTAAAAGGTAGATAAAATCAATAATTTAAAGACTTTATTAGAGTCTGGTATTTCATGATTTACTTAATAATTGTTGGTTGTGTTTACCTCGTTGTGACGCAATATGCAAACCCCTGTCATGAAACAATGTAAGGTTTACAATAAATAAATAAGTCAGAACACTGTCATACTGATTCATGTCATTCAGAAGTATAGACAAGAGACAGAAAAGTCTAGGAACTGCTAAATATTAAAAGATACTATTCAGACGTTTTAGTCAGAAACTTACTTCATCCAGAAATAAAACTTCGCTTTCGACTTGGAATTTACTTGGTGGAGTTCAGACAAACTCGCGCCAAGCAGAGTTACGCGTAATCGACTGAGACGATATTTATAAGTTCTAGAAAAGAAAAGAAGTTCTAAAAAAAATCCTTCACTGACTCCCAAGAGTTCAACCCGATATTTGATACGACTTTGAAGCTAAATGACCCAGTACTGCGGCAAAAAATAATATTGCACAACCAATTTTAAGACTGTTATGCTTTAAAAATAATTTATTTAAATACTTTGTTACACTCATTTATTGCTTCAAAAATTTTATAAACACCCCGCTCAAATGTTTAGAATTTGTTTGTGAAGATGACGTCTAATTAGTATAAAGTTATAAATAGCGAAGAATCCTATGTTCTCGAGCATAATCTTTTAACTTACAATAAGGTCGGAATATCGCAGTCTATAACGTTTCAGACTAGTGAACTTGAGGTTGCGGGTTCGATCCCCAGCAGCAGACTCGAATGGTTATTTATATAAAAATGTGCTAATATTAAATACCTCAAAACCTTCAAACCTTTTGCGATAAACTTTTTTGAGAACCTATACAACAGCAAAATGAATCATCGGCACATACAATTACAACTTAAAATTAGTGACAATAGCTTCATCGAGGCCCACCAATTTATAACACTAGTGAAAATGATTACAATTAACAGCTAAATATTATGCTAAAAGGCCGATTGTAATAATAATTGAGGCATTCCGCTTGCAATAATATTCTTACTGCTCAACCAATTGAACTTCATGTTTAAAAATTATATGGCTATTAGCTCTCAGTCTAAAAAGATTGGTGTCATATTATTTCTAATAGAATGCATTCTCTTAACTCTTATAGTATCAACGGTATAACATATGTTGCAGTGGTTTTCCCGTTGCGGTCCAACGTCACGAGTCACGACGTATATGACAAAAAATCTACTCTTTGAAAGCAATTTTGTAATACATATTTATAAAAACATTGGATTTTTCTCAGTATATTACTCACAGTAAACTTTATATATTAAAATAACAATGTTTAACATTTGTTGACTATATTAACCCTTTAGTTGCCGAGCCTTTTAGGATCACTATCTAAATATGGATGTATACCGTAATAAAACAAATACATGTTCGGACCAAAATGCCCATGAGGCAAATATCCTACAGTCTGTATAAAATGTATTCAATTATATTTTTAATGATAAGGTTGGATTCGTATGTTCTTGCCAAAATGGCAGTAGCCCATGTTACGAATTTCTGCTACTAATAGGTTAATTATACTTCAAATAAAAATCTAATAATATTTGATATCCATTTCGCATTGGATGTGTGAAGTTGACTCTGAATGATTCTATCTTAACACTTAATTATTGGTATTCATGTTTTTCGTTGTCATTGAATTAAAAATAAATTTACCTATTAATATTAATTTAACGAATAGTATATAATATTAAATTTAACATAATAATATTATATTAAATTCAGACTATAGCTCCATAAGCTTACCAAGTAATAATTTAGGTTAGGTACTTAATAAGTTAAAAAAATAAAGTTACTTTTAGTAAAAACAATTGTTTAATGTTATATTAATAAAGAGCTCTCTTGATGATTTCTTCTTCAGTAATTTAAATGTCTTTTCTTTCTTTTATTATTCTCTTTCATGGACGCCATGTTTCTTCTTACAGGAAGGACATAAGGATGCTTTGGTGGGGCATAACAAAAAAATGTTAAGAAACACTGAGCTAGACAGACTCACGTTATTAGAGGCAATTAGCGTGATATTTTCTTTACGTGGAACTATTGCAAAATAGCATATGCATTTGAAAGTGACAACTAGAAGTGTATTGAAAAGACCGCCAGTGCTTACTAATGATTTGTTAGAACAATAAAGAACTAACTTTCAGGTCCAGCTTTGAGATTTACGATTGTTTGCTGAGTTACTTCTGAAAATTTGCACAGAGAGAGTAAGTGAGTGGGTGATACTTTCACTGATTTAATTTAAATAATCTCACAGAACGTATTCCGAGATTGTATTGAAGTATCAATAAATAATAAACAACCTTAGGGTATTATCAATCGTGTTCCAAAATGGGTTTCAGCAAAAAGTAAAGGAGTACGAACACAATGGCCGCTTTGATTTGCCGAACTTTTTCTTTGAAATAAGAGTTCATGTTTTGGTTTTATTTGGTTAACTGGCCATACCAGGATTTCGATCAAGGAATTCACCATACGAGATATTTTAAGGGTCAATGTCACAATATATTATGCAGAGTATTGACTTTAAATATAATTAGTGAGTTTTTTTGTCGATGCACAAAAAAATCGATATCGTGTTAATATATTCAAGAGTTGAGTCACGGCTTTTTATCTTAAAAAAATATGGTGTTTCCTCAAATATTTATATTAATAACTTTTAAAATAACCTTTATATATTGTAGTCTAATATTTTTTTTTAATAATAAAACATTTTTAGTAGAGTAGTAACCGTAAATCATTTTTATAAATTAGAATATATTTTTACGGAATTATTTATGCTCTTATACTTTTTATCATTTACATATATTATACATGAACATATTATATATTAGTTTATTTAATTTTAAAATAAAAATCTGATATGCAAGTTAACATTTCTCAACCAGAAAGCAAGTTATTTTTATATATCTACAACGAATTTTGTTTTATTATTGTATTATGTACATTTTGTACATATACATAAGTTATATTATGAGACTGTAAACTATGAAAAGGATTATGCTAAAGTATACTTGTATTATTTATGGGGTAGATATTGATAAAAATACTATCTACTGCATTTTTTTTTATCATATGTAATTTTGCGATCAAGTAATTTCAATAGTTGTCAGATTTTTTGTAAAATTGACTTTTATGTCACTAAGTTCGTTAGCATGTTTGCTCCGGCATATTGTATCAAAATGGCATCATACCAAAAATAAAAAATAAATAGTAAGATCAATAATTAAAATAAAAAAAGTCATTTATAAGTGTGTACATTCATATAATGTATACAATATATAAATATGTATTAATGTATGTATTTTTGTACATACATACATACATTTTATGTACAATATGGGATATAATGGTTTTGGTGAACTGTGAATTCTATTAATATTGAAATTTGAAAAAAATAATTAAAACTTGAAAGTATCTCAACTAAGTTAATCCGCCCTCTTGTTTCGAAATGAAAACTATTTTAAAAATAAAAAAAACTACCCCTAAAGAGTGGTCCAAGAGAAAGATGATAATAGGTTACAAATTTTAAATAATAAACAATAAATATTAAATAATTTTCTGTATCCATATAAATTATAAGCGGAAATCTATCTAATCTTTTCTAAAAAATCAATAATGCTATATATATTTTATTAAATTAATAAAAATGTAGGGAGCCATTGCTTTATATGACCTGTCACTTTTAAAAATCCTAATGCCACTGATAAAATGTTGTGACATTCATTGCTAACAAGCTAACAAACTAAAAGCGTTATATATTATCTATAATAAACAAAATAAAAATGTATTAGGGGCTACTTTTAAATGCGCCGCATTAGGAAAAATAATAATGATAAAATAGATTATTCCATATAATTATATATTTATTCAACAATTTTATAAAGAGACATCTGTTGAAATATAGAATTATATCAATAATAGTTTTTTGTTAAATAAGGTTTGAAACTTGAATAATATATTCTTTGAATAATAAAATTATTATGAAATTAAATTAAAATTATTATCAAGTAACATATAATAAACTATTACTGGTAACTAAATTAATACAAAAGAGATATTGCAAATAATATATTGCATACACATAGATTAAAAAACATAGACTACCCTGATTTAATATTTATACAGCTAGATATGTTTTAACTATGATTTATGTGTATGTTACAGTGAATGTGAATTACCAATAAAGTCACATTTTCATTGGCGTTTCAGTGAAATGATATCTGAATAAATTTCCACCTGTAGATATATATTTCTACTAGCGAAAATATAACTGTTATATGCTGCTTTAAATATATATTTTCTGTTAAAACCAAACCTAAACTAAATCAATAAATCAAACCCAACTTGACTAATTGAAAGTTCTAAAACTAACTATAGTGTAAGAACTTTCATTAAGATAATTCGCTAGGCTTATTTTATTTTATATTTTGTCTTGTTTTGTCGAACCACGTTACGCCATGTAAAAATAAGTGTCTAAATAAATCATTTGATACTTTTAACTGCTTAGTGAGTAAAATTATATTTATACCAGTAAAAATATAAATTAATTGTAACATATATATTACCTACCAGTTTCAGCTGGAAAAACTAATTATTTGTTAAAATAGTTGTGTAATATTAAACTATTAAACCCTTGAACGCAATGTTTTAAAGCATCAGTTAATTTTTTTTATTAAATCTTCCGTTGTATCCTGACAAACGTAAGCCCAATGCGTTTACGGGGTAAATTATATAATGAATACCTACAAGAAAGTATTAATCACTAGACTGAAAGTCTGTGAATCGGTGACATTTATATTAATGATTTTAAATTATTATGTGTAATATAATTTATAACCAATATATGTCACTGTGGTTGGGGTCGGTTTTTTAATTGCAGCGCATTTTTTTTAAATCTCAGTGCCGCTGCCTAGGCTCGAACCCGCAACCTCAGAGTTGTTAGTTTGAGACGTTAGGGACTACGCTATTCCGTCCTTAATATAAAGAAAAAACAATCACATACACAAACGTCATGGAATATAATGTATATTTAATGTTACAAATATAACATTATATTAGATTTTTACCATAAAGAACAGATTTTATTTTTTTAATATTTCGTTTTCTTTGTTAAAAAATATTTATATGATAGGATAGTGGTGCGCAAACTATTTTCATTTCCGACCCCCCATTTTGTTTTAAATTTTGTCGCAACCTATGGATAGACGTTTTTTAATCGTCAACGTAGTTGAAGTGAATTTTTTGTAGAACTTGTGCTTATGTTTTTAGCTTATTAGAGGGCTAAAACAAAAAATAAGTAACACTGATTTATTTATGCATGTGAGTATGAATATATTTTTAATATAAAATATTAAAATGGCTTGCAAAGACTTATGATTTCTTCTTTGTTTGAAACTGTATTAGAAGTTGCTGTGTCATTTTTTTGGATATGTCACACGCCATCGATGCGGCGGCGATTGTTAAGAGACTGAGAGAGTACGCGATCTGCGTCGCGTCGCTTGGCACTCTATCTGGCGGCTATTAGGTTGTCTGATGTTCGCCCATGCTGCAGTTAAAGAAATTTAATAAAGTACAATAAATTTCTTTGAATTTTGTGGCCCTGAAAGAGTTTCTACCGCTCTCTGAGGGGTCGGGATATTTTGCGCACCACTAAGATAAGGATACATTGTATAATGTATACATTTGCTGCATTTGAAGCTAAGCGATGATGGTCTCTACATTAAAATCGAAGAAATTAAATTTTCAATATAAAATATCGATAAGAAGGATATAAAATTACATACATATGTATATAAAAATGTAGGGAATATATTGAATATAAAGTGAAATAATGTTATTGAACTATTGAATATCATTTAATTATCACTATGCTATCATTGTAATTAATAATTCACATCTTGTTAAATAAAAATTATCAAATACGTGCCAGATATAAAAAAGATTAAATACAAATATCAACTGAAACAAAAGAAGGACGTCACAGATGAACTATCTTCACACTTTGGTTTTAACAGTTTATTGGCATATTTCGCTGTACCATATTTTGTAAATCGGAAACAACAGCAGCTGGATACTGAAGGCAGATGGCGATGTTAAAAAAATGCTGTGTTCGAAACGTGTTCACGTCAGGTTGCAACGAGTTCAATAATTGAAGCACCTGGCTCAGGGTTGCCATGCGTCGGGGTTTCCCGGACATGGTCTCTTTTTTCCTGTCATTTAGTTTATTAGGGGAAGTCCAAAGATTTCTCAATAAATTAATCTGGGTTTATTAGATAATTTGTGGCCTGTTCAGAATATAAATTTAAGAAGTTTTGATTATATCTAAAATATGAAAAGTAGAAAACATATTTTTGCAGCCCTTACAATTTGTGTTATAAAAGATGCATACCACCAGAATAGTTTCTAAGCTGTTGGCATACAAATTGCAGTTCGAGTGTTTGAATACATACCTATTCATGAATTGGCCTGTGGCGTTGTGTGTGTATACATTCAACTCTCATCAAAATGCCACCTAATTGTTGGACAGTGGCTCTCAAATTAAATTAACGGAACTATTCACAATAACATAAAAACTGTTTTATGTTATTGTGAATAGTTCCGTTACAGAATAGTTTTATCAGGTAAATATTATGAGTAGATATTTGTAATAATTTTTATTACCTAATTAAAATATTTCGCATAAAATATGATTTCATAAAATATGGCGCAACGGTGGCTAATTTTTATTTTTATTTGTAACATAAAAAGGGTCAATTTGTACCTATTATTGTTTAATCAAGAAACTATATTACGATGCTAAAAAATAAATAAAACGGCATTTTTGTCATGACGTCCGGAATCATTGTTTTCCCATGGGCTGGGTTCACTTTTGACGGCCCTGCATTTTACTTTAGCAATTTATTGTCACTTTTATTTATTATATTTTAGTCAGTTAACAGAATATCGTGGATTATATTAGAGAACAATTATTTAAAACCATACAATTATTAAAGTGTTTATTATCATTTGCTTCTAATCGATTACCTCTGACGTTATTTGGAAATTAGGTTACTTATTATCTCTATTGTAAATAGTATATATCTTTAACTATTTCAACAACACACTTTATTGTAAAAATAACTATTTTAGTGTCGTAAACAACTCAAAATAAAAGATAAGTTTGTTATATTTTGTAACTAATCTAGGGATTTGTTTAGTCCTATCGTATACATTGAAAAATGGCTATTATTAATTATTTAACTACACCGGTAAGTATGAAAATTTGCCACTGTACATATGTTATCCCTATGCGTTATAACGGGGTGAACACAATCAACATCTACAAGTATGTAGTAAGATTTTAAAATAGACCTGCTTTTTAAATTAAAAATAAATTATTTATTTACTTTTGCTTATCTTAACTAATATATTTATATAGTTTATGTACAACTAAACTTAATTAATGGCACAGGGTATAATTTTTACTGAACATATATTACTTATAAGATATTATTAAAAAGTAGAGCTATGCACGGCTCATAAGACGATAGAATAGATAAAAACATTTTTTAGATAATATTCTTTTTTTCATTTTAAATATATTAATAAATCTGCTTCTATCTAAAACTTGCAGTATGGGGGCGCATACGGTCCACAGTAAATATTTTTGCGGCCCAAGCAATCTCTAGAATTTTTTGTTTAAGGATGCAAAAATGTTACACCTCAGACATATTAAAAACAAAAATTTTCAAGAAATTCTTATCCCACCACTTTTATATATTTTTGCGGTCCACATAAAATTAAATATTATATTTTTTGCCCATATCCCTGATGAAGATTGATAGGCCTGCTATACACTAATAAAATATATATTATTTTTGTTGTTTAAAATATATAGTTACGAGATTTGTATTGAACATCTCATTTAATGTTAAAAAATCTAAGATTTATTATTTATAATAAAAGAGAGGCCGCAAGATTTAGTAATTTTTGTACATAAATGTGTGAGAAAATATGTTTTTAACAGGGCTGTGGAGTCTGAGCATTTTTGGCATTATAGTCGTAAAAGTCGACCGGCTCCGAATCCTTGTATGTAGACACATACAATGGCACGGCACTAATCCAAGCGAATGACATCCAGGGTCATATTTACATATGACATATTAGAAATAGTACATATTTACTAATTACTTTCACATCTAATTCGCTAACACATCATCTGACTCACATCCCGGCATAACAATTCAGAACTCGACATTTCCAATATGTATATTTTTAAATTCGGAGTCGGAGTCAGAGTCGGATCTGTCGAAAAAGGCGGAGTCGAGAAAAATTGTCATCGACTCCACAGCCCTAGTTTTTACTTTATTTTAATTTAATTTTATTATTTATTATATAATATTTTTGAATAGCCGCCATTATGAAATAAAATTACATTTCAAGCTAGCATACAGTATTAGTAAAATGCTAGAGTTTTATAAAGGCGAGATTGAAACTACGGCAGTGTTCGTGTTTTTGATATATTTCTAGAGAAATCCACAAATAATAATCGTTATTTATATATTTAAAATTTTGCATCCATTTTTATTGTAATAATTATATAGATTTTGGTAAATTAAAGTGTATATAAAAGGTATTTTATTATTTTTATATCTTATTAACATTTTTGACCTTTTTACCCTTTTCTCTGAGATTTTTCAAGAAAAGCTACAATATTTTTAAAATAAGTTATATTTAAAACTACGATATTTATATTATATTCAAATTAATTTTTATCCCACATTATAACCAATTTTTTTTTAATTTTGTTCTGAAATCGCCATTTTAAAACAAGATGGTGGATAACTGCCTAACGAACTTAGCCGAGATATTCACAAGATATATTTTTATAATAAAATATAAATAAAACTACGGTAGCTATCATTTGTGAAGAAATATGGACCAATGATTCCACCAGCCCATAAAGAACACCAAACAGTGACTTTTTGTGGATGTAACGGCGTCGCAATTATGGCATGTGGATTTTATTCACTCTATATGCGAAAATTTTGCTTATTGACAAAGCCATTCAACCACAAAACTGTACCACGATTTTCGAAATAAATTTGCAAGCATTGTTTTGGCGTAAGCCTATTCAAGGTGAAATGGCAAACCAAACTGAACACAAATCGGCTGTCAGCAGTCAAAACTTTAATAAAACATTGTTACAAAAAAACGTAAAAATAAAAAAAAATTATTTGAATTTATATTTTAAATGTTTTTATTGTTGCTAGGATTTTCTATATTTTTTACGTTTATGAATTAAGCATTGCATACTTTATAATGTAATACTTCCTAATAAATCCAATGGCTATGTTGGGGTCTATTTATATTTATGTATAGATTTTCATTATGGCCAAAACTTGGCGGCACTCTGGTAACACTGGCGTGACAGTGTTTACTCTGGACTGACAACACTCGGTGCGTTCGCGTCCCGTATATATACTAACACGTAACTTCATTATATCACTATAAACACTACTTTGTCTAATTACCACCCGTCACCATCCCGTCGCCAAAGTTAGTATTGTAAAAAATAAAACAACGTAAAAAAATAAATAGTTCATAGCCTTTCCATTCCTTGTAATATTATTATTTTGTATTTGTAACTTTTGTGAAAGTGTGGTAACGTTAACTGCTGCAGAAGAATTATTGTGTGGTTATATAAAGAAGTCGGCAAAGCAAGTTAGTTCTTGTTCCTTCCGCCGCCGCTTCGTTAGTCTTGCCAACGTACAGCATAGCTCCAGAGTTGCCAACTAAATCGGCCCCTACATCTAAATATCTGATTCTATAAAATACAAAAGTAAGATTTTAATATTTTATTAAAAAAACTTTTAATAAAAATATATAGTACAAAAGTTATGATTTATATTTATTTATTTAAATTAAATTAGGACCATCGTGTCACAATGGTCAGTAACACAAAAAATGTAATAAAAACAATATATAGAAAGAAACGATAAAGAAAAGCATAAAATATTAAAATTAGGTGATGCGAATCGGATCAGCTCCTCGTGGCTGACATTAAACATATCAACGTGTAATGGAGCCGGGTGGCGACAGCTTGATAATAACTTGTATTCTATGTACTTTGAATTAAACTCAGATTTTAGCGCTTATGATAAAGAAAGAAATAAACGATAACACATTTCCGCGAATTGAAAAATGCAGAATATGATTCATCAATACAAAGTATAATCATAAATTCTTAAAATACCGATTATGCACGTGCTTCATATTTTCTTTTTAATTTAACAGTCTTTCGAGAATCAAAACACATTTTATTGTTGCGTGGCGCCGTTTGAAAACGCGCAAGTACAAAGAAAGTATAATTGGTATATTGAATGTCCCTTATCGTTGCAGATTGAGCGCCACTGGAGGCCCCCACCCTCGCAAGGCTCGCGGCGCAGGTGAGCCACTCATTCACTAGTGTGTTGTGCGTCGTGACTCGTGAGTGTTCCGCGCCTCTGCCATCTTCAGTTTCTAACTCTTTCTACAAGCATTCGGAAGTAGGAATCATAGCAGTTCTTCTGAAAGTAGAATTAGGTTAGTTCAACTTAAGATTAGATTACTCCGATTTCGTGGAAAACCATCTCTCCCACCTTTGTTTGTTCGGCGACAGACAGCCAAGGCTGTCTCTTCTGCGTGACATCATCGAATCGCTGGTTTTGAGTTTCGACAGGGCTACCACACCACATGTTATCATTTAATGCTCCAAATTTATTATCTTAATACATAGATTATGAAACGAAGTACTCGATGCGATATAGACGTTGAAATAAATGTAATATTTACATTCAGATTTGCGATAAGCTAATCTTTTATAATTGACTGCTTTAAAACAGGCTATTGTTGTTCCAAATATTTCTAAAGCTTTCCGTTCGCTCCGTTGAATCACTACGATGCGTCTGAACTTGTTTCCAAAGGTGTGCACGAGATTGGATCGTGTTTCCACAACTAGTGCGTACCTGTTGTGCCTTTTTGTGATATTTGCATTGTGTACACGCTGACGCTCTTATGCTTACTTTTGTGTATGGGCGCAGGAAATGGCTGGAGCAAAACGGAATGCAGCTCTGATTCGTGGAACTCACGAAAAAATAACCCCTGGACATTTCCGCCATATCTTCCATTCTCAATTTTTTTCATCCTATCGCCTCAGTACATTATTAATATCTCGGTTTAGCTACAAAACTTAGTTTTATTTCATAAAAAAAATCTGGTCATATAGAAGCATAACAATAAAAATTGGTTAATTTTATACTTCGAATTTACTTTATACAACATTTTAATGAAAGTAGCACTTACATTTTTTGCTTCAATATCCTGCTGGTTGTTGACATTTACACGGTAGTTGTCGTTACTGATGTTATTTTAATTATTTATCTTTTTAATCTGAAGGTTTAACTTTAAAGTTTTCCTTAGCTTTGTATTTTCAAAGAGTATATTTCTCTATGCTTCAATGAATTTTGTTCATTTTGCTCATGAATCCCAAATTGAGACCCGTCTGCCATTCTGCCGATCCGTATAAGGCAACAATGGTTCAGTTACATTGTTTCGTCTTTCTTATTTCACGACTTGACATTCGCTATAGGCGCGGCATAGAAACGATCGATTTGTTCGATAAATAGTAATTGAAACACCCACACATGCTATAGTATAAAAACAAAAGATAACTTCAGTTCTGCTGATAATGTCGTGATTCAAGCAATGGAAATGTTTAAGCAACGATAAAACTTACCGTGAAAAACAAATATGAAACCTGCACTATGAATTGTCCTAATATCGATTCAATATATTGTGAATTCATGATCAACTTAGTATTGCCTTATATGAATTATTTATTGTTATTATCTACGTATATTGTAAGTTCAGAAATGATGCAATAAATCTATAGTTTGGATTGGTTGATCAAAATTATTCTGTTATTATCTTTGAAATGTGTTAAATGAGTAATGAGTATGTGATGAAACAAATATTGCATCATTTAAAAAATATCGATTTATTTTGCAATATAGATACGAGATGTCTCTGGTGTGATAAAGAAAGTTTCACATAAGACAAGATTATTTTTATGGTTTTAAGTTACCTAATACACTTCCACGATTTAGGAAAATCCTGATATATTGTTTTTTGTAGTTAATGATGAACTTTTTTTATGAACAGTTGCCATTTTTCATCGATCTAAATCCAAATCTGATATAAATATATAATAATAAGTTTGAGTTTAATTAAAAATATTCATTCACATGCCTTGCAATGATAAACTATAACTATCTTTTGGCGAAATATACAATATAATTATGTAAATCGATCTTGAAATAATCGCAGACATACAGACTAAAATTTTATTTTGTATAAAGATTGAATATTATTATTTATGTAACCATTACGTGTGCCCCTGGGTATTCGTTGCAATCGAGTTCAATATATACAGATATTATTATAATTTATGCGAATGTCCTGGAAATGTTCATTGCATGATTATATCATGCTCATATTTATCAATTGCCCAGAATAGATAATAAAATAATCAGTATACTATTTCATAAAACCATTTTTCTAAAAAATCACTTCAATTGACACTTTTCTATTTTAAATCAATAAAACGTGATTCTTCAATGTGTAGATAAATGTGTTAGTGAGACTATATCAAATGACGTTAATCATTTTAAAAATCCAATTGCTTAATCTGACTTGGTATATTTTACTTCGTATGTAATATACTTTATAATAACCCTGATATTGGACGGAAGTATGTTCCAGTGGTTCTATGACCTTTTCATGGAGCATACAAGAAAACTTGTCCATAGTATAAGATATGCATGGTGGCGCAGTAGTTACCTTCTTTTATTGCAAAACTGACATTTTTTACGTACATAAATCAAACGGTTAACCTCGATATAGAGACGGTTAAATCGAAGCGATAACTAAATTCGTTAAATGTTTACTTAACTAATATAAAAAAAATAGTAAAATTTTAAACCCTTTTAAGATAAAAATATCATTTGGTTGATATACGTTTTTTTGCTTTTAACTGTATTTTAAAATTTTAGATATATTTTGTCTTAAATGAACCTCTAAGGATCTAAAGATAAAAAACTTTTATTTACATTTAGTGATAGGCGTAATGTATTCATCAATAGATAATAAAGTGGCAGATTTGTATTGTCACAAGATCGTTCATTGCAGTATGGAGTTAAATTTGTGGTTATTTAACTATACACATAATTGAAATGTAAATAAACATATATTAGACTTTAATTTTTAAATTATAAATTGATAGCAATTTGTCACAAGATCGTCTATAATATTATAGAGTTGTTTCCATGCCACTGTTTGTTATGTAGAATTTTTTATCGTCAAATTGCAGTGAAGTTAATTTTATACTCAAACATAAGTCAGCATCAAATAAAAACTAGTTCTTAATTAAAATTTTAAAATAAAATACATGAAATTTGCATTATATCTACAAGTATATTTTAGCTTTTTTAAGGCATGTTTACTTTTAGAATAAATAACAGACAAGTGTATTTGTATAGTTACATTACTATATACATATACCTAATTGAAGAGCAAATAAACATGTTTTAGAATTGTATTTTTAAATTAGAAAATAAATCAACAACAATTTGTCACAATATCATCCATTACATTGTGGAGTCTAGTTGTTTCTATGCCACTAGTTATTATCTCGATATTTTTGTTAATTTTTGTTTCGTCAAAAATGCAGTAAAATTAATTATATACTCAATAAAAAAATCAATATATCTACAAGTATTTTTATAATTTTTCTGCATTAAACTCAATAGTAAGTAAATTTTATGTATATTTATAACATGTAGTTTGTTCGAAAAAAATTCTTGGCGCGCGAAAATATTTATGATTAGACTTCAAAATCGCCAAAGTTTACGATAAGGCGCGAGGATGTTCGGCTTCGTTTTACAGAGCTCGAGTCACTTTGCGTTCTGTACGATACGCTAATTCGTAGCGTCCTCGAAGTTGGCTGTATTGTCTGTAATCCAAGTGAAACAAAATATTCATTATTGTAAGCAAGAATTTAAAGAAAAAATCTAAGACACTGGAATACATTTATTTAAATTCATTGCATTCTCGGCATGGCCTATACTAAATGAAGCACTTTTTGAACTTTCTAAGGGGCAGTGATTCATCAATGATCGGCGACTTTCAGCGTCTTTAGAGTACCCTAAAAAGTCGCGATCACGTCCCTTGTCGCGGTGCTTAAGAATGCTTCTCTTGCACCAGCCATCTAGCCTCTCAAAAAGCTTGTCAAATAATATTTTCAGCGATAGCTATGAAGAGCTGAAAAAATATATATTGCATGGTACGCCTTTTAGGTGTGCACCATAACTGTTTTTAAATATTTAATGTTATAATTATCTTTTGCTTAATAGCCCTTATGACGCATTGGGAAAACCTATCAAGTAATGATGGTTAAATTTTTAATAAAAACAACCTTTATATAAGACTTGTACAGAGTTCCAACTTTATATAAGACTTGTACAGACTCTATTTTGAATTTATAAATTTAGAGTGCTAGATTTCTTATATTGTAGTTTATAAATCTTTAAATGTCTATCAAAACGACTTGTATCATTTGTTGTGAAAGTGTTGTAATAGCCTTCTATTATTTTGTCTGTTCATAAGGCATTGCCATAAACAGAAACAAGCTGGCAATGAATTTCAGCAGTAGTTCAATCTTTCTAAATTAATCTGATTTGGAATTGATACAGCCTTTTTAAACACACACTATGCGCACAACGTTACTGCGATCTTTGCCTTGTTAGCTCTGTTATGTTACTTAGATCTTATTGCTAATGTTAACCTAAGTGTGCTTATTGAGTAAAAAATGCTTCTATTTTTATTAGTTTTGTATCTGTACTTTCTGAATATGACTGGATGAAATTTTTGAATTTGGCAATTCATCTAGAAAATATATTATTTATTAATAATGAAAATATTAACGTGTATAAGGCCCTTTACTCATATAACATGTTGTATCTCGCAATTAACCGGTTTTGGTTCTCGATTCCGGACCATTGCAGATCTTGTATGTGATAAATTGATGATTAATAAATATTTATAATAAAATTAGCTTTCGCCTAATTATCTGCAAGTTTATTTTGGCACCTGTGTATTAAAAATATTTGACATTTCAAAGTTGGAAACGCAGCATATTTTGGTACATACATACATATTTTATGGCGCTTCCTTTTGACATACTAAAATTTTGGTTTGAGTGTATTAAAAATATTTGACATTTCAAAGTTGGAAACGCAGCATAATTTGGTACATACATACATATTTTATGGCGCTTCCTTTTGACATACTAAAATTTTGGTTTGAGCACCCCGCACACGTTCGCATATGCATGAATAAATTATTTCGCAGAAGCGATTGGCATAAATCGACCATTAAGAAGCTAATTAATGTTTTTTTAATACGTCACTCGACTATTGGAACTTTTGCCATTCGATGAAAATAATACGAGGAGATTGTTTATAAATACAGAAGATCGGCTTCTTTGAACGCACCTTTGCTCATTTTTTGTGCCTCGAGTGTCTCAAGACGTTCAGGAATTTCAAGAACCTTTTATAACTGCGAAATGTCCCAGGTGAACGAAAAGGGCAATAGGCAAGGACTACCTGTGTTCAATATGCATCAGTCGCAGGTACAGACAGGTACTGCTAAACTATTTTATTTTTCACACCTTGAAACGTTAGATAATGGATCAACAAGGTTAACCGAATTGTTATTTAACTATTTTAGTCGGTGATGATTCGCGCGATAATTACGCTAATCAATTTACTGCGAAAATGTAAGTTGTTTCGTTTTAGTTTTGACAGTTTAATGAGAAAAAACGACTCAGCTAATAGACACTCATATTAAAACTTTTTAAAAATGCTAATTTTCACATACACATAGGTAAGTACCTATTTAAGGCTACTTTTAAATGCACCACTAATCCTTGAAATGGAACTTAAGATTATAATTTTTGAAAGAATGTAACATAAGCTCACATTCATAGCTACATCTTTATTTTTTACTAAAATAACCGGATTTTAAAGTAAAATAAAATAAAATATCTCTCTATGCAAAACTGCTATTTATTTTTAGAATTGCAGTTTTTTGAGAACAAAACGAAAAAACTGCAATTCCTCTCAGGGCCGAGCTCTTTGGCCTTACTTGCGTTACTCTGCTATGCTTTGTTCTTCATAAGTAATACCTCGCGCCCTACTTTGGACGGCCAGCCCGGGAGATATCTTCCCATCAGGGGTTTGGGTTTTAATCTCATGAGTGATCCCTCGCTCTCCCACACTATAATCAGTAAACTATAGCGTGAGATAAATTATCGACAGTTGCGAAACGCCCACTTGATGTTCAAACGCAAACCTAACCTAAACGACACGTACGTTCGGAAGATTTTGTCCTTAGCATGTGTCGCTCTACAAATATTTTTTAAAACAAAATTCGCTAGTGGAGTACAAGATTTAATAATAACTGATAAATGGACACTGATCACTTAGTTATATTTACAGACCATTTATTTTATTTTACCGATCAAAAGCTAAAATATTAAACTCGGACCGAAGAAAGAGCAATTTAATCTGATTGGCTTTCAATTTTATTGAAGCTGAGATGGCATATGAGCTCAACTTGAAAGATTGTCAAAGATAAGTTAGCAAGAAAAGATAAATTTATATAGTGCTTAAAGTAAATTCTAAATTTAAATGACATTTATTAATAATAATAATAATAATATAAACATACCAAGGGCGGGCGGTTAGATACTTTTCCTCTCGATCACTCGTGAGAGATAAGGGCATGCGGTCCGTATGTCCTTATCTCTCGCTCACTCTCGTCACTTAATATGCGAGCGAGCGAAAGGGAAAGTGTCTCTGCGTGTCCGTGTCCGATCCGTTCGTTCTGAGCACGGACAGCGAACAGACACCACACACGATCGGATTTGTCCGCCAGACATCTATCACGGACAGATCCGTGCGTGTGTGGTCAGCCCATTTGCCTAGGCCTGATCACAGTAAATTCGATTTTATCTTTTGTACGTACCTAGTTATTATGGTGGATTGTGTAAAAAAGCATTCAATCTACAAGGAAACATAATTTTTTATATATTAATTTATTTTATAACTTCCTAGAAAGTATGACGACTAATGTTATTTTACGATTTTCATCCTAAAATAACATTTGTTACATTTAAAAGTATGTAAACCGTTGTACCATAATTTCAAAAATATTTCATTATAATCTCACTTTCATATAAGATAGCAATATTCGTTAACGTTTTTAATTGGTTAGCTACAATAAAACGTTTATCATCAAAGAGATTTGCAAACCAGATAAAATAATGTTTGTTTAGTAAGATATCACGTGAACATGTTCGGTGATACGCATAAAGAAACTAATACATACAAAATGAATATCATATTATTTATTTTGTTAAGCTATGTATTGCGTACATCAAAAACTATTCGATTCCATCATTTTCTGAGTCATTCTATTTAGTACATAAATATAATTACATAACGCTATGGGTGTCAATGCTATATTATTATGAAATACGATCAACTTGTTTAGATTATAGATAAAATGTAAAACTTTTATCGGGCTTCCTGCAAAAAAAAAAAATAGGCTGCAGTTTGTTCACGCTTTGCTTAATTAGAAATAACTATTTTAAATTACCATAAAAATTGTAGTTTTCACGAGACGCTCTAATAATAAGTCACACTCATAAATATGTACATATAATAGAATTGTGATGACTTTTGTCGTAAATGTTTATTTATCGTTTATGTTGTATGTATATTATTATTTATTATTTGTTCCATCACTGTAAAGACATCAAAGATTAAATGTGGTTAAATTTAATAAATTCTATTTAGGCTATTGGTTTTAATTGTGAAAAATATTTATAAAATAAAGTATGAATTTATTATTTAAAAAAAAAATAACCACACGTTTTTATTAGGGGGAAAAATGTTAGATTTAGTGATTCATATATGTGATCAAAAAAATAAAATATTTTATTATATTCATATGGTATCAATACATACACATAGACGTCGTATATACTAATTTTGAAAAGGCCTTTGACAAAATTTGTCTTAAGAAAATGGTCGGACCCTAGTTGTTAAGATGATCTAACTCGATTATTCCTTCTATTTATTTGAGTATTGTTAGACAGTTCGTAACCTACGGTGGCTGATTCTCAAAGGAGTCCAACCTGGGTCATCTGCTATTCACGATATTTATCAATGACAAATACTACAGTCATAAATTTTCTCTTGTATGCTAATGATTTGAAATTGTTTAAATGCATTCAATCTGTACAGAGTGATTAAATTCTATATGGAGATAGGCTTCCAATTTTCTTTTTTAGTACACGAAAATGCCTTATTATGTAATTTTCTCGATCTCATTCAACATAAAAATATTTCTATGATCATCTCGGTGGAAATGTACTGGCTAAAGAAACTTCCATTAAAGCTACTAGAATCACTTTTTTCTACACGTAAATGACGTATGCGAAAAATCTTCTGAAATGCTTGGTTTTGTTAAGTGGAACGTGTTTCATTTTAACGATCCGTCAGTTATTCGTGTTCTCTATGACACTTTAGTTTGCAGCAATCTTAAATATATTATTTGGAATTCCCGAGTAATCAAATCTAAACGGTTTAGAAAATGTTCAATACGCTAGTATTGTCAGCTAGTGCGATTCGTAATGTCAGCTAGTGCGATTCATTTCATTTTATCTTAATATTTTTCCTTTTTTATTTTACTATGTATATAAAAAAACCATCATGATGTATTTGAGTAGCAGTTAGGTCACGATGGTCTTAATTTAAATCAATATGTTATATTAAAATTAACGTTTTATATATTCATTAGTTTTCACTAATAATGGTGAACATTTTAAATTGATTTCACAATTTACATATATACAATGGAATTTCATTGGTGATAATTAAATGTTCATTAATATCGATTAAGTAATATTAGAGCTATAAATACAAGAAATATGAAATAAGCTATTCCATTTAAAGGTAGCTTCATTTTCTTCTGATATGTATCTAAAATTGCTTCTCAGGTAAATTATTTCTCTTTGAAAGAAAAAAAATTATGGCACACTTTTTATGCGTTAAAAAATAAAAAATTATGAATTATTTGGGGGCAATATTTTTAGATCCAAATTGAAGATTTCTATTTTTTTCAAAATTGCTCGTATTTATTGGGTCAGTATTTTTAATAAATTGCCAGTAGTAAAAATGGTTTACGGTCAGTAATTTAATGTTGAATGCCTTTTTATATATTAAATGTTATGTTTTAACAACAATTTTATGCGTTACAAAACAATTATGTATTATGAAATAGCTCCATAAAAGTATAATATTTTTTAATATAAATTACATAGTAATCATTCAAATAGTATATTATTAAAATATATATTAAAAGACCTTAACTAACCGTTTATTAAAAGTTATGGACCATATGTATATACAATATAATATTAATGAACTTTTATTTCATATTTATTGCAAGTATCCCATTTTCAATATATTAAAACGTAGATTGGATAATATTTGTATTATAATTATTTATTGTAATTTTATCGTTGCAACGTTGCTCAGTACGTTGTGACAGGGTAAACACAACCACTAAGTAAGTATAGAGACACCAGACTGAAATCAAAGTTAGTAAGGCAGTAATTTTATTAATTTTATACTATTATTACAGCTTACAATCACTATGCGTGATTTAATTCGATTTTATTTTAATTATTTATATCGATAATCAACTATAGGATTAGGTAAATATAAGAAAACCTGATTTGTGATTTTGAGACTAGAATCTAAAATGTTCAAAAAAGTTGTTGAGGTACCTTTGTAAGAGATATTTGGTTATTATCCATTCTTGTATCCTAGCGCCTTTCTTTAAGGAGCGATGGAATACGATTTTCGCATAAAGTTGTGCATCGCAAAGCATTTATAAATTACTAGAAGGTGCTGAAGTATAGCTACGCGTTATCTTCTGCGTGCACCACTGCCGTTACCAGTACTAGGGCCCTACGAGTCAAACCCTTATGGGTGGGCAACCAGCTTTCGACGGCCGGATGAGCCGGACACACCCCCCGTAGTGCTAAATATTTTATTGAAGTTGCATTAGTATTTCTACCGAGCGCAGGGGGAGACGTGCTCTCGTTGGCTGGCCTGCATTGATTTGCATTGCATATAATCCTTGTCACAACACCCCTCCCCTGATCTTCGAGGGGTGTATATGTTGCCTCAGTCGCAGTCTTGGCCCTTGGTTCCCCTCAGGGCCGAGCCCTTTGGTCTTGCTTGCGTTACTCTGCTATGCTTCGTTCGTCATAAGTAGTGCCTCGCGTCCTACCTCAGACGATCAGCCCGAGAAATCACTTCCCCTCTCAAGGGTTTGGATTTTAACCTTAAGAGTGATCCCTCGTTCCCCACACTATAAACTTGTTGTCGATTGGCGTCACACTAGAAGGTGCTGTCGAAAAACAAACTATTCTCAAGAAATTTCAGTTTTACGTTTTCGAGAATCACGATCGCGTCAAAACCAGGACGTCTGCACTAGCCGATTCACCTATGGCTGTCGCCATCCGCCTTGTCGGCAAATGGCATATTTTAAATGTAAAAGATAAATGCATATTTTAATTTACATTTTGTGACTTTTCCGGTTTTTAAAAGCAACTTTTTAATTGCGATATTCACCTTGCCGTTATCTTTCAACTCGAAAAGAAATCATATTTTCTACTTGTATATAATTATACACAACTCAAGTAGCGCCTAAAAGCAAACATAGTGATGTTCGCTGAGAATCATTTTATTACTTATCAATATTTGCCATTTATCTGACTCGGAATCACTTCCCATATATAGTAACCAGTTTATTGAGAAGCGTGTCTCATCTTCGGTAACGGTAGGAGATGTACCGCCTTCTATGTACTTTTTTCTTCTGTTCTTTTATCACGTAACCAGAATGTTAAGATGTTTGTACTTCTACTCTTATGCATCACCGTCTCGTTTGTGTCCAGAGAGAATAACGAAGAAGTGAGACCAGAAATGTCAGGTTTGTTTAGCGTCATTGTCGTTATGCAAATGCGGAACGAGACGCGTATTGGTTTTTCTATTCTTTTTCCCAATACGAATATGTATTCTGGTTGCATTTGACGCCAGAGGACACTCGTATTGATTTATAACAGTCATCAATATTTTTAAAAAGCAGAAATTACAGTATATATAATGTGTTTCTCAACCGGTTGCCCTTCATACATAAAATTCAATCACTTATTCAAATTTCATCTTCAATGGATCATAAAAAGCGCATATCAGAATACATAGCAAAGAAATGACTCATGCGAGTCTTTTATGGACATTTTCTAGAAAGAAAGAATTTTTGTAAACAATACTTTGATTAAAAAATGTTTACATTCCGTTTTAACATCATGATAATTGTAGTACATGTAGAACGCAATAAATGATTCACTCTCAAGTGAATAATATATTGCTTACAAGTTTAGAAGCGCTGGCACAATGAAACCATGAAAATGACAGTGCATTGTTTCTTTATTTGAATAGTGCTCCTTGTTCCATGAAGTGGTAAGAAGTAATGGTTTCTCTGGTTACTTATGAGGCATCTTTGACGTATGTTTATAAATATTTTATTTACATTTGTAGTATTATTTATTGATCAATTAAAAGAATTAAAAAACCCGAAATATAGAGAATTATTTTATTAATTTAGATAAAACAATTATTACATCACGTAAATTTCGTATCTGTTAATCAAAAACGTTAATATTTTAAGTTAAAATTTAATATAAATGTTGACATCGTTTTTTCATGATCCGGAATGATATTGACGATATGATGTTTTACTATTTAATAATAATTAAGATGTTGGCAAAATATTTAAAGTAATAAGCAGTAATAAATAGGGATATAAGACTATTTTATGAATCACCTTCAATATTTTTAGCGTTGCACATACGATTATATAACTTGTGATAAGTCAGTGATTGATATCTGAAGGACCCAGATTTAAATTTCATATAAACCCAAGTGTTTAATTATTTGTGTCCGCGGGATCAGATTCAGTGATTATTATATAATTATATTTTTGATCGATCATCACATATTAGGTTTGCATAGATTTTCCTAATCTCACGCATAAATAATTAAAATAAAATCAAGTTAGGTAGTTCATAGTAACGTCTGTTGATTGTAAGCTGTAATAAAGCTTATATTTAATAAAATAGATGGCACTGATTTACAGACTTTGATTTCAGTCTGGTGTTTCACTACTTACTTAGTAGTTGTTAATTGTATTTACCTCATTGTAACGCATTGGGCTAATTGGGAAATAATTGTAATAAAGAGCTGTTTTGAAAAAGAAAAGTATTATTTTTATTATTTTAAAAAAATCCATCCACTAACATTTACACAAATCATGTAAGTATTACAATTTTATAAATTTATTATGATATATTTTATAATTTTGCAAATCAATTTATATTAGATATAATTTGTTTACATTCCGAGCAAGGTCCATTGTGGTTTGTTGTAAAATGTGTAATTTAATACAATAGTCTGATTTCAATAACATATGTATGATATATTATACGTGGCATTCAGTTTTCCTGATATCTTTTATCATAATTTTGATATCATTTACTTAACGCAAAAAAGTATACTATGTGTTTGGACACAATTTATTGAATGTTTAGCTAATTCCATACAAACAATCTTTTTCGTAGATGCAATATAGCAAATTTAGCACTAGTCACACATTTCGTGAAAATAAATTAACATGTTAATGTATACTTTGGTTATATCAAATCGGACGATTTGAGGTTTGATAGTGTCCGTGAGTCGGAAGTGAATTTCCTATGATCGGGGAAATGAGAGGAGATCAATGGTCGAATTTGGGCGCGAGTCCACGAGTGCGAGAACCTGAACGCAACTCTTACCGCTCTCGATAACAAAATTTGCGATGTGTTTGACTAATATGTACATAGAAAACAGGATCGCACGGATTGTAGGGTATATTTGAATAATTTTATAGGAACGTTATTGCCATACTCAAAAGAAAACATATATTACATAAATTTTGCTTTTGCAAAATTTCGAGAATTGAAAGCATAAAACTCTTTTGACGGCTATAAGGATATTTCTTACTCTTTCGTAGAGTATTTTTACTCACTCCATGAAAATCTATCGCAATGGAAGTAATTCGAGGCAATCCGATTTATCATATATTAAGCCGATATTTTCGAGTTGGTTTTTGGGAAGCTTATTTGTATACATGTTTAGTCTTAATTCTTGATTTTAAGGGCCGTCAGGGTTTTCTCATTGCTTCTATTACATAAACAAATATAGTGAATAATTATAATCTAGAGCACAAAATTCAGACATGCATCAATGAACATGCAATTTAAATGATTGTTTATTATTTTGTTAAGGCAAATGATTAACTTTGAAAATTGAAATAAAAATAATAAAAATCTGATTTTTATAGCATACAAAAAGTACAAAATAAAAAAGTTTAAACTGTGGCCAGATCACAAACAAAAAAACTATTGACCCAATTGTGCGATAAAGACAAAGTTTGCAAACACAGCGTTTGTCAAACGAACAATGCATAATAAATTAGTGCGACCGCAATATCATGCGCAATCATCCGTGAAAATCATTGTCGTGCATCTCAATGAGTCGAAATTCCCATAGCTCAATCTAGCTATACTTATTCGTGATATACAGAGGATGATATCATAGCCAAATATAGGGAGGATATAAACAAGGTATAATGTCTATTTGTATATTTTACCAGCGGTCGAATAAAACGTCACCTGGAATGATAGTTGCGTCGAATTATTGCGATTTACACACGTGCCATGGGACGTTGACTCCAATCTATTGTTTAAAATGTACATTTTATTATTGATATTGCTTTAAATTCAATATGCTTTACAAAAGCAAAACAATGCAAGCAGTAGTGGTGCATATTTCTAAATGCATTTAGTAAAATTACATACTGTCTGATTGTATTAAACAATATTATTTTCACGCATTAATCGATTTATTAAATTTAAATAATGATTTAGAGTTGTTCATTTTTTTTTACTAAACTTGTTGACTCTTTTATTAACTAATCTAACCGAATCATTATCTATGTTAAAACCACAACTAATATAGACTGTTTATGTTTATTCAACATTATTACTCATGTGGTCGTGGTTAGAATTTAGGGTAAATTCATAATTTTAAAAATGACATCAAATATAAATGACGAATTTTTACTATTATATTTCATTGACTTTTAAAAATTTCCTTATGCGGTTTAACTGATATGGAAGTGTTTGATTAATAATATCTTATCAGAATGTCATTGTTGACTCTGTAACTATATTTTATATAAATCTGGCATTTATATAAAATATAGTTTATATACATTACAATAAAATAATATTAAACATACATTAACCCTTTGCGTTTGTAAGGTAAGTGGTACTCACCAGCGCTTGGCTTTATATAACTCGCATGGTGCGTCAGGCGCATCATTTCAATTATTGAAATATAACGTCGATTTTCGGTTTCAAGAAGCAAATCTTATCAAAAAAATATCACTTTTATTTGAATCAAGCTGGGGAGAGTCGGAGTTTTTTGATGACTATATTTAATGTATATCTGTAATCCTCATTTTATTATGATTAATGATTTCACCATTTTAAAAAGAATGTCAGTAGACAATAAAATAGTTAATTAGTGTATGGCGGATTTTTCTGCGAAAGTGGATCAATAAAATGCTTTTGATAAGTTCTGCCTATTGACTGTAATTTCTGAACAGCGATTAAACTAAAATTTAATTATTATCATAAGTTAATTTCAGCTGTATTGATAATGTACATTAATATTTCTTTCAATTACGTATTTTCGAAATGTTTTGTCAAATTTGGCTTTGTTTTCGACATAATACTAAAAACTATTTTTAATTGCCTTTTGTGATTGCTTATCATGTACTATTTATACATTGAATTGTTTTAAGCTAAGTCTTGGGCCTTAGATTGTTATTATGATTTTTTAAAGCAATGCTTAGTATTTTTTTATACAAAATGTTATGTAATTGGCTTTTTGCTGACATGTATATTTTTTGCTATTGTTTTATATCTTGAGATATATGTGACACATAGTTTTCTATATGGAATATTTTTTTGTAATAAAAAAATTGCCACAAAGATTTTATAATCTGATTTATATGTAAAAATGTATGTTATGTTATATTATACAAAACTCTTTCAACAACTCAATAACCATACATAATTTATGCAATGTTGTTTTACACGTAGAAAAATGTTGCTGAATAACAAAATACCTGATTTAAAATGATAATAAAAAATGATATGGCCTTTGTTTATGGAAGAGAATATGTGCCACATTTACTTGTATTGGTTTTAAATAAAGAGCAAAACTAATCAGTTATTATGATAATTTTTACATCAACTTTTGATATTGTGACATACATATATATATTTATATTAAATCTAATGAAAAATCATAAAATAGTAAATCAAAATGATTTTTAATTCAATAATCAACAAATGTAAAATAAAACATTTAGAAAAGCAAGATAACAATGAGTGACGTTTTGGAACAAGATAAAATAATGTCCGATCACATGATCAACGCTGGACTCTAATTATTTGTTTTTTGGATGGCTAAATATAACTTTTCCTGGGTCTCATCTTTGAATTAGCAATGATTTTTTTAAATAACTGGTAAAATTTGTTTTATAGATAATTCTTTGATATATAAATTTGCATATACTATATATTAAATAGTGCGATAACAACGGCTTGGATGCGGTAGAAATATTGAAAATATTTTTTAAGGTGTAACCGAGCAACTTTTTAAATAGATGGCCTTCAATATAATAATCATTTCAGGTGAAGAGTTAGAGTGGTTAAAGATACGTCAAAGAAGACTTGTGTTTTGACAGAATAATCATTCTAAGCATATAATATTCTATACAGTTTTGAGCATGTCATTCATGTACTGCTTACTGCACTTTTATGTTGGTCATTTAAGGGGGGGTTGCCCCCCCTCTAAAGATTTGGCCAGAATTAAGCATGGCATTTAATGAAATACTATGAATCTTAATGAAATCGAAATAATAAAATTTTTGCCCCTCCCTGAAAAGAGCTGAAATGGCGTCCCTGATTCTAAACCAGAAATTCTCCGGTTGTCCCTCAAAGAAAATCTAAAAAAACAGTCTCGAATCTATTCCGAAAGTATATTTCAAAATATAGGAAAATATTTTTATCGGTAGATATATATTTTTACCAGTAAAAATATAATTTATCTGGCAGGTTTTAACTTTTCCATACATAGTAATAGGTATATACATTTACACAGTTATCATTATTTATTTACATGCGATGTATGAATGTATATTTTTCAGTGAAGTTATATTTTCACTAGTTGAGTCCAAATACATTTTCACCAGTAGGTTGACCGGGTACACTTTCTGGAGTGAAATACAAGCGTCACTATACTAAACTTTTATTTTTTAATGAATTACAATGGGTGTTATCTCTTCAATCAAAAAATTAACGGGCACACCACGTCATTTTAAGCTACTGATTTACTACTAATTAACCCTCGTACAGTTGTTTATTATGAATTCATATTTTATTTCTAATATGCTGTCTTTTTATTTTTCCAGAATTTTGAAAAGTCAAGATGGGGACGCTTTTCCGGGAGGCGATTTATATCCTGGTGATTGTCGGATGCGTATTCAGTTACAGCATTCCTAACGAATCCACGAATCAACTAACGAAAAACGATAAAACCATCCCGTACTGTCCACGGGACTGTATATGCAAAACAACTGAAACACCGGTACTGCAAAGTGTGAAGATCGTAGCAAAGTGCAACCGTTTAGAAGTAGGCACGCAGAAGTTTTCCAACAGCACATTCGATCTGATAATTGAAAACTCCCATGATGTTAAATTGACAGACTCTATCTTCACCAAGCTCGGTCTGTACAACGTGGAAAATGTCAAAATCAAGAACAGCTCCGTGACGAAAGTGAGTCCCACCGCTTTCGCCAACATCTTCAGATTGTTCTCGCTGGACTTGTCCAATAACAAGATTGAATCTTTGGATCCAGATACGTTCTCGTCAAACAAAGATCTATACTTGCTCAAGTTGAGCGGTAATCCGTTGACTTTGACCGATTCTCATTTCTTGAATGCGGTATCACTTCAAGAGTTAGATCTATCTTATTGCGGAATCCCGTCGATATCTAAGAAGGTGTTTAGAGGATTACTTAACATTAACATGATCAATTTATCTGGAAATAAGTTGACTGAGATCGATCCGGAGATGTTTGCATATTTGGATAGCTTGGAAGAAATTGATCTATCAAATAATAATTTAAAAACAATCCCGTTGGATTTATTCAAAGACAGTAGTTTATTATCTTCTTTGTCGTTGAGTAATAACCCATTGACGTCCATAGACGGATTAATAGTCCCAGAATTGGCGACATTCAGTCTTAAAAACACTAAAATAACTACCATCAAAGAATCTACGTTCGACGAGATGCCTTTAGTAGAAAATCTTTTATTGAGCGGCAACGAAATCTCTTCAGTTGACGAAGATGCTTTCTCAAAACTCGACTTGAGCCATTTGGACTTATCAAACAACAAGCTATCGTACATATCCGACAAAATTATCAAAGACAATTACAATTTGGATGTATTGAAGATTGCGAACAATACGAACTTGAAGAGTCTACCGAAAGACGGTTTTGTCTACGGAGGTGAAACGTTGAGCATCTATTTGTTCGATGCTTCAGGTTGCAGTTTAGAAATTGTACCAAATAACACATTCCAAAATATGACGACTCTTACTCAAATCAACCTGGCTAATAACAAAATCACTTCTCTGGGATCTTCGTTATCATACGTAAAAGACTTGACGTCCCTGGACATCTCAAACAACAACATCGAAATCTTAGAAAAGTACACATTCTCCAAAAATAAAAACTTGAGAATATTGAGATTGAATGGCAATCCTCTTGTGTCTATTTCAGTAAATCTGTTCGTGAGCAACCAAGCTCTATCGTGGTTGGATATTAGCAATTGTAAATTGTTTAAGTTGTGGGATAACACAGATACAGCTCCGGCAAATGTGTTTAACAAATTGAGCTTCTTGAATGCTTCAAATAATGCCATTATCAGTATTCATAAAGATGAGACGCAGTTGATGAAGAAATTAGTCACTTTCGATATAACGAGCAATCCGTTGAAGTGTAATGAAGAGTTCCAGAAGCTCGTGATTTGGTTGGGAAATAAAAAAGTGAGTCCCGTTGCTAAAGAAATAATGGCGAATTTGGACAAGGATGCGAAGATAATTGACGAAAAGGCAAGTTGGGAATTCTTATCAAAAAAAGTTTGTAACACAAAGATTGATAGTGAATTCTCTAAAGCAGATGAAGTTGTAATAAAAGAAATCGAAAGCTCCACTGACGAGGATTTGGAAGACTATTACTATGATGATAAAAACTATGATAATAATGATACGTCGTCTGAAGTAGAAGACAGTTTTATCTATGAGAAGTTATCCGATGGAATTGTAGAACAGGGTAAAGAGCTCTTGGCTACCACTCGCGAGGAAGTCAAAATAGAGAAGATCAATGAAAATATCTTAACAGAAGTGAAGATTGAGGAGTTCAAAAACATTGACGATGATTACGAAGAGGATATGGAGAAGGACGTAAATGTCGATGGAGTAAAAATACTGAAAGTTGTGGAGGATGGTGTCATCGAAGAAAGTATTAGTTCTTATAGATCAAGATTTTCACTGACCAATGAGGATGTTTCTTTAATACTTATCTTTGTGGGACTCTTGAGTGTCATTGTGCTCGGAGTGGCTGGCTTAAGAAGACTGTATCTACGATCTTCTAAGAATCATCTGATCAACACGATGAGAAGCCGCAACGACTTCATATATCGTCCGCTATCCGAGGACTTAGCTGGACCAAGAACACCGATCTTCAAAAAGCAGATGTTGATCAGCAATATTCTCCCCGAGACAGTGCCGTTCCAAAAAGATAAAAATATGCCAGAAGCGGTGTGACTGTTTTAACGGAGTCATTTATTAATTCAGCATATATGTAATACATAAAATAATAATCCATACAACATTAAGCACTAGTCAATAGTTGTTCAATATCGAATTGATTCTTACAATATGAAATAAACGCACATTCATTGGCAGTTATGTATTATATGTGTGATATTTTCTTAAACAAAACGACACATTTCGCAAGTATGGAATTATTGTGACCAATTTTTGTGTGATAGGAGTAGGTTATGTACACTTAATGATACTTATTTATCATATAATGTTTACGGTTTAAGCCACGATTAAATATTTTTTTATGAATGTACAGAAATTAGTTAGGGAATACATTTTATAAAATTTTTGCTACTTAACTTTATACGAATAATTACGATATTTTTGGTTTTATTTTAAAATATACTAAATCAAGTAAAAAAATACGTATTTTGTAGTCTTATTTGGAAATATATACTATTTGTATAAATTGTTGTTTGCATTACTGAATTATGTTGAAATGACTTATTAAATAAATAATATTTGTATTTTTCCTTATTTCCTAGAAACCTAGATAGTTCTCGTTTTCAATGTAAGTATATATCAATTAAAACGAAAGTTATATTAGTGAACCTCACTAGTAAGTTTATTAAATTGTTATAAATTGGAGGATCATGATTGGGATGTTTCAGGTCTACCCTAAATAAAAGATATATAAAAATAAAGTAAGAAGCTTTATTTTTGTGATAAAATAAATAGGACCGCAGTGCATTCAATAAGAAAAAGTTTTTGTTCAACCAATGATTGAGAAAGTGTAATGCTTAAGTTTGGAAAAATATCTCTCGTACTTTTTAACTTGTGTTTGAATCACACACTACACACCTATTCGTTTGCGATGTACTTTACAAGAAAACAAGTTCTAGCAAAGAAAATCGAAATAACGATGATGGCGATAATGAAAATGAAGATGATATTGACGCTGTGGAGGATTTTTCTTTCAATATTAATGACAAAAATGAAAAAAATAAGCAATTTCAATTACCAAATTCATATGCTATTAGATAATATCAAAAGGGTTCGTGCAGTTGTTAAATATTTTAAAAATATTCAAGGAAATGAATTCCAATTAGTGTAGAACATAAAAAATCTATGGAATTCTTTACTGGAGATGATTTCAAGATTTTTTAAATATTTGATTCTAAAGAAGTTTTAAAATATATTGGAAATTTATGTTCAATTAAAAATATTAGCATTAAATTATTAAAGGAATTGGAAAATGCATAAAAGCTATTTAATTAACAATTGAAGGCCTTTGCAGATAGTGCAAACCTTATTATTTTTCAATTAGCAATCAAATTTAAGCTAAGAAAATTAAGTGAAATAAATGGTAATAAATTTGAGTAGTGTTGTAATGACAATAGAGACTCGAATAAATGGTTGCAAAAATATAGAATTAGTAGAACTATTATATTGCCCTGCAAACGGTATTATGCCTTCAAAGAAAGTACTTATGTTTGTAAAAGATCAGAACAACATTAATTTGAAAATTAAGTAGATGATAATATCCACACCACAGTTCTTGAAAATGGAAGAACTAAATCAAATATTAAAAAAGCAGACAATATCATGCCGAATTCAGAAGATAAGTCTATATACATTAATCTGATGGATCAAAAAAACTCTGGTTTTCCTAGTTACAATGAAGTTCACCGATGCCGCCGAAGTTCACAGATGGTCTGAATTCTTCGATGAGATTCACTGACTCTTCTCAGCTTGCAGGTTTAAGGTCTATCATTGACTAAATTAATTAAATTAAAAATTAAATACTCACCGAGAGTCATAGAGTAAAAAAAGAATTACACTATGCCATAGGGTAATAGTCTTCCGGTTCATATAAACTGAAATATCATTGATTATCCTAAAAGGGAGTAACGTTTTAGTACTTATTTTTTTAGCACTACACCACTAGTTATTTCTACAAGCTAGCTGTGACTGTTGTATAGAAGTATATTATTAAAACCAATTAACCAGAACTAAGGATTATCATTTATTATAAAATTATGTATAAAAAAATTGAGATATTGAAATCAAGATGTAATTTTATCTAAAAAATAACTAAAGTTCTTCAGTCGCTAAGCATAAATACAGACCAACTACTGCAATTGATATGAAATGCAAATTGTTTCTTAGAAAATATTTATGATTTTCAAAGAATAAAAATAAACGCAGGACTGGCCGTAGGCTATTTGGCGCCCCAGGTAAAAATTTAATTTGCACTCCCTATTAATACTTGAATAACTCATTACATGAGCTTAGAATATAATTCAAAAACAGTCTAAAATTATTTTTGACACAATATTATTTTTGAGATTGTGAGTATTTAAGGACTTGTAGTTTTATCGTCGCTATTTATTATGCGTGTCAAATAATGAATTTAATTTATTAGTTAATTTGAATAATTAAGTCAATTTAATAATTCATTCAATTTAATAAATTATTTTAATAATTAATTTAATTTCATAATTAAAATAATAAATGAATCAAAAAATTAATTTAATATTTTAATCAATTTAAATAATTAATTTAATTTTAAAATAATTTATTTATTTATTATTTAATTTAAATAATTCATTTAAATAAATTATTAACTTAAATAATTAATTTAACCAAATATTGAACAAAGAAGTGCACAGCTATAGCCGTGTCACGCGTGTGCCGAACACTCGCCCGGCCCGGCCGGTCCAGACAGGTAAGCTCAAATTGGAAGCCCGCAGACTCACGAACGCAGTTATTTTATAATTTTATTTTATTGTTTTGATTTAAAATTTTCTACTAGTTAATTAATTATTTTCTTATTTATTAAACAAAATTTATTATTTAAAATAATTATTTGAATTAATAATTATATTAAATTCATTTGTTAAATTACATTTTTGAATTAAATATTAAGTTATTTAATTATAAATTTGAATAAATAATTTAAATTATTTATTTAATTAAACTAATTATTTAATTTAATTATTTAAATATTTTTTTTAAACTAAATTAATTATTTAAATTTTTTATTAAATTAAATTCAATTTTTAATTCATTATTATATTAAAATACTTATTTAAATTAATTATTTAATATAGTTAAAATAATTAAATTTAATTAATTATTAATTTAGGTCAGCGCATTAGCGCGCCAAATATTGTTTGATAATTTTAGGTGAATATTGTGCCTTTGGTATCACGGCACCATTTTATCGACCAGTTAAAACCTCCTATGCAATTCTTAACGTCTCAAATAACTTCCGAAATATTGAATTGAGATAAACACTTTCTTTAAACTTTTTCTAGAACTTAATCTAATACACAACTTTGCATTAAAACGTTTGCCATTTTATGCAAATTGCAAATTTTATCGATCCAGTTAAAACCTCCAAGGCAAAAGTTAACGTTTCAAATAACTTCCGTATAATTGAATTGAGATAAAAACTTTCTTTAAACTTTTTATAGAACTCAATCTAATACACAACTTTGCATTAAAACATTTGCCATTTTATGCAAATTGCAAATTTTATCGATCCAGTTAAAACCTCCTAGGTAAAAGTTAACGTCTCAAATAACTTCCGAAATAATTAATTGAGATAAACACTTTTTTGAAACTTTTTATAGAACTCAATCTAATACATAAATTTGCATTTAAACATTTGCCATTTTATACAAATTGCAAATTTTATCGATCCAGTTAAAACCGCCTAAGCAAAAGTTAACGTCTTAAATAACTTCCGAAATATTGAATTGAGATAAACAATTTCCTTAAGCTTTTTATAGAACTCAATCTAATACACAACTTTGCATTAAAACATTTGTCATTTTATGCAAATTGCAAATTTTATCGATCCAGTTAAAACTTCCTATGCAATTCTTAACGTCTCAAATAACTTCCGAAATATTGAATTGAGATAAACACTTTCTTTAAACTTTTTCTAGAACTTAATCTAATACACAACTTTGCATTAAAACGTTTGCCATTTTATGCAAATTGCAAATTTTATCGATCCAGTTAAAACCTCCAAGGCAAAAGTTAACGTTTCAAATAACTTCCGTATAATTGAATTGAGATAAAAACTTTCTTTAAACTTTTTATAGAACTCAATCTAATACACAACTTTGCATTAAAACATTTGCCATTTTATGCAAATTGCAAATTTTATCGATCCAGTTAAAACCTCCTAGGCAAAAGTTGACGTCTTAAATAACTTCCGAAATATTGAATTGAGATAAACAATTTCCTTAAACTTTTTATAGAACTCAATCTAATACACAACTTTGCATTAAAACATTTGTCATTTTATGCAAATTGCAAATTTTATCGATCCAGTTAAAACTTCCTAGGCAAAAGTTAACGTCTCAAATAACTGCCGAATAATTAAATTGAGATAAACACTTTCTTTAAACTTTTTATAGAACTCAATCTAATACACAACTTTGCATTAAAACATTTGCAATTTTATGCAAATTGCAAATTTTATCGATCCAGTAAAAACCTCCTAGGCAAAAGTTAACGTCTCAAATAACTTCCGAAATATTGAATTGAGATAAACTATTCCTTAGAACTTTTTATAGAACTCAATCTAATACACAAATTTGCATTTAAACATTTGCCATTTTATACAAATTGCAAATTTTATCGATCCAGTTAAAACCTCCTAGGCAAAAGTTAACGTCTCAAGAGCCGCCGCAGTAATATTTTATTGTTGTTGTTTAAGTTGTTGACATGGTTACGAGAGTGGGGCGAGGGATGCTAGGCGAAATAAAAACGCAAGTGTTACCCAAATACTACTACATTTTTGGCCATAACAATTCTGAGCTCCTATAAAATTTTAAATAAATAAATTTTGAATAAATAAATTTTTATATATAAAGTACATAAAATTTTAAATGAATTTTTATCAAATGAATTTTTCTTACATAAATTAAATTAAACAATAATAAATTTAAATTAAATTTTTAATTTTTAATAAATAAATTTTAAATAAATAAATTTTAAATAATAAAATTTTAAACAAATGAATTTTTAATAAATAAATTTGAATTTTTTTTTTAAATACTTTTTATTTAAATAAATTAATTTTAAAATGAATTTTTTTCAAATGAATATTAACCCTTTGGCTACCGAAATCCGATATATCGGCTTTCGCTACACTAGCGAGAACTGCCGGATCCGACGGCTCCGAAATCGTAGTATCCAATACATTTTCAACCGTCTGTAGGGTAATTGCTTCAGGGGTTTATAACATTTTTTTCAAATATATGTTATAAATATATTATAATCATTATTTTTATACTTATACACACATATATATATATATATATATATATATATATATATATATATATATATATATATATATATATATATATTATGTATATATATATATATATATATATATATATATATATATATATTATGTATATATATATATATATATATATATATATATATATATATATATATATATTATATATATATATATATATATATGTATATATATATGTATATATATATATATATATATGTATTTTTATAATGTAAATAAAACTTTTCGTAAATTAATAAAATATAATATTTTTAAATAATGGTTTAAGTAAAAATACCCAACAGACTGTTGAATATATATATATATATATATATATATATATATATATATATATATATATATATATATATATATATATATATATATATATATATATATATATATATATATGTATATATATATATGTATATGTATATATATATATATATATATATATATATATATATATATATATATATATATGTATATATATATGTATATATATATATATATGTATATATATATGTATATATATATATATATATACATATATATATATATATATATATATATATATATATATATATATATATATATATATATATATATATATATATATATATATATATATATATTCAACAGTCTGTAGGGTATTTTTACTTAAACCATTATTTAAAAATATTATATTTTATTAATTTACGAAAAGTTTTATTTACATTATAAAAATAAATAACATATTATATACCATTGTTATTGATTCCTGGTTGGAGTTCGGCCGCTCAGATCTCGTATTTTTTAATACGTCATGCGATAATGACTCTTATTACAGCGCAAATAAGAACTAAAATAACACACAATCGCATATTCATCATTAATTAGGTCAAGTTCACTGCAGATAGCGTCGCACGCCGCGACAGCATGTTTACAAACTAAAATACACATTTTGACTTTTTAATTATTTAATAAAAAGTCCCGGCAGTTCTGGAACATTTTTCCAAAAATGCCCGGCATCCAAAGGGTTAAATACATAAATTAAATTAAATAATAATAAATTGAATTCTAATTTAAAATTTTTATTAAATAAATTACAAATATTAAAGATTTTAAGTAAATGAAATTTTAATAAATAAATTTCAACTAAATAAATTTGAATTCTTTTTTTTAAATAAATAACTATTGCCGTCGGCGTGGTAACGGATGGCAATTACACACAGATTAAGACATTGCAGTAATATTTTATTGAATTACAAAATTGTTTACGTGGTTACGGGAGCCCGCGACGCGCGCGAACGGGGTGAGGGATGCCAGGCGAAATAAAAACAGTCACGCAAGATTTACCCAAGTACCACTAAATTTTGACCATAACAAATCTGGGCTCCTATAAAATTTTAAATAAATAAATTTAAAAATATAAAGTACATAAAATTTTAAATGAATTTTCATTAAATGCAATTTAAGTATATAAATTAAATTAAATAATAATAAATTGAATTTTAATTTTCAATTTTAAGTATATAAATTTTAAATATTAAAATCCTATGCAATTCTTAACGTCTCAAATAACTTTCGAAAAATTCAACTGAGGTAAACACTTTCCTTAAACTTTTTATTGAACTCAATATAACAACTTTGCAACACTGAATATATTCTTTAACAATATTATTTGCTGATTTTAAGTGAATGTTTGCCTTTATATGGTACCTCGGCGCCCCACAAGATCTAGTGCCCCAGGCGTTCGTCTGTACTGGTTGCCCCTCAGGCCGGCCCAGAATAAACGTCACTATATCAAGTAAGTAAACAAATTATTTTTGGTTCAAATTGCACAGTAAAACGTGACTGTTTGCTCAAGTTGTAATCAACATACATTATATTATAAATGTAAACAGACGTGGAGGTCTACATAGCAACTAAATAAAGTAAAAATTAGGTGATTGTATAAAAAAATATATGGTTTTAAATAGAAGTGGTACACAAGTGTAAAATTGAAATTTGTGTTATGATGCACATAATTTATTAAAATTTATATTATTGCATCATTATTGAAGATGGTATCATTTAACGTTTTGATTCTGTGCTAAATTTAGATAAATTATTTTATTTAAAAAAATGCACATCTGCCATCTTACGGAATATTTTAAAACTAAAATATATAATTATTTTAAGCTAAGCTTTAAATAATAGTTGTAATTAAACACAACAGGTGGCAAACTAAATTTAAAATAATATTTAATCAATTCAATTTTAGTAATAAAAAAATAAAATTAGTAAATTATATATGAAGAAAATAATATTTTTAAATAAATATAAAATTTAATTTAATTGATTGAAAAAGAACAAAAAGATCATCCCAGGTGGGGATCGAACCCACGACCTTTGGATTAGAAGTCCAACGCGCTATCCTCTGCGCTACAGGGACTGTTGCATGGCAATCTAAAAATTAAAATTGTGAAACTAAAGCTAGCAAGATCTGCGCGTGAGCACGTATACAAAAAATGCGATAAAAACGACTTTTTCGACAGATCTTGAATCAGTACACTTGCGGTATATATAGACGACTCCTCCTGGGATATTTTGTGAAGCGTTATTTTTAGTCAGCATTTATATTCTTTAAAAATCTGTATCGACATTGAAATACATCTCAAAATACTAATGACCTATATTTACATTGTGTTGTTTATAGTGATATACTAACTTTATATAAGTGATAGCGATAATTATATTAACTATCGAATATATTTAATCTTCAGGGTGTGCCAAATCATGGTAGATTAGTAAAAATATTTATTTTTAAAAAATAAACAGTATTTTTGTCATTTTTGGTTATAAAGAAGAACCTTTCAAGGGAACATTATCAACTGAAACAGAAATTATCTTCAATTCAGAATTAAATTAGAAAATGGGATATCCATAGAATATCGTTTTTTCAATTGCTTTAGATAAAAGAAAAGGAAAATAATATAGACTTACCATTGGATGCTTTGAATGCTGAGTCGTTTACGTTTGTATATGCTTTAAATTCTTTCAGGGTATTGATTATTTTTATGAATTACTTTAAATCAATGTAGGTATAAAATAGAGCAGCGTTTCACAAACTTTTAGTCCCCTGACCCGATTATTTTAATACTTTTTATTCATGACATACTAATACTGTGATCACCTATTTTTCCCTATAAGTAAAAAAACAAATTAATGTTCATAAAATCCTATAATATTTTATTAAAGAAATATAATATTTACTTTTACAAAATATATAAAGAAATTAAAGAAATTATTAATGTGAAGTGTGTGCTGTATTATGGCAGTTAAAAGGTTGTAAGTACTTCTTATATACCATTCAACTTCTAATCGGTTTCTACAATATATATAATTAAAAAAAAACAACGTTTAAAAGGCATCTACGTCTTGACAAAAGGTATTATAAACCATATTTTCTGCTATAATTATGTACTCCTGACATTATATTATTTCATAAGAAGCAATTACGAAGTTTTCAGATTGAATGAGAAAAATTAAAAGATGCATTAGACTCCCCGACAACACGGTAGATAGTGGGAGCATTTACTCGGGGATCAATTTTTTGCAATGGTACAAATGCACATATATGTCAGACGCGTGTGGTGAAATATTTTTCCATTCACTCGCTCTCGTTTTAAGTGACGAGAGTGAGAGAGAAAGGAACACGCTCCAGTCAGGCTCCAGTTTTTATATTTACGTACATATGTATATATTTTATAGTTATATTTTAAACTTTAATATTTTTGGAAGGACTGTACTTTAACTTGTACCTTAGGTACCGAGAGCCAAAGCTGGAACTGAGGCATCACGTAAAGTGATGTACAAGGATGAAGCGTAGAAATACAATAGCATGCAAAGCTAATGCTATGCAAATGCAATGCAACAGATTTGCAGGTGGTCAGAAAAGCGTTTTCCAAAACGCTCGGGAGAAACACTACTGAGACTCTAACAAATAATGTAGTACTACGGGGGGTGGATCCCGCTCATCCGGCCCTTTAAAGCTGGATGCCGTCCATTGGGTTGGTCTCGTAGGGTCCTATTACTGGTAATGGCAGTGGTTTTTGAAATGGAAAATAACACTCTCTGTACTTATATTACCTTTCAGTGCGAGAAATAAAAATTATATTAGTCAACGTTACTTCGTTACTCCGCTATCACCATCTATTCTATTATTACCTTGATTATTTTTGAGATTGTTCATTTGTAGTCTTAAGTTTTTTTTTTAATTTGTAATATGGAGCTAGAGACATTTTAAATTGTTTTATTAATTCTGCACAGCGTTCGGTTAAAGGATAAATTTTTTTTAAGGTTTCGTAACCCTAAGGGGTGTGATTTCGCAGCCAGTAAGACGCAGGAAGAAACTAGTGAGAATTTTATTACATTATATAACATATATTGCGGCTACTATGATGGGCGAGTATCGTTTTCTCCGAGCAGTGGTGAAGAATCTGACATAGGGATGATGTCCGTGGAAGATCCTTAGGGGTTTTGTAGGTAGCAATGACAGTGTCTAGAGGCGGTTCCTCTTCTATATATAGACCAGACCAGAATCTAGATGAAGACCAGAATCTTCTGGATGTAGACCAGAATCTTCTATATATTTTTTAACGAGTTCTGATCGCGTGATACCACGTATTCTGTCCTGGCGTGACGTCACCGGATGACACGTTACGTCTGATTACGTCGGATGTAATAAGGTGTCATTTCCAAAGATAAATTGCGGCGCCGACAAGCAAACGTGGTCTGAAAATGTGCATTTCGGATTGCAAATCGGAAGTACGTGCCTCTAGCGTCCGGGCTAACTTTCAACATAGAGACGCTGCAGAATCCCGAACGAGATTTATTTTTGATAAAACTAACGTCTCTTGAAATTGCTACCATATATACCATTTATCATAACGTAATTAAAAATGTAATTATTTATAAATATAGTACAATAATTTTATTAGTAAAGTCTGTTTCTCGACACTTAATGAAAGCTATTTGAAGAACATCTTCCATCAACTTACAAGATAGGTAGCTATTTAAAACATTCAAAGTTTCAAGTGATAATGAATATAAATAGTCCATTTATTTATTTTACATCAAAATAAAATATTTGAGAATATCAGCATATGTACAAATATTATTACAAAAAAATCACAGTCATTTATTATGAACATAGCCCAGAGCATATCATATGTGTTTAAAATATTATTATATTGTCGGGTTCATTAAATAAACCACCCATCTAATAGAAACCCAAATGGAGTGATTAAATCAGCAGGTCTAAAGCGGTCAAAAAGCTTTTAGAAAATCTTACAGGCGTAAGAATCATAATATTATGCTATTAAATTTTAAACCCCAGTGACTCAGTTTTGGCATGTGCAATGAAGAAATATTACAAACCTTGATTTTCTGTGAAATCAGTCAATAATGATAAGTCACACAGCTGATTTTGGTAATTATCTCCTCTTTCTTCAAAAAAATGAATAACTTCGTCTAATACATATCAAAATCTTTGTAAAAAATTTATTTGGATTAAGCACCTCAAATCTGTACATAACATCAAGTAGATAGTTTTTGTCTTTGTATTGCATTTGAAGAAATTACCGTTTTAGATATTTTATTCTGATTAATTTAATATTTTTTAAAGCAATTTGTGTCAAGTATCTTGTTATATAAAACAAATAATTAATAAATAGTGCAGTGATAGCTAAAAATATCTGAAAAATCTTCGTTATTCTGACATAAGGCAATTTTCTATTAATAGGGCCTTAATTAAGACAAGTTTTAATAATGTCTGCTGTATCCTTGTTACGTATTTATTGAATCTTGTAAAAATATCGATACCTCGAATTCTCACTCGCAGTGAAATCGTCAACAATGACAAAAAAGCAACATTTCTCTTTACAATGATAAAAAAGGCTTATTCCTATTCCTCACGGAAATTATGCGGTTATGAGGGTTTAAACGACCGGTACCATTTTTATAATTTAGAGGACATTTTAAATACATTTAATAAAAAATTGTAAATGTAATATTACTTTTTCACTAATTTCGATAAAATTTTAGGCAAATCACAATTAAGGAGTCTCTCTAATATAATGTATATATATATCATATATATAATTGAAGACAAACAAATCAAAACAAAGGTGATTTCATGAATTTTTTCCTACAAAGTTTACACCTCTCTGAAAAGACAAATATAAAACAAGATATTGAAAAATAATTTTATGTGAATATAATTAGGAATATCAAGTATATGTTAAATAATTATAAGCTTAAACTATAAAATAAATAACAAATTTATAAATATTTTTGTAATGCAACTTGAATCAAGTTGTATATTTATAGCAAAGACGTCACACAAAAATGATAGTCTTTTTTGAGTGTTATGTATTGACAGCATTACAAATACTATTCAAATCCTTTTAATAAAAAAATCAATCGTTATCAGCAAAAATGGACTTGTGCATTATTTATGTGCTACATATGTATAGACACGTATGAAATTTATTAGGTAATTAAATTCCTGTCAGCATCCAACGCGACGTACCTGTTCTGTGTCCTCCGTCTTATCCAACATGGATTTTGCAAATTTAGCAAACGGAATCTAATCAAATCAAACCTACGAGATTGGCACAATTACTTCGGCAGCTTTGAGATTTCTATCAAATTGTGTATAACCCTTTGCTACAACCCTTCGGAGACTAATTTCAATCGAACTCCGCCCAGGTCGTACTTCAAATTTGGCAACAGTAGAAACAACAGTGAATTTGTCATCGAATAATGTTAACACGAACTGATGCCCAATTCTGATTAAAATATTTCACTTTGGAAAATTGTAACTTTATTTCTATAGAATTATAATTCCAATAAAATAAATCTTTTACGAATTTACAATTATTTTACATAGCAATAAATATAATATTAGTTTATATATTGTATAAGATCCCTATGTTATCTTAAGTTAAGCAAATATGGGAAATATATAGTTGCACTTTAGTTCAAAAAGAGTCCACTATAAATTAAATAGTTTCTACTTTGAATTATAAATGTAATGCTTTGCACTATAAATATTTTAGCATGATAGATCACAAGATTTTAATACCTATTCGCATATTTTACAAAATTCGCATTTATTAGCATCTATTCCGAATTTAAGAATCTATTTAGCATTTATCACGAAATACTAAAACACGATTCAATTTGCTAAATTCTCGCAAAAAGTTTTTCAGAAGTTTTTGCAGAAATCATTTCTTTAAATTACTAAGGAGTTTTGTTAACAAGCAAACTATTCTCGAGAAATGGGCGCCAAATTTATATTATTTTAAAACAATAAATCTAGGACAACATCGACTTTGACAAAATATCGTCTTTGACCGACCGCCTCTTAAATTTCTATAGCAGGGGCCAGAGCACAACCCCAATTTATTTCAATGAAACATATTACTCATTATTATTTGCAATTTACGATTATCCGAAAGAGCCTTATGAGAAAATACTGATTAAAAATGGTAAGTCTGTTTGTGCAAATTACTTACTTATTGTTAATATTTAACACCAATTTTTAGTGAAGTATATTCTGTTGACTATTTGAGTAAAAATATGTCTGAATGGACATGTATAAATAGTAGAAAGAATTTTGTGCATGCAATATCTGCTTTTGTTTTCACTTCGCCAGCCATCCTTATCATAAAAAGGGTGCGGTCATTTCTCTGCTACATAACAGAATTACAGGAAACTGATAGGTACAGTTATATTTGCCTGAGATAGAGCAAATGTATTCCTTTTATATTAACACGTCGTGCAAATACAAAAATATAAAAATATTGCTCATGTTGAATAATATTTTAAAAATTTCAGCTAAATGCATATAAATTACAACTATATCTATTGTTCTTTTGTAACTATTAACGTTGTATTTTATAATATATTTTGCAATATATTGCAGCTAATTACAATTTTTTTATATGATAATGGTTATGTAAACCAGTAACTTGTATTATTTTTAGAATTAAATTACGTATTGAAATAAACGTTTTATAAAAAAAATAAAGCGTGTTTGCGCAGCTCATGTATTCTGAAATATGCTGATACACAAATAAATCTATGGAAAATCCTGAAAATTATCGATGCGGTCAAATTTTCGTGTCACCATTTATATCTCTCCAAACCAAGAGCCACGTCAACCATCGTTGTTATCCCATCGCTTTAGTAACCTGACACAGGCGATCGAAGTAAATTAGCTGACCGTATCCAATAACAGCTTTGGTCGAAAATCGCGTTCACAAAGTAATGCATTTCGGTTATGCGCTTTTGTACATGTTTTTATTTAGATATAAATATGGTTTTACGGCTTTCGCCACGGCAGTCGTAAATCCGACTTGTAAGAAATGGCAAATGTTACCACTAACGGCACAGTACCTCCTCATCTCCTTTGTCTGATGACATTCGACATTTATGCGCGGCGAGGTTCGATCAAATTTTTATGCCAGGTCAATGCCTCTTCGCTCACAAGTCATAACATAAGGTTGCAAAAAAGACAGACACAATACATCGATCGTAAAAGCATGAATTGTAGTGTACGATGAACGAGCTAGAGGTAAAATATATTATAATTATGTTGGGCTTTTAATATTGATATCTTATTTTTCCAAACATGTTTTTTAGTCAAAATATTGTTTCAATACAAATACTAATACTGTATGTGCGTTTGAGATATAATTTCGAATATTTATTACCAATATGAAATGCCTTTATAAAATATTCCAAAAACCAAAGATGCAAACAAAAATGTTATAATTTCAACTTCTATTAGTAGATTAGCTAATAGTAAAAAACGTTTGCCGACACGTTTCATCAGCTGTGTTAGCTTTTTCTGAATGAATACATCATACATACTAATAAGATAATAATGACAAAGTGATACTTTTGTAAATAATGTAATGTTAAATTATAATTTTAAGCTTAAATTAATCCTAAGGAATTAGAGTAAGATATCATATCACAAACTAGCTATTAAAAAGTCGTATATCTACTTAGTTTCAAACAACTTAAAAATAAAATAAAATGCAGATTGCAAAAAATTAAATACAAAAATAAGGAAAATGTACCTAGTGGTTCTATATTTAGATTTTGAGTGATTTAATCAAACAATTAAATTAAATTTTAAATAATATATTTTAATAAAACCAACCTAAAAAAAATAAATTAATAAATAAAGCTAATGAAACTTTTTTTGCGTTTAATTTTCCATTTCATTACGTAACGAAGTAATGCTACACTGAAAGTATTTTATATCTTCAAATATCTTACACTTTAAATACTAAAAATATTTTGGAATTGTTCGAACGCAAAGAATTTGTACATGTGCATCATAATTGTAATTTAAGCAACATGAGAAGAAATAGTTTTTAGATTTCATTATAGTGGTAGAGTACGCTCGGGATAAGGACTCCGGTTTGTTATTGTGTGCGTACACTGTGTGGCTCAAAACAATTTCGCTCAGAATATTTAATTTTTTTATTTTAAAAGAAAATATATGTTTATTTAACATACATACATCTGAGCTAAGTTGTAAATTTCAACGGACAATCAAAAATATATTATTTAATTGAAGAAACCAGACATTGATGTCATTAATTAAATATTTACAAAATTCAAAATCTTTCACTAGTCAAAAAAATAATAAGGTCTTTAGCTATTCTTCAAAAGCAAAAAGATATAAAATGGGGAAAGAAATTATTCGCAGATTGTTTAATGGCTCGACGACTCTATTACATCATTAGAATTCATTGAATAAATTAAAAAATTATCATTGGCGCAACGATAAGAATAATAACTATTTTAAGCCTTACAGAGAATAGTGTAAAAAAACCAACAACGTACGGATTAATGGAAAAATAATTAAAATATTTTAATCCACGGGTAAGAGAACGAATAACTTATAGTGTATATTTGAATCCTTGATATCAATTAGCCTAGATATGCCCAAGAAATTTTGTTCTCTTAAAATTTCATTTATAAATAAAAAAAACAGTGGCACGAGTTTAGTGACCTACCCATGGAACAGTGGGCATATCTGGGCTAAACCAATATCAACACAAAATTATTTAAAATAAATCACTAGAGAAGATCGAACTTCTGTGCCACACTGCATTTTAATGACGAATACCAGCGTTGACGAATCAGCGACTGTCCTTAAAAGAGAAAGCGAGACATCGAAGTACACGCTACATCGCTTCTTCCTCTCATATACATGTACACGCACACAATAACAAACCGGTATCCTTATCCCGAGCGTACTCTATGTATAAGTCTTTCGATGCAAATAGTAGTCGTCAGCCATTTCATAACAATCATACATTTTACTTGGATATCCGCATTTTATTGGACAAATATTTTTTTTAATTGAAAAAAAATGATCCCTGGCGTTAATTTTAATTTAATTGTTATGATTACTTTAATAAAGGACTTATTATTATCATATATTGTTTGTATTGATTTGCAAGTAATTTATAAAATATTAAAAAAAATGTTGCCTGCGGCGATCATTGTATTTTCATATTAAGTGGTAGTACTCGATTCAATATCTGGCTTTAAAATGAATTTTACATATGAACTATATTGATTTTATTATTATTTAGCTTGCCCCCTTCGTAAAATAAAATTAGTACATTACTGATTCAGCAACCACCCTCCGATTAATTTCTGACTATGGCTTTTGCTCACGACGGTCCAAGAAATAATCAATCCGGTCCGCCCCTGATATAGAAGACCCGAATAACTGACGGATCGTCAAAGTGGAATGCATAACAAAGCCGAGCATCATGGAAGATTTATTGCAGACGTCTTTTAGGTGTAAAGATAACCTCCACTTGCTCTCAAAAGTGATTCCGAGATCTTTAGTGAAAGTTTCTCTAACATAAATGATTCCAGCAGGATCGTAGGAATAATCTGATAGCGAACAGGATCGAGAAAATGACACAGTATGGCACTTTCCGACAGTTAAAGGAATCTCCATAGAGGATCTAAATCTTACTTGTAATATTTTTTTTTTATAAAAAAAATAACCCAAACCAAATAACCAAACTAACCCAAACTTATTAATACAAAAAAAGCCAAAATATACACCCTTTTAATTTTTTAATGAAATTTCAACTTTTTAGTAATTTAATATATAATATATTGAATTGTTTATAACAATAAATTAAAAAATATCAATTATTTTGAATATTTTATCAGAGTACAATTTATGATAAGAATTTTTAAAAATATAAAAAAAGCAAATAACAGGTAACATTAACTATACCACTTATCTTGATGAAACAAAGATGATTACTATTCTTTACATCTTCAAGAATTTAAAAATGTTATTAAAATTTCAAACTGCCGAGTACTAAAGACGTGTCCACGTGACTCAATAGTAACGGTTCGGTATCAACCCTACGGTGCCCGAGAATGAAACGAGGACGGAAGATATAAATTTAATCGTGCCGTCTGTGGGGGGTTAAATAAATAATTACGGAGGCATTGTCTTCGTAGGCAGACAGGTAGAGAGGAGCGCCACAGGGACCCCCCAATTAGTCGGGCTTATACATTATCCAAGGGTAAATCGTCGGATTAGGGCCAACGGATTCGTAATTTAATAATAACATAACGTGCCGGCGTGGCTAACAATTAAGCCATCCTCGTAGGCATTGCTTCTACGCCGTAGACGGTGAACGGACATCTGCCACGATATGCTACGACTAGATAAAATTTCACCACTTATGAAATGCACCTAATGAGAAATCGCAAATAGTTGAGCTGACCCCCTAAACGTCTTATCTAAAACTTTTACAATTATAAATATTTTTAAGTCTTATAATTTTAATAAGTAATTTATGTATTTTTATTTACACTTGTTACAAAGCTTTTGTGATCATTCTTTATATATATTTATTCGTAAATATATATATAAATATTTAAATATGTATATATCAAGCAAATTGGTAACAAAACACCGATCGAACATTTTAGCATTTGTCACATTTTACACAATTTCGCAAAATACAACCGTGACAAATCTTGTACGGTAAGTGAAATTTGTCAATTTCTCATCGGATCCAAAACGTCCAAATAACTTCAATTTTAATGCAAACGAATTCCAAAGCGATTCTTGCAATTAACATTAGTCATCCCTTAGTTTCACTCCAAGACCGCCCAATCTATCTGATCGTGTATATAGGAAACGCCAAGAAACCACACTATTATTTGGGGTTGTACAGCCAAACAACTTACATCTATAATAGCTCTAATATGTTGGGTTAGTCCATAAATTTGTTCTTATTTCTGAAATATATTAAGCCAATTCGAATAATAAGATAAAGACAAAAAGAGCAACACCAAATCACTCAAATAATTTACTGAACTTCTTTTATTTTCATGACGAATCTAAATACTTTTGTATTGAAAATAAATCAATATTTAGTTTGAAGGATTAAGACATTTTTATCTAGCACGTCGGTGATTAATACATAGAAGACCTGGGTATAATCACACACTCTAGTAACTTTAAATTTATATCTTTCTATACGATTGTATAGAAAGATAAAAAAGACAGACTTTTATTTTAGTCTGGTGTCTCACTTTTTACTTAGATGTTGTTGATTGCGTTTACTTGGTCGCAACGCATTGAGATTACTCGTGTCATATTGCAACATATTTACAGTAAATAAAGAAAATTAGGAAACATCGACTATGTTTATAAAGTGATTTAAAATATGTTGCTAAAAATAATATTGAGTTATAGCACTGCAGACGACATCCAAGCGCGATAGCGCTTTTGAGCCTAATCTTATATATTTCTATAATGAAACTATTTTACGATAGTCCTTGCAAAACACTAAAACTAAACCTTGCACAACGGCGTGCTTATGAATATTTCAACCGAATAAAGTGCATCGTTCAACGGATATTTTCATAACACCATCATCACATTGCCGAGTGATTATATAATAAAGCCACCTCGGTTTATGCCTTTCACAAAAAGCTTTTCTATGCGCCTATAACGCGTGTTATTTGCCAACTTTGTGTATGCGATGGACCATAAAACGTGTCTGTATGACCACTTTAAGCATTTGCCTCCTTGTGTAAAGTTGCATATTTAATGCGGTCTAGTGTATCGTTTATATTTTGTTATGTGCCTATAAAGATTAAAATGCTTTGTATTATATTACATTTTTATGTGTTTATATTATGCATACACTCGATAATGTTCCAAGTCATTACATACATAAATACGTGAAAATTTACACTATATGTGCGTATGTAAAGAATATATATATATATATATATATATATATATATTTCAAATGCAAATTTTTCATTACAAAACTACAAGCAAAGGTATCGGTTTTTGGTGACAGCTACTTAATATGATTTTAATAGTTTGTAATAGTATTTTTTTATTTTATTGTTAAGCAGTTTATTTAAAAAAACGTTCAACGTAAATTACTGTAAAGAAAAATAGCTGAGTGCTTATTTAAAATAAATAAGCGCGTAACTTTAAAACTATTGCCTCAATTGCAATCAATGACGACATAAAAGTATAAAATATAAATAAATGTATTGTTATCGCTGAATGTTTTCTTATACGTACAACTAAAAGTAGTGTAAATACACATAGTTATAATATTTATAAAGATATTGATTTATATTTCAGAATCCGTTTATTTCATCAATTTGAATTACCCCGCGTATTATTAAAGGTAATTTATTAGTTGATTATACAAGAATTTAACTTAATAGACGTGTTATTGTTTTGCGGTAACTGAAATTCCTAGAATCTCTTTATTAGTTTTGTCACAATAGATTGTGCATTTGACAAACAGTGAAGCAGCTACAATAAATGTGTTTGTAATATACAAAGTTTGGTGGACGGGTGGCAATTAGACATAGATTGTACCGCTGCAGTAATATTTTATTAAATATGTATACAATTTATTTATATGTTTTAAATCGATGTGAATAATGGCAGGCGGACGATGTACCGCCGGTCGTAGTCTTCCCGTCCAGGTCTGCCAAAAAACGTGAATTTTTTGTGCAAAATTAAAATCTATGTGACAATTTAAACAGTTTGACCAAAGCTTTTAGTGGTTTGCTGCAATTTTTTAGGAATAAATAAATTAGATTGCTTAGTTTCGTTTGGTTTTCCTAAAACTTTTGTTAAATTTGTTCTATAATACTTTTTTCAGCATTTACAAATGCTTATAAATATTTAAGTTTATTTAAAATAAAATAAAAAATAGATTTTATTTTGTTTGACTTTTTAACTAGTTATTATGACTTTTTTTTACAAAACATTATACAACTATAAAATTTGATAAAAACGTTAAATATTTTTTTTTCAAAATTAGTATATATAAGTTTTACGAAAGCAATTTACTTTTACAGCACCTAACATATGTATATAATAAACAATATTCTAAAAGAAGTTTTTTAACATACTGCTAATTTTATATTATTAATTTAGTTGCCAATTTATTCAGTTTTCTTTTAGCGACTTGTTTTATTTTTGTACTTAGGATTTTTTTTACAGCTTTTTGGATCAATATATGTAATTTTTTTAGACAATTTCTAGTGTTTATTTTGTTGTATTAAAGCTTTAAGCATTTTGATAATTATTTTTCTTTTTCCTAAACTTTAAACAGATTTTATGTATTATAAAAAATATGTAACATTAGTTTTCTTTGTGCATTTTAAGAATGAATTATGTTAAAAATTTATAAATTTGCTATTTCTAAGTAATATATCAGTTTGTTTGTTTTTCTTAAAGTTTTTACCGCTTTGAGGTGCAAAATCTAATTTAATATACCATATTGTATTTTCGGTTCAATTTTTAGGCAAAAGCGAGTTTTTTATTGGCGTAGGATTTTTTAGTTTTTTTTTTTTTCATAAAACATCTTAAAGATTTTACGTGTGATACAAAGTATGTGATATTTGTTTTCTTTTATGTAATTTTCAGTGCCAATATGCAAAATCCAGTGCAAAAATAGATGTTTTTTAATTTTTTCTAACAAAACTTTTCACAGATCTTATTTTTGAAGCCATTATTTAACGTACATTTTGTGTAGAAATTTAAATAAAAATGAAAGCAACTTGTTAGGCTTTCCTTAAGGAATTTTGCTATATTTTTTTGAGAATTTTTTTACAGCTTTTACAAGGAATTAAAAAAAAATTATTGCAAAAGTAATGCATTATGCTTTAATTTTTTTAATAATATTTTTTCAAAATCCTACGTTCGATATAAAATAGTTATTATTTAATGAACATATTTAACAAAAATAAATAAGGGATTAAAAATTTGTTACATTTTTCAAAGATTTGAGTGTTTTGTTTTATTTTATTTTCCTACACTTTTTTACGTCTTTTACGTGCATTAGAAAGTAATTAATATTGGTTTTCTTTTATGTATTTTATTATAGAAAATTCTGTTAGTTTTCCAAAAACCTTAAGCATTTTGCTTGAATTTTTTTAATAAAACTTTTTTACGGATCTTACGTTTCATTAAAATAAGTAATTTTTAATGTAAATTTAAAAAAAAAATTGTTTTACAAAAAAAATTTACTAAATCTTTTTGTCTTAATGTTTTCTACAATAATTTGTTACAGAATAAACATAATCACAGCTGTTACATAATAGTTTTCCTAGAAGTAATTTTTTTGTCAATTTTGGGGAAAATCGGAAAAAAATATTAAAATTTGTAAGGTTTTCCCAAAACTCATCATAAAATAAATTATTATAACAGTTTTAAATCCATATAAATAATTTATGATGTATTTATAAAGGTTATCCTTAATAAGCGCATAAAATAAAAAATAGTTCAAGCATATTTAAGTTATCGTTCGGATTTTTGGAGCTACCCGTTTATTTTATTATATTTATAAAAAATACAAATAAATTCATATGCAGCTTTGCACGAGGAAATGGTTCTTACAACACTTTGTTTTAAACGGATCCTTCTGGGCATACTATTACTGAAGACCAGGGATAGTATGCCCAGAAGGATCTGATTAAAACAAAGCTAAATACGTTCACAGCAATCTATTATTTAATTTTTTTTTGTGAAAATATATATTTTTATTTTTATTCTATACATTTAAATTGAGGCACAAAATGCTAAATAGTGACGTCAATCTGCGTTAATTTTGTGAAAAAACAGGCCTTGTATACTTGCTTTTTCATATAGTGAATGTCGCGGTCGATGTCGTAATAATGGCGAGTGGTAATAAAACACACATGAAACATTATGAGATTCCGCGCCTTAATGGCACACATACTAGAGAAAATTTTGCATAAAGTCGCGTTATTTGTAAAATTTCAATATTGCCGAAAATCTCTCATACGTGCGTACGAGTCCCTTATAACTTAGCCGAGGGTCCAAAAATAAGGGATGGATTTCGTCCCGAAAATATTTATGCCCTAGCGATGGTGGCCCATAAACGGGGTCCCTAATAGACCATCATTTTGCCAATATACTGAACACGTCCCAAATTGTGGGCAACGCCGAGTTTAACATTGATACTGCTATCAGTCCCATCCTGTCCCATATTTGATCGGCCTTCATTATTTTGGAAGATATCTTTTACTCACCCTTCATTTCCTCGGTCCACTTCAGCGGAGGTCTTGGTGATAAATGGATGCTTGTGGTGTGAGAGGACGCCATTGTGGTATAATGCATATATGTATTATATATACGCGCTATGCTATATAATTTTTTTGTCGACGTTTATGTGATATTGTGTTTAGAGGAATAAAATGTTATATGTGTTTTATAGACTAAAAGTATGCGACGTTATTTGATTTATGTGTCACGATAAGTAATTAAGAAAATTTTACCTGTATATATTTAATAGCTTGCTGTATTAAGACTAACTTATAATTAAAATTAATTAGATATGTATCGAAATAAACATTTAATACAGAATGTAGAAATTAATATTTTAATAACTCGTATGCGTTCATAATTATAATTTTTCGCTCATCATAATCTAATTTCAATTTGCACTCATAAAATACTTCATAAATAACAAATTTCCCAACTGCACAAAAGCCGACAAATAAAGTGTAGTATATTTATCTAAGGATTTAAATTTACATACATACATATGTATGTACAATATATTCAAGTTTTACTTCATATAAATAGTAGCAGAATGGCCCATACATAAGTTTTGTTTATCCGTTGATGTCGACGTATCATGTACTCTGTTTAAGGTGTTCGAATGTTTCACTCTGAACTCTGACGGTGACGTTTGTCAGCTGTCTATCTTAGCAGCGTAGTGGTCCGTGAGGGGTGGCAGGATCAGCTGATTGAGTTCGGCCGACGAGAATTTTCTCAACAGCCGCCCAGATGTAACTTCTCATAAAGAGCCCGGATCCAATAGTATATTATCCCCCGGATGAATATCTTTATATAGAGAAATCTAATCCATCATATAACAAGCTTCTAGAAATAATATTGTCTAATATTATTAACCTGCTTTCCATGATTTTGCTTCCCAGGCATGTGCCATATTTATATTCCGAATCTTAAGCTTTTTCATGCACTCATCTGCCTTGCAAGTTGAAATATTATTTATTTTATTTTATATTGAAATAATCTGTGATGTATCGATAATGAGATGTAATTTTAATTTTTGGGTGAGATTTTCAGTTTTAGACTAGTTTATTTAATTAAATCCAAGGATACATTAGTTTTTTATTGCTGTTTCTTGGTCGCACTGCATTAGAGATGGATCGATTAGATAAGGGAGAATTTCTTATTTTTTCGTTTCAAAAATATTATATTTATGATGATTTGAAATATTGGTTGCAATATTTTTATTCACGAGTTTTCTAATTTCTTAGTCGCGCGTAATGCGGTTGATAAGTTTCCGGAATTTTTAATAGTAACATTAAATATGCGCCCGTTATTTCTTTGTATTTTTTGTACAATATTCAAATTAAAAAAAAAATTGAACCGTTGTTTTGTAATCATTCTGTTATTTTTTATTAGAAAGCTTAAAAATATTTTACCGTTATTTTTAGTCGTAAATTTTTTTGAGCCGTCGTTTTTTGAATGGATTTTTTAATAACTTTTAATATGGTTTTAATGTGAGAATTTATTTTTTAACAAAAATTTAAATTAAAAAAAAATATTATGAGCGTTTTGTAGTCAAAAATTCAAATTTTCAAAATAATTTGGTCCGTTATTTTTTTCTTTAAAATTTAATTTAAAAAATATCCATTATATTTTAGGGGTCCATCCAACTGCGCAATTAATGCAAAGGTTATTTAAACGTACTTTCAAAATTAAGAAAATAAAAAAACAACTCGTTTCGGTAAAAGGACTAACTAACAAGAGGATATTATTAAAGCACACTCGTTAAATGCTCGCAGTGACCATAAAAACTAAATTTTTGTGCATAAGGATGCAATAGACAATGCATCTATCAAAATAAAAACAACCATTGTGATATACTCCTTTGCATTAACGATCCTCAGAATGTGTTGATTTGCAAATTTTAATTACTCAAGACGAACATATTTTGTTGGTCGATTATGCAAGCGATGCAATTGGCTAACCGATTTCTGCATTTTTGTGATTCGTCGGAGACATCTCAAATCAAGAATATAAGGGAACTAAAACCTAATCAAAAGACGACAATATTTATTAATAAAAAATAAAAATTAAAAAATCATAGTTAAAAATATTAAAAATTAAATATAACGTTCTTTAACATTTGTTCACTGAAAAAATGTGAAATATTAATAAAAAATATATTTTTACATTTTCACACACAGAAATAATATACTTAATTTCTGTCAAGAGGGTTTGCTTTTAATTTGGTTAAAGTATAAATTAAGTAAATTTACATTTATGAACAAATGTATAAGGTAAAAAAATAATTAAAACGACTGAAATAATGTGAGAGTTTGTTTTTTGTCTTGAAAAAGAAACTCGATACATTTCCATAAGTAACTAGAAATAATTGGCAATACTATTCTGGATACGACAGATATATATAAATTATAGAAAAAATATATTTGCACTAAAAGGCAGCAGTAAAGATGTACGACGTCTTGCTAACAAATATAATCACATGTGACGTTAGGAGTAAAAGATTGAACAAAACTCACTTTACGGTTGAATTTATACTTTTATCTTATGTTTACGCATGCTAATTGTCAGCCTTATTAAAAACGTAGTTTGTATCTGTTAGTCACATGTCACGCTCGACGATTTATTTATTTTCAAAATGATAAAAACCATTTTTTTTTATTTAATTTTTAATTTAAAATAAATAAGTTAAATAAGCACACAATTTTAACAAAAAAATCTGGTTATAGCAAGCATTGTAATAAGAAAGGCAATTTTTTTTTCGGTGAGTATTAAAAATCCAACAAAATTATAAATACATTTTCTTTCTTTGTTGCATCAATTGGTATTCCAGATCGCATTCAAATAATAAGATTTTTTAAATAAATAAAATACATTTCGAATTTAAGCACATTGCTTCTTCAGTGTCTCACTGTTTTCCCAATTCAATTTATTTTTCCAATCTCTTTCTGTTTATTTTATCGAGTTAAATCCAAAGGGCAATTTGCAGGCATGCGCTTACCGCCGCCGTCGATACTTTTGATAAATCCGCTTGCAAGACGAATATTAATCACCGGCTGCGAACTACGTTATTGAATTGCCCTGTACACCTTCGGACCCCACAGGCATCGGCCAGGAAGCTGAAATTATTTCAGCCCGTCTAAAGGACCTGAAGGGGGTCTGAAAACCGCCAATTTGATTTATGGCGGAAGGCCGACTGACGATCGACTACTTATGTATATTTTTCTGATTTACTTCATTTTTATTTGCGAAAATGCTTAAATTGCTTTAGATTGATAAATTGTATAGCACTAAGTACTATATTTAAGAGGCATAAATGTATTTGCAAAAGGTTTATTAACAAATATGAGAGATAATAATATAGTATGCATAGAGGATTTTTTATTTGTTTGCCAAAAGTTTCTAAATATTCGTTTTACGAATATCGAATTGTAATCAATATTTTTATATATATATTTGTAAAGCTATAAAAAATCGGAACATAAAGATTTTGAAATGAATAGAAGTTCATACAAACATAATTATATGTTATAAAAAAAACCTAGTAGAATTATTTAATTTAATTAGAACATTAACTGTTGCAAGCTTTTAATAGTTTAATTTAAAAAAAAACTAAAACTGTATATTCTTAAAAAAATACTCTTAAATTAATCAATATTTATATTGATCTCAAATTGTTAAAATAAAATAAATACCAGTCATTTACCAAGTTCATAATTTTAACTGGGCAAATAAGAAATTTCTATAATTTCGACCATTACAAAATATATTGTCTTTATTATTTTGTTAGTGGGTCGAACTGACTATTTTATGATTAACGACAAATGTTAATTTCTATAATTGTAAATAGAGAAGTGGTTTATTTGATGAACCTTATATGGCCATTGCTATGAACCTTATAGTCGATTTAAAAATAAAGTAAAACATTGAAATATGTTCGCATAACTTTGCAGTCTGCGGGATGAAAAATGCAAGATATTTTAGCTGATTTTAAAGTTACTAGAGCGGAAAATATAATTTTTAATGCATTTTTTTTCTGTTCGAGCCAACCACCCCAATTGGACCACACAGAAGCTGGACGAGATGATATCGCCCACTACGCTGAAACAACGAGGGAAAATTATGAACTTCAGCCGCTGGTGGAAATTAAAACCAGAATACGTAGCAAGGAGAGACGAAGGAGAAGAGAAGCATCTCATTACACAAGATTAAGGTTTTGCTGGCGTGTGCAGCATCCGTTGCATAAAAGTATAAACCAAAAAAATTACCATACGTAAGGGTACGTAGTGTATAGAAATTTATAATATAATACACACTATTCAGTAAGGCATAATAAAACAATATAATTTAATTTGTATGTATGTAAATCTAGTATATGTACATTTTAAGTGTCAGCTATAGAATAATGTTGATAATAGCTTTCATAAATGAAATACTTAATAAATAAATATTACTATCATAGTTTATAAGAAAAGTATAACGGAATAAACCGTAATCAGAATATTATCTTTGAATTTAATAAACAAGTTTTGTTTGAACTCAACTTTTGTTAGGCAAAATTACAACAGCTATTGATTTGTATTAATAATATATTTACTGGAGGTTTATATTACTCGTTATGATTTAATTCAGGTTAAATCGTTATTAAGATACTATACAGTTTAATAACAACCCATCAGATAAAAAACATGAAAAAAATGAAAAGCAAGTTTAATTATTTCTTTCTAGAATAGACAATGAATTTATTACTACCAAAGAACTGACTTTCCTAGTTGCAATAAAGAGCACATTCACAGTTTTTTTATAAATCAGAAAATTAACCATTCATGTTTAATATATGCCCTGATGGTTGGATAATATATTAGCGAAACTAGTTGATAAGTAACAATGGAAGAGAGATCTCGTAACCAAACAATTGCGTTAATAATTAGAAATTTTGCACAGACCACCTGATAGCACATATATTTTAAGACGTTATTCACACACAAGTACCGCCGAAAAAAAATACAATTTCTTTAGAAACGACGCATGATAAACAATACAAGGAAAAAACAAGCTCGGTTTTCAAATTAAGAATAATAAATTATTGTTTCTGTGTAAAAGGTTTTAATATACTCATTGCTAATATAAGTTATATTGCAGTAAAACATATTAAAATCTATATGCGGCCTTTGACAATTTTGTTGGGTTATGCAGCTTAGAAGACCTAAAAAGTCGGACAACCCTGCTATTATAAGGAAAATACTATATACTAGTAGTAGTGTATCATTCTTAATAGATGTAACGTTTATAGCATGTTTATTTTTTACTAAATATATTAATGCTATTTGATATAATAAGCCTTCTGAATATAGCGAGAAGTGAAATATTATATTCGGAAAGCAAAAGTCTTTCGTCGCTGCTTTAGTACATAGTCTGCTGTTAATTTGGGCTCTGCAGTAACCACGGGATTATATAATGATTGAGTGGGACATATAAAAAGCAAATGATTATTGTGGCGACTTGAGCCCCTTTATGAGGGTCGAACACACTCGGGGTGCGAACTAGGGGTGTGAAATATGGTCTCGTTGGCGAGAGACGCGGAAAGCTACCGAATCTATTACATATGGATTTATTAGCCGCGCTTCTGTTCATGATAAGGCTTATTTTAAAAATGATATATCGGCGAAAAAGCGTGGTGTGGAAATGAGCAGAAAAAAAACACAGTAGGTCGCTGGATATTAGAGTGCGAACGAAGAACGAGAGACGCCTGCGGAGAAAGCCAAGTGTGAAAATAAGTGGATGCCGGTCGAGGTGTGAAGTAATTGCTTTGTGTGGAATATTAAAGTTGTGTATTTATTTTAATATAATACGAAGTCATAGCAAAAATCTAAGACTATATTTTAAGCCAAAATCAGCTGAATTATGTAGAAATCTAATAGTGAGAATAAGTAATTCTTTCTCTATTTTAGGTATTACAGTAATATCCCTACACTACAATCGTTACTTCTGATTCCAATTCTTTTCTCGTTCTCGCTTTACTCACGTTATATGTAAAAAACTAGGATTCATCTTCGGTAATATTTCTGCCAGCTGTTCATTGATACCCAGCTCTCTTACTTTTTTACTGCCCGCGAGCTAAGATTAGATCTTTCATATTCAAACTTGCGCAAAATTTTAGATCTTAGTATGCACTATAACCGATAGGCCAATCATCTAGTTATGAGTTGCGAGATACGATCGTATGTGGTGCTCCTATTGCTTCGCACTTCACTGTGACAAAGCACTCGACACGATATTAAAAAAAATGCAAAACAGCAATGATCAGAAAAGTTGTAAAGTTTAAAAAAATATTCATTACAACGTATTCTTTTTTCAAAAAAAAAGAGAGTCTGTAACTAAAGCCAGTTTACGAATAGCTCATTTATTAAATAATAAATAAAAGTGAATTAATTAAGTTGTATTTAATTTATATTGCATTAATAATTGCATCCGATAAGTGTCACGGAAAAATAGATTCATTTCAATCTATCAGTTTTCGGAGAGAAAACTGATAGATTGAATTGGTTAACAAACTTTTTCGACTCTTGGTGCCCTTACTGAATCCAATTTTTTCCAAGACGCATTATGTCAAATTATAACAAATACCTTTTGCGAATTAGCAGTAAATACATATCTTTTGAGGTTTCTGAAAACAGTTAGTTACCAAGTGAGTTATTGGTTTGCACCACTTTATTTTTTCGAGTTGTGTTTGGAGTAACTAAAGAATTAACTCTATGAATAGTTTAAATGGAACAACTACAAATAAATATATTCTTGAAAAAGTTGAGAAAATATAAGCAAAGTACAATGAATTTTGTGGTAAGCATCTCAATCCATCATGTGTAATTGAACAGTGAATTTATTTGCTTTCGTGCTTAACTGTCAGTTCCGTGACTCTTTTTTTCTCAGTAATTGAAGGAAAATGTCCTTAATTGCTCAACAATACAACAGTTTGATAATATTTTATTTAGCCATAATAGTACAAAAAAATGTTAAACATAATTAACAGGCAATTTATCTATTTAAAATATTTTCCACAGAAGACTTTTTGCAATATATGTGCAATGAATCACAAAAACATGTCATAATTAAAGGAAAATATAAATATTCGGTTTCTACGCATGAAATGTACATATATTTTGCAATTTAACTGTTATTGTATCAAAAAGATGATATTAAGAAACTAAATCAGATTGCCATAGTTCTTTAGTAACAGTACATCACGTGACATATTTCCATTAATAAATATATACACTTCAATAACAATGAAATTCTTCTATCAATAACAATGACAAAATGTTTAAAGTAAGACCTTTGATAAATCAGATAAATAGTCTTTCGTAAGAATTACCCAAACCTCTCGGATCCTCATTTTCAAAAAACAAAGCTATGGAGTCATAATATGTAAAACACTACATGAAACAATTTATTCATAGTAAAAAAAACGATTTTAGTGCCTAATACTTCTAAAGGTTACTTGTTATAATTCAATCCTTATTTTGGCAGAAGTAAAAAAAGAATAGTTCAAGTCTAGGCTCGAGTGTGACTGAAAGTTTGCGTATTAAATATTTTCCACCGAATGCAATCGTTTTCATAGATATTTTTTTAAAATTATTTGCCGTTATTGGATAATTTAAAAGCAAACTCAATAAGCTGTAATGGGTCTGATCGAGTGAAGAAGACGTAAAAGTAAATTAACACTTAATAGATGGAGTGATTACAGTCAAGCAACAGTTGCGACAAATATACAAGATAACAATAGTACACTAAGTAAGGGAGTTAACAATAAAAAAATACGTATAAATTAATCGACCAACTTTGATAGATATTTATAATCAAAGGATGGGGGGGATGGTTTGTTAATTTTGTTTGAATGGTGCCATGATAAATATGTGGATTTTGTGTTGATTTTCATATTCAAAAATAAGCTTATTAAATTTTTCTATCCATCATCATCATCATCAAAAATAAGATTAATTTTTCTATCCATCCTCTCTGCTCCAGAGTATACGTAGGTATAATATAAATGGATCTAAATGAAAATGTAATATATGAAGTAAGAAATGATAAGATATCTTATCTAATATATCAGAATGTACAAAATACGAATGCATCAAAGGTAACGTCGACCTACATCTAAAAAATGTTTTAAATTATACCATACTACCATATGCTAATATATGTTTTTATTTTTTTAATTTCTATTATTCGTTCTTTAAATATAAAAAATACAAAAATGTATAAAAGTGTATTTTTTTTACTAATAATGAAATATCCATGAGCGTCTATGAGATTAATAATATATTAAAAAATAAATTAATTGCAAAAAAAACCATAAAAAAATCAGAATCTCTTTAAACAGTCAAAACATAACTGTTTTGAATTATTTTTTTACCGTTACTTTGCAAGCTTTTAAGAATATTAATAGAAAATAAAATAATTTACATTATTATTGCCTCATATGTTATATGTTTATATTAAAATGTTGTAAGGAAATAATCACTTGAGGAGATCTTTCTAAAACATAACATTGCTTCAGTTTATCTATAATATAAGCTATGTGAGACACCTTTCTACATAATTAAATGCATTGCAATATATAATATAGAAAGAGCAAAGAAAGTATCACGGGAAAATTAAATTCGAGGCATTTAATGACTGAGGAATGTTCATAATTTGTTCTATAATTACGTTACTTTTGTCAAACCCAGAAAATGTCGTTTTAAAAATATTATATTCTAATTAAAAAAATCTGTAATGTATTAGCGTATGATCTTAAAAATATAGTATATCTTTTAACTTTGCAATGAATCATTTGGCGGAGTTCCCCGTCCGTTTTATTAATACCATCTGTCCCATCGTGTTCCTGCAGCTCTCTGGCTTTGAGGAAACTTCAAGCCGCGCCATCTGTTGCGGACGGAAATTATGATCCCAAGGGAAGTTAAAGAAGAGGGCTACGGGGCCACGGCCAAAAGAGGGGGCCTGCGAGCCTCTCTATTCATTAAATTTGTATTAAAGTTCCTCTTTATGTTTCCGCGGCCGCTCTCATTTTCCCGTCCCACTCCTCACTCCTCGATTTTTCTCTTATATATCTAATACTCTATAATTTTATTTTTGCCATTATTGCATCTCTCTTTAACCAGACGATTGCGCTATATAACCGTTTAATTAGTTCAAATTTACCGCGGATTTGATTCAAGCACATGTGCATACAGAAAGTGAGATCTTAAATGCCGTCTTAAGTTAGTAAAAATATAATTAAGATTTGAGAAACATTCCGAAAGGAATGAAAAAAATAATTAAAAAAATAAACAACCATTTTTAACCTTGGTGCAGTTGATAAGTATTGAAGAATATACTTATTATTTTTTGATTACAAGGGAAAATTGTGGTTGTGATTATTATTATAAATTATATTCCTTTGCCATGTTTAAGGCTGTGTTATATTTACAGTTATTGAAAATACTTTGATAAATTAAACGAAATTCCATTATAACAAATATTAACCCAACTAATGAGAATCATTATGCAGTATCATAAGAATCCCTAATGACGTCATTTGCAAGCGTACAAGCATTAAAAATCACAATTCGTCATCGACTCCCTCCTAATGGCGTAACGTAAATATATGTTTTATAGTGTCATTTACTAAACGGCATATATATATTTTTTGTTAAATATAAAAATAAATCATTTTGCCGAACCGTTGAGATAACCCTCGCGGATTAGCCGGTGACACAAGGCCTCTACCATTGTACTATCAATATATCACCGTTCGCTATCGCATCCCCAAAATTTATAGCGCTGGAACTATATTTCAACGTTCATTCTTCGCGTTAACTCTTCCACCAAACCCATCTAAAACCAGGGCCGTATCTTCACGCCGTATTGAATCACCACTCAATAAAAATCGCATTAGTTACGCAACATAACTGCATTAGATCACCTTCTGTGGTGGCTTAAAATAGCCTTACGAATAAATATATATGTTTGGGACATTGTTGTCTTTGTTAGGATATTGATGTATTGTTGATCAATGTTGTATTGTGCCGAATAAATATCTGTTTAAATACTTTGTTTTTAAGTTCTGAGAACCCTAAGGGGGTTCTTTTCGTAGCCAGCGAGACGCTTGGTGGAATTTAGTTAGGGTTTTATTAGAATTTATTACAATTGCAACAGACGATAAGTGGCGAGATGTTTTCTCCGAGCGGTTGTGGAGAAGCTGGCGCAGGGATAATGTCCGTGGTAGGTCTCTGTTATGGTAGTGCTCTTATAGAGGAGTTCTTCTCATAATGTGAGCGCCCATGACAGTATGTTGTCCACTTCACGTGTTTGCTTGTTACTGCCTTATCCTCATCAGAGTCCAGGCTTAAGTATCCAGAGCTGCAAAGCTTTCTGATCAAGCACAATCTTGCAGCGATCATCCAGCCAATAGATGTACTCGTTTCTTAGAACAGCGAAACAGGCATACGCCTTTAGAAAGCGACATTTGCTTGATGAGCATTGTCCAAGGTCGTATACTGCAACGGGAATCATGTGGATCCGGTGATTTATTATATCCGTGACTGTTTCGCAACAAAGAAATATTCTTTCAATGCACCGGAGAATCCCTGCGTGTTATTTAAGATTTTTTTGGTCGTAACAAGGGCTTGTATGTGGTCGCCACATGTTATTCTTAATAAACTAGAGCTTTAATTATTTTGTGTAACTGGTAATATCATAATATGCAGTAAAAAATCTGTCATGTAACATCTGATATTAGAACGTTTATATACTAAAATATAAATTAATTTACTTGCACTATATAACGTTTTCCTGTATCTAGGTTTTAAAACTGTGGAATTTGTATGGATGGATATTTTTTTAGTAAATTAGTATTGATGAATTTATAAAAAATATTATTTTATACTTATACATGGCTAGCTAGAGCTTTCAAATTTGGCCGGTCGTGCTCCACTACGAATCCTCCGGAGAGGGTTGGTCATTGGCGCCCCCTGAGACTGCATGCCGTGTTATCACTCCATCAGCTTACAGTTATTACCGGAATTTAGTAAAATATTTAAAAAAATAACTTTTATGCGTTTTAAAAAATCTTTGGGGGAAAAATAATAACGAATAAAAATCACTTGACAACACATCAACTTAATAGTTTGATAGAACTTATAAGCGCTAGTTTTAGTATGAAAAAGAGTACGGGTCATTAAATGTTAGATGTAGAAAAAGCTTTTGACACGGTATAGCATAACGGTTTGATTTAAAAACTATACAAATATAAAGCCCCAATATCTAAAAGTAAAAAGTTATGTAGCTTCACTATACTATGAAAATTTCAGCTGGAGTTCCTTAGAAAAGTTTGCTTGTGCTATTTATTTTTATCTTATATATAAACAAAATAAAAAAATACGCTGACAATACAGCTATTTTAACAAGTGCTACTGTTCTTAAAATAATCGCGAATAAATCACAGAAATATTTAAATAATTAAATCAACCGAATTAAAGCAAACCCATGTATATTTACAAAACAAAGACAAACTCTGACACCACCTGTCTCGAGCAAATGAACAGAGCAGTAACGTAAGTTAGGAAATAAGCTAGACTCCAAACTTACATTTATTAGGCATATTTTCGATTTTTCTCTAAAGGGTTAACCGCAATTGAGGCCCTCAAACCGATATTTAAAAAAAGAGTGCTTTAACTACATAAAATTAAATCCTATTCTATAAACCATGGTTTCCCAAACTATGTTCCGCGGAACACTGGTGTTCCGCGAATCCAAAATAGGTGTTCCGCGGAGCCTAAATAGATATTTCACAAAAATTTAGAGTAGATTAAAAAAATTGTTAGTCTTGCTAATACATAAAAATTGTTCATAAATCTGATAAAAAGGCTTGAAAATATGTGTTAAATATTCAACATTAATGTGTATAAAATCTGGAGGGAAAAGTTCCATAAGTCGGTGTTGTTTTTTTTAACTTTAAAATTTGATCGTATTTAAACAATATTTTTTTTGTTAATTAATCCCACGATATTAGTGCTTGTTATACGAATTTTATTTATGTGACTAGATATGCTACTAGCAGTCACTGTATTTTGCATAGGCATGCACTGTTGACAAAAAATTTCCACAAATTTAAAAAATGTTATGAAGTAGCCGTGGAAATGATAAACTATGTAAAATCTAGACCACTTCAATCCAGATTATTTAAAATTTTGTTTGATGAAATGGGTAGTGAACATGAAGCACTTTTATTGCATACTGAAGTGAGATGGCTATCCAGAGGAAAAGTACTATTAAGACTTTATGAACTTCGAAATGAATTATTAGTCTTCTTGAAAGCACAAAATAATTTGCAACATCATTTTATAAATTTTTTAACAAATCCTTCCTAGTTGATACATCTGCATATCTGGCTAATATTTTTACAAAGTGAAATGATGTTAACTTATAATTACAAGAAAAAAGTATTACAATTTTTAATATGAGAGATAAATTGAATCTTTTGATAAAAATTTACAATTTCAGATTTTATCGGTTGAATCTAATAATTTTGACTGTTTTCCTGTCTTGGATATGAATGTTTAAATGAATTGAATTTTCAAGTAGATAAAAATGTTTCACAATTATTTTTAGAACACCTATATTACTTGAAAATAACTCTTTCGGAATATTTTCCGAAAACTAGTAAGAACGATTCCTGGGTTCGGAATCCATTTTCCGTGACAGTAAAACCAGTGGGCTTAAGGGATTATGAGAATTTAGTTAATGACTCTGACTTGAAACAAAAATATCAGGCATTAAATGATTTCTGGGCGAGTCTGACTGAAGAGTTCCCCAATGTGTCAAAACAAGCTCTGGTTTGTTTACTTCCGTTTTCCACGACGTATTTATGCGAAGTGGGATTTTTTAAGTAAATTGCAACAAAAACAAAATACAGAAATAGACTCCACGCTACGGCAGATATGAAAATACAACTAACCAAAATTGTGCCTGTTATAAACAAATTGTTATTTAAGAACTCAAAATCATCAGTCATTAGGAGTTTTATTTATTTGTATTTTTATGTTTATTAAATAAATTTAATAACATTTCTTTAATTACATGTTTTATTTTATTATGAATTACAAAGCCTAAAAAATAAGCTAAGTGTTCCGCCAAAATTTTCGGATTTGCCAAGTGTTCCGTCGCTGAAAAAGTTTGGGAAACCCTGCTATAAACAATTAATCAGACCGATTTTAACATATGCCTATTTGGTGTGGAGTGGCACCGGTAATACTATTTAATCTAAATAAAGCGATAAAAATTATATTTTATATTTTTTATACTAATTTTAAAATACTTCAAGAATACTGTAATTTTCATGCTAAAAAATAATTTAAAATACTACGATAAAAACAACCTCAATTTTAAATACTAGCATAAAATATTGCTTTAGAGGCTAAAGACAACATATCAATGGTTGCAGAAGTGAAATATACTTAAATGTATAATCGAACGCGAATATTTAAAATTTATAAAATTTTAGAAGTAAATATTTAAAACGAATACACGCATATAATCAATTTTTTTTAAATTAAAAAAATATTACATGAGATATAAAAATTCTGACTAAAATAATCACTTTTCTTCACATTATATTTTCTTTATATTTTACAATAAATGCCAACATTTTATAGTGTGATGTATTGCATGTACATAAAACATTTACTTTTGTTTCATTTCACCTTGCTTAATTAATATAGTCAATTTTAAGGCATTGATCCTAGCATTCTTATATACTTGTTGACCAGAAAATGTTCAAATAAATTTATACGAAATGTTTGATAATCGTAATTCCTAGAGTCTGTCATAAAACTTATGTTTGGAAATTTAGTCACAATGTAACGCTTCACGGAGGAGCAACGTGCGTTATGCGTTAACGTTAATTTTGCATCAGATATATATTTCATATGGAGAAATCAAGTATTATATTGAAATTAAAATAACCGCCTACCTGTCAAAAATGACAAGGTATTCAGTTATTTCTTAAACCCGCGGGTAACCGGGTACCCGGTGACGGCTCTACCCGGGTAGGAAGCCCGAAGTCTTCCGTTAACAGCTTAGCGCCTGTAGACTCGTGTACGAGTCTTGAAAAAACATTGTTTAGTGGCAGTCACACGTTTTTTATAAAAAAAAATACTGGGATACTACTTAGTTTGCCTCTATATGATAATGAGAGATGGTAATATACTATTTATACATAATATCAAATAAAAAATAAATTATATTTTATTTAAAATTTGTGTAAAAAGAATTGTCTTATCCCATTGTGTCGCAATGCAATAAGTCGTCGCCTTTTTGGGTACATAATTTTTTTTAACCATAATTATTTGTTTTATCTAAAAAATAATATTTTATGTTACACTCCTCGAACAGAAATAAATTTCAGGATCAAAACTGTTTGGCTAGGTAAACATAAAATCAATCCAATCAAAATAAGTCAAAACATCCGCGGTTGATTGCCACATCAATTAACAGTTTTTTCACCTTATATTTTGTATATTATCGAAAAATTCAAAAGTTAAAACATTATGGTATATCTAGATAAATTAGATAGCACGGTAATAAGAAAACTTGTAAGAAATAGCACCTATTAACTTACGAACATTTCTACCGGATGTTTGTTATTTTGATATTTCCTCACCATTTAGAAAACCGCACTGATTCACAGATTGAGAAACCAGGGGGAAAATCTACAATTTAGATAAATTATCGACGTATTAGTTTATAGCCGTCATTATGTAAATTATTTGAAAAAAATTACGCTTTAAAGAATCTCTGAGGAATAAAATCATGAACGAATAATTTTTTTTTCATTCATAATATTTCATGTAAATTGAAAATAGTTGCAATGGTTAAAAACCAATTTTTTATAATTTAATAATATGTATGGTTAAATGTTTCTATATATTTTTTATAAACGATTTATAAAAAATACCCATTTATAATATAATAAAATTCGCACTCACCAAATTTTCAGCGTCCGTTTTCTGCATACAACTGTCACAAACACATTTATTTTTTTATATACACTTATACACTACACTATAACTTTATTTATATTATTTACACTTTTTCACTATATCCTTATTTATATTTGTTTTTATTATTCACACTTTTTTACTATATCCTAATTTATATTAATTATTATTATTTACACTTTTTTTAATCAATTTCAATATTATTTTTATTATTCACACTTTTTTACTATATCCTAATTTATATTTATTATTATTATTTACTCTTTTTTAATCAATTTCGTTATTATTTTTTGAATTTTACAACTTCTGCACATGTGACAGCACGGGCACGGAAAGAAGTAGAAGAAACCGGTGAAACGTCTTCAAAATCGATAGATAGCAATGAATCCTGCATCCATCCTTTAGCTTTACTAAAAAAATATCTTTAAATTTAATTTGGCTGTTAGAATTCAGATTTAGATTGACATGGAACGAATTAAACAATGCGCGTTGATATAAATAAAAAACTGCCATTTTTGTTCATTCTATTGTTTTTTGAAATATTAAGTAAAATGCTCGGTATCAACACATTTCATACATATACTATTTATTTAAATAATTCTATTAAATATTACATATTTGGTCATTTCATAGGACTGATACCCGAAAAATAAATCTACCTAACCATGGAATCATTCCCTCATCAAGGGAAAGGATTTGCTTTGCCGTGTAAACATGATTAAATTTGACTAAAAAGTAAGCAAGTTTCGACATCTTATCTGTACTATTAAAAAATGTTAAAATTTGTCTAAATCTATTTCTTGACCTAGTTTTTGGAAATATCGGCGTCTCGATTCGACCATTGTTGTACTTTCCCCATGACCTTGCGCTATGTCCACTGCACCGGACGTTACTACCCCCTTCCCCCCGCACCCGGGTTGCCATCACACTACACGCTCCTCTGGGCCAATCCGTCGTACAGCGCGTCCGTGGCGGCTTTACGAAGACCGCGTCTCCCGTTCGAAACGGGCTGCATCTTCGCTGTCTTTCTGCTAGATGGCGCCACTGATGGGGGAAAACGGCTAAAGATGCCAGATTATAGCAGAATGCGGCATGCAATGGTGAAATTCAGCGTCACTGTCGGGCCGCGTTCCCGAAACACTTGCTCCAAGTTTTTCACTACGCAGTCATCGCTCTCCGCAGCGACCTCCCTCCACACCGCAAATCTTAGGTGTGCAACGACTGTGTAGCACGGCACGAGGCTTTCGTCGACTAAAATATCGTCTGTGGCACTTTCGATCATCCGGTCCTTTTTCAATACGCACTTCACTATCGCAGACATTATTTTCGGCGCGCAATTCAGCCCTAATCGCATCAGTCCGCCGTGATACAGTTTCGCTGGATCACGGCCATCAAATGCAAAAGTCCTTCGCTGCGCGACGTCTCGCACGGCATCAGCCATCTCAACTCTTCTTTCGCGTCAGACTTTCCTGTACTAGCATACTCTGAAACGCGATTCTTGAGAACGGGCTCCTCTTCGGCCTTCTCACCGTCGAAAATGGCTTCGACAGTGACATTCGCCTCGCCGGCACACTGTATCTTCGTACCGTCGCGTCGACTGCGACCACGATCTTAGCCAAGCTTGTCCTCGAACGCTGAACGCGAACCCCGTTAATACGCGCGTCGATTATCAGCAGCGCCGTGAAAATCGGTCGGAAGCTGGCGGCGCACCAGCTTCCGATAGTCCGTTTCCCTGGGTCTTGACATACGCTCGACGCGGACGCTTCCGGCGCACGCGCACGCGCACCGCACACCCAGCAGTCGAGGGCGTGGGTGGGGGTGGACGCGGGATTTTTGCATTCGCGAACAAAATGGCCGATGCCGTCTCCAGGGTTGCCAGACGTCCCCATTTGAGCGGGACTGTACCGAGTGCAACAGACAAATTGTTTCTAAAAATCCCGGTTTAAAAAAATTTATATGTGTACAAAAATGTATCATTAATTATCTATTTATTGTACGATATTTTAAAAAAACAGGACATTAAAACAAAATTATTAAGCTACGTATTCACTCGAAAACGAGACATCAGTTAGTACAGCGGATTCAATCACAACGGTTTTAAAATTAAATTTATGGAATTAAAAACCCTAATTCAAATATAATTGAAATTTGGTGTAATTGAGACATACTACACAATACTGTTAAAAAGCTACGCAAAATCAAACTTTTGATATAGAGTTAATCGTTATAAAAAATTATGACGCAAATATTTTTTTTGGAAGAGCAATACAATACCTACAAAAATGGTTCGACTTCAACAGTAAAAAATTCAATCCATTATAGTGTTGTACTTAAAACCAAACATGAAAATCGAATTTTCAGTCTATTGAATAATTAATAAACTTATTTAATAATAGTTGCGATATTGACTTTCTATACGAAAATGTCTGTTTAGTAAATACATTTTTACTGAATATGACCAATTATAACCAAATAAGAACAACAGATTCTTATTAAAACCCGTAGAAGTCGAATTAATAATCAAACAAAATTTTAACTATAATTGTAATGACTTGTGTATCTAGCAAAGACGAGGAACATATTTTACAACAAGCTAAAAGCTCGGAAAAATACTTTTAATAAAACTGTTATGATTGTAAACATTTTTTCATTTAAATCAAATAGTTATATATGTAATTGTACCTAATCAAAATATTTTACTAACTGTCATTCCTGCGGATTATTATGTGACTATTTTTATATATTTTTTTTTATATATACATATATTATACATATGTATCTTTAATTATATGTTTTTTTCACACGTAATAGTGAATGCACCGATCTGTAATTTTGTATAAGAAGAAATCTAAAAAAAGTTCGTAATAAATCCACTCTTTCGGAGAAGATATGATCTGTGGCGACCACACATATAGGCACATTTAAAAGGGCAATTGTCTCATTGTTAATGATCGTGACCAAAAACGTTCATTCATTAACAATGAAACAAACATCATTGGCACAAAAGGGATTTCTTACGCTACGCACCCTCACCGACAGACCTGAAGATCACACCTGACACTCGCCGCACGCAGCCTAAGAACCCTGACCATCACCTGCGCCACGTACACCTTCATCGCAAGAAATGTCACGTCGTAATCGTCCATAGTCAAAATTGTAATTATAACTTAATAAGCAATCTAATAGGATTCACCGAAGAGTCTCATTGGCCGCGAGGTCAACCACCCCTAGGGCTACGCCCCCTAAAGATCTTTCAAAAATAAAAGTAGAATGAAAATTTTACTTAATTTTTTCCAATGTACTCGCAAAATACTGGAGGAATTTTTATAAAAAAAAAAAAAACATTTCATAGTCCAAGACATAAGCTTTCGAATAGTATGTAAATATGATTTACGACGAGCAGTCAATTAATATCTACGTAATAAATAAATAATCAAGTCAACTTTAATACTTTTTCAACTATTTAATCATATATGAAATGACAAATTCGTTATTTCTACCTCCGTCTCTTTATTATAAACGATATATGCTTTATATTTTGATACGATGTGTGCTTTCTATTTGGGCTTACGAATTTAGATGCACGCTGGCCTTTAGCAACAACGTAGAGTACAACTTAACAATATAATAAAGTCAAATCACTTTTTTTCCTAAATATACCTACCTATAAAAATGAAATTTGATTTATAACGAAAATCTCAATAATTATATCAACAACCAACAGATCAAATACTCTTTAAGATCAATAATGTTATTTTAATTTCATTTATTCAAATAAGTGGCAGTTTTAAAAAGAAAGAAAGTGCAAAATCACATTTTACTAAAAATTTATCAATAAAAATAATACTCTTATTTTCAGAATTTTAATTTATATTATCCAAATTAAAAAGTCTACAGTAATATACAGGGCAAATAAAGCAGAATAATATTTTATTAAATTATTTATTATTGCATGTATAATAAAAGTATAAACAAAAACTAGGCACCTCCACCCTCTTCCTAGTCCGAATCCTCACCTTTACTATATCATGTAAAATGAAGCCTATATAAAGTAATTATATAAGTCATTAAATTTATACAAAGCAAATACTAGGCACCTCTATGCCCTCCTTAGTCCGAATCCTCACCTTTACTATATTATGTAAATGAAATCTATATAAAGTAATTACATAATATAGTTAGTCATTTAATTTATACAAAACAATTACATACTTCAATATTAAATTTATATACAAATAAATCAGCTAAGAAAAACCAGCCCTATAATCGGCGAATCTGGCCTTTGATAATTACAATACCCAAAGGCACAGCCCCGACACTGCGAGGTGTAAGAATGAAAGTTATAGAATGATTTTTTTTAGTGCTATCCACAAATACCACATTAGAAGCAAGTGGCAACTGATGTGCTCGTTTCATCAACGGGGTTACCACAACAACTGCGAACGGATCCTCATGTGTTTTAATTATATTGCCTTCCTCCTCATAGGCTGGCATTTTTGATTCTAACATCTGAAACAAAAATGTTAATTTGTTAATATTGTAACAGTTTTATAATATTTAACAATAAGTACCTTCAATGTATTTTCAGAACGCAGACCCAAATGTTTAGATCTCCATGTTGTATACCAATACAAAACAGATCTATATTTGGGGTTGATAGATGAATTAGCCATTTCTGTTGAATTAATTCCAAATTTTAATTCTAATTTCTTTTCACGTAGATTAATGGCCTCTGTGATGTCTAAGATAATACATATTTATAGTTGTATCATGTTTTTTGAAGTAATAAATATGTATTACCTAAATTATCGTTGAAATATGATTCAAATTTAACTCTAGTTTCAGAACTAGGTTTTAAATGATATAACGCTGCAGTAGAATCAATACTATGATTGTGCGTAAAGTCGAACTTTATAATAGCAGGATAACCATTCTGTAAGATATAATATATGTATATAAATTTATATTATTATAATGTATACCTTAACATGCACAAAAACACACCTTGACGTATTTATCACTTTTTTGTATTAGCTGTAGTCAACTTGATACGAATATCTATTTGTCAAGCAGTTTTTTTGGAAGTATTTGTGGTCACAATTTTCCGATGGTTGTTGTGATGGCAATAAAACAATTTCCTAGAGTTAATATGTATGTTATCCAGAGTAAATATATATCATATATTAAATTTGATTATTATAGAAATAAAAACCTGCATAGGATACGCGATTGCGTATTCGTCTTTCGAATGATCGTCCAAGCGGTCATGTTCCTTCATCCATTGATCCAGGTGATCAGCATTTAATGAATTATATTTGTGATGAGAAGCAAAAACTGCGCTGGCGCAGGGAGGCAATGCGCGCGCGACGCGTGCGAGGACGCCGTATCCCTACCCCAGCGGTCACAGCGGCGTATGAAGCGACGCCTGTGTGCATTTGTGGAACTGGCTTCGGCGTCGCGTCGGCTTGAACGTCATTGTGACGTCATCGTGGTGCTCTGAGTGTTTTGTAAATTCGCGTCCCGCGACGCCCGCTTCGGAAGCCCTATGATGAAGTGGGTCATCAACAGCGCGTCACTCTCTACACCGGCCTGGGTCGGGAGCGTGCGCAGCTCGCACTGGAACACATCGACGGTTTCGCTGGCTTCCCAACGCCGCGCCGCTGGATGAACCGGCCGCTGCTTGCGCTCCGTTGCGGCGAGTCTCCTCGGGCATGTCGACAAAAATGTCGAATGCTCGGCTCCGGAGGAACGTGGCCAACCACTTGGCGACGTCGTACAGGTCCATCAGGGCCACGAGGCGCCGGTACCACCTAGCGAAATCGCCGTCTCCGGAGAACGGCTCCACGGCATCAGCTAGACGGCGATGCGCCTTCGCAGCGCCCCCCATATCACTCGGCGGCGAAATAGCTTGTGCTGGGTTGCGCGTGTCTTTCCCCATGACCTCGCGCTATGTCCACGTGCGTCCCTGTTGCACCGGACGTTAGTACCGGGGTTGCCATCACACCACAATTTTATTATAAATTTTAAAGTTCACAGACAATATCCAATTTTGCGATGAAACCAAAGTAAGATTCCTCTTTTTATATTTCCAAAAGTCAAGAACAAATATATTTTTTTTTACTTCTAAATCGATAATCAATATTAATTACCTAATCAAATGATTTATTCATATTGATTTATTTATTATTAAAATTAAATTGCAGTATTTAAAATGTTCACATCTCTTGCTAGAGAGCTATTCATAAATCGATGGATAACAAATAACAATAGACTTATTTAAAAAATATTTAAAAAAACAATGGAATAAACAAAAGATGGTAGCTTTTTAATTATATCGACGCGCATTGTTTAGTTCGTTCCGTGTCTGTCAAAATCTGAATCAATTCGGTGGAATCTATCGATTTTGAAGACATTTCACCGGTTTCTTCTTAATCTTGTGTCAATGCTGTCGATTCACTAGAAAGGTTTTCGGATAAGCTGAAAATCGTAAGCCAATAAAAATTAAAAGTAGGAAAAAAATTCGCTTGTTCTGCACATAGAATAAGGAAAGATACAGCATACATGTGCACCAGTTGTGAAATTCCTCGTCATATTGACGAATGTGTTTATACGTAAATAAATAAAAAAGTGTAAATAATAAAAATAAATATAAATAATGATATAGTAAAAAAGTGTATATAATAAAAAAAATGTGAGTACGAATATAGTGTAGTGTATAAATGTTTTTATAAAAATAAACGTGTTTGTGAGTAAAATGTGAAAATAATAATAATAAATATAAATAAAAATATAGTAAAAAAAGTGTAAATTATAAAAACGTATATAAAAAAGGAAATAGTGAAAAAAGTGTAAATAATATAAATAAAGATATAGTGTAGTGTATAAGTGTAATTATAAAAAAAATGTGTGTGAAAGTTGTAAGCAGAGCATGGACGCCGAAAAATTTGGTGAGTGCAAATTATATTATATTATAAATGGATTTTTTTTATAAATCGTTTATAAAAAAAATTATAAAAGCATTTAACCATACATACTATGAAATTATTGCAACTTTTCAATTTAAACGAAATATTAGGAATGAAAAAAACATATTTATTCGTTCATGATTTTATTCCTCAGAGAATATTTTAAGCGCCATATATTTTTTTTTAATATTTCACAAAAAACTATGATTTTTATGTTCGGCACCTGTTTTAGGCTCACTACCTATTACACTAGACTAAAATAATGATTTATTTATTTTATTAATTTATTGAGCAAATATAGATAATTTTTACTTTAAACAAATTTGAACTAAACACACTTACAATACATAATAAAAAAATACTTAATACTGTAATTTATTTCTTAATGCACGAAGGTGTTTCTTTATTCCATTTAGGAAACCTGATAGATGATTAGCTTAGATAGATGATTAGTTACGTTATATTGATAAGGCTTAAAATTCAAATCGTGAAATAGGATTAACTGTGAGTGGAATCAAATTTGTTGATAAAAACTCTAGTTATATAATGTTATGTTAAGCCCTAGGGGTGGTTGACCTCACGGCCAATCAGACTCTTGTATGAATCTAGATGGACTTTTTATTAAGTAATATTTACATGTGACAAATGGACGATTACGGCGTGACGTTTCTCGCGATGAAGGTAAAGGTGGCGCAGGTGGTGATGGCCGTAGATGATGCTTGTGGCTGCGTGTGGCGAGTGTCAGGTGTGATCTTCAGACCTGTCGGTGAGGGCGCGTAGCTGGTTCTTCCGAATGTCTGCTGGTAGATCGACTGCGTCGCTGGCTGTCTGCTCGTCTCTGCCCGTCTCTTGTCTCAGGCCGTCTGCCCTCTCCTCGGAGTCCGGGCTTATATCCTTTAGGGGTTTCACGCTTGCTGGCCAATCGCGATTGTGCATTGATCTCCTAGCCAATCGCTGCAGTCGCTTCGCAGAACTCGATAAATCGGATGTTGCATTTTCGAAAGCGAGTTTTTTGCTTGTCCAGACTTTCGAATTCTTCGGAAAGGGTTTGTAATGTGGTGATTGATTGCGTCCGTACCGTTTTGTCACAAAAGATATTTTTTCAACGACTCGTGTTGTGTGGTAAAAAGAAATCCCTCTTGTGACATGATATTTGTCTCATTGCTAATGAATGAACATTTTTGGTCACGGTCATTAACAATAAGACAATTGCCCTTTTTTTGAGTGCGGACCTATTTGTGTGGTCGCCACAATGCTTATTTAGACGCATAAGCCAATATTTATGGCATTTTTAAGTCGATATATATATATGGCCACTAAATCATTATGGCTGACCGCCCATTCGCAAAATATCGAAAAATATGCTCTTGCGCCTAATTAATGTGCCGAAATTTGTTGCATAAAATTGCTAAAAATCTATAAAACAAATTTATTTATTTTTAAGAACAAGTTTTTTTTGGTGTAAGATATCTACAAGCGCGCGTGTTTTTAACATATTTAAGTGGATTGAAAGCACAAGGTTTATAATAACATAAAATGTGCAGATATCATCATTGCTAAGTTTAAACTTGACAAAAAATGCGACAACGTTCTTGGTCTTAAGACCAACGTTCTTAGTCTTAAGACCAAGAACGATATGATTTTATGATTTTACTAATATAAATAAACACAAGATTTTTTCTTCCTGGTATAACAAGCCGAAGGGTCAGTTTATAGCGAAATTTTAATGCGTTAACATTTATTATCTCATTACCAAGTTTATTGATATTTCAATCACTTAAAATCTTGCCAAAGTATAACTATTTAATTGATTATTTAGAAATATTAATTAAAGTTTTATCAGGTACACCATAATCAAAATAAACAGAAATAACCCAAATGCGATAGCGAAAATACTTCGTTCTCTCTATACCAGCCGTTTATTAAAAGACAAATTGGACCCTTCGTCGCCGTTACCGAAACGAATTTGTTTCGAAACTTTTTGATCACAAAGTTGTCACAATAGACTCTCCGCGTGTCGGTGCGGTACAAACCATACAACATCACGGATATAATATTATATTATATAGGTACATAGATACATAAAACAGCAGACGCATAACTTTAAAATCACCGCAACTTTTCGTATTAAATTTGCATCACCGTGACTCGCCGTAAAATTGTATCATCGGAATATCGATCGGGTACAATATATAATATAATAATACCCCCCCCCCACCATCCCCCACCTTCAACGCTTTGCGGGAATAATGGACCGAAACTTATGAACCCGGAAAGATGTAAAATCCGGCGCGAAGTGGGACTAGTCATTAAAAATAGCTTAAAACCGAATTCGAACCAACTTTTACCGACTGGAGCAATTTCCCGCTGTGGAGTGTAATTTTCCATATTTTTCGGTTCCGAGAAAAATTCTCCCAATACTCATCATATAGAATAGAATATGCCTTCATGGAAACTTGCTTTATATAGAGTATGGTCAAGATTCCAACATTTAATAAAATAAAATAAAATATTTAAAATCTACAGGTATCAAATGAAAGGTCATATTAATAGTCTTAGATCGCAGATAGTACAGATTTAGTATTTTTGTAATTATGTAACAAATGTAACCTACAGGCATAAGTATTAAAGCTTTATGCATTTTTAAAATTGTTTTAAAATTTAAACTATGTCAGTACAGCGTATTCGAGAGTGATTCATTATTCGCCTTTCGCAAGTCTGTATTGAAAAAAGTGATATTTTTAAAGAATTGACCGTAAAATCCTTCTCTCAATATATAATCAAGGATTAAACGAGCCGACATAAGTAATCTCTGTTGAAGGAGAGCTTTCCACGTGACGCTTTCCAGCCTCATCCCTCGTCCCCTTCGGGAACTTATAAAAGCTCTCGACGATAATGATTGCGAAGGGCCTCTATCGTCTTGAGGGAAAAAAGCGGCATCGCTCTGCCCGAGGGTTAAGTCTTTACACGGGTATTTACTTTGCGGCGCTTTGTAAACCGACCAAAAGTGGGTTTGTCTCTACTCCGACAATTTGACCCCGTCTATATGTACAATAAAGTAATGACGAAATTTGTTTGACCCATAATATTTGGACCTTGGCGTATCATTTGATCGCGTGAGTCTGTCATAATCTGCTATGTTTAGATCGCATATATTCTTATCTGTGGTAGTGATTATTTGCAGACAAAAATATTCTATGGAAATCATCGCTCCGATGAGTATTTCGCTCATTCTGGAATACTACATGTATCCAATTAGAGTCCTCTGCTCCTTTTCCTCTTCATTACATTATATTTTGATGACCTGAAAGTATTTCAGGCCATCAAAATAATTTTCTCATTATAAAAATAACAACTACAAAAATACGATATATAAAAATAACAATTATAAATGTTAAAAAATAGCTAGCTAATAACAGTAATTCTTAGCTCCACCTTAATCACCTTCTTTAGTGAAAGTTTATTTTAAGGCCACACGTTAAGTGATTGTCCATAATTATAAAGTAAAATATATACCCAATTTTCTACGTAAACGTTCTACCTAATTATTATAAAAATAACAGTTATTTATTTGAAACATTTAAATTTAGGTCACAAATGACGCTGACCATTGAATGGTTATCCTAAGCTCAACTGTTATATGTTAAAAAAAGCTACTTAAAAGTTTATATGTATTTATTAGTTCGGTTTTAATTAATTTAGTTACTTGTGAACACAGAAATTTTAAATGTTAGTGAAGTTTAAAAAAATATAAATGCTCTACAGTTAAACAAATTTTTTTGTAAAGTAAATTAAAAAGTTAAATAACATTTTCTATCATATGCAGAAATCTGTCTGATTCTTGCAGCTAGTATTAAGAAAAAAACATTTGAGTTGATGTTAAACAGCTTAAAGTTGCATATTATTACATAAGATAGAAACAATAATAATACATTTTAAAATTAGTATTTATTTGATATACAAATTACATTCACTAGTAAAAGGGTGCGTTTTTAGGCGATCATAACTAGTAACTCATGTTCAATTTACGGCAGAAAATCAATTATGTTTTTGTTAGTATATTTAAGTCCTTATTTATTGCTTCTTCAACTTTCTTTTAAAGGCAAGTTAGTGTACGGTTTTCAAATGTCTTGTTTGTAGAACAGTGCCTTAATCCTATAAGATTTATTCGAGTTTCAGATAACATATCGAAATCCGAGTATTTGCATAAATATCGCGTTTATTATATACTTACCAAAAACAATACATTTACTTATCAGATTTTTATCTAAGGAGAATATTTCGTAATTGGTAAACTTATAAATTTAGATTTTAATTAAAAAATATTTTTTATCCTTCGTTCTTGAAATTTAATTCAAAGGGATAGAAAAGAGAGAGAGTTCCAGGTAAAAAATCATAAATATAATGTAATAAAATTATTGAAATTTTAAGATGTTGAAATTGAACCAGCGAGATTTGTGATGGTAATTATTTTAATCTACCTATCTCACTTATAATCAATAGCAAAATTTGCTGAATTTTTCTGGTCTTCTTACATATGTTTACTTTTCAATATTAAATCACAAAACTAGCAAATTTTTTTATTTAGAAATTTTACGACGTTATCAATCTCGAAGAATTTTACGATGCTGTCAAACTTGCGCCATAATGGTGACATTTACCCATGCGATGTTTGCTATTTTATATTTGTAAAAAATATATAAAATATAGATTTTTTGAATAAAGATATTTTATAAATAATTAAATATATTACAAGGAGGCTTTTTCATTCTATTAAGGATGCTAAGCTTCAATATCTCGGCGTGAAAATTAAATTCTCAAATCGATAACAATTTATTTTTTATGATTATTTAACCTTCACGCCAACAAAAAAATTGCTATTAATTTTTGGGTTACATTTTAGTGTATATTTATAAGTTAGATCATTAACTTGTTACTTACATATTTTAAGTATTAAAATATTAGAATAAATAATATAGAAAAGGGACGAATAGAAAAACTATTCTATGCAATGATGATATTATTAACATACATATATTTTTTGAAGTGGAAGTGTTTTTCTGTAATTTGTTATATCAAATGTATCACTAAAATTATTGACATTTATGAACTGTCAATAAATTATTGGCACATTTCATTATATAGAATTTTCACGATATTTATTAAACTTTGTTTTTGTGAGTATATCATTTATATATGTATTATATATATTGAAAAATTGCTTTAATCACAGTCTCCGTTAAAAAGAGCAATTATAATATTCATAAGGAGGTCTTTGCGATTGCTCTTTTTTTAATTTAGCGACAGGCATACCTTATTAATATCCACAAAAAAGCAACGTAGTAAATGAATTTCCAATTTCATTCTTCTTATTCTCTCTACATTCTCCTCGTCTCCGTGAAAGATTGCTATATTGAAAAGCGCGGTGGGGGACTGGATTAAGACCTTTTCCAAATACTTGCCATCGGTTCATTGTTTGAAAGATCGTCGAAGGATCTATTGTCCGACGAGTAGTCGACAATGGAAGCGAGTACCCATTCTGCGGAATATTATTTTTTATCCGGAAGTGTGTCATTTAGACCGCGTGTATGCATAACATATGAAAAATAAATAATTTATTAATATTTGTTGTTCAAGATTTTGGGAAGTGGAGATGAAAAAAATTTTCATTAAATTTTTTATCAGATTTCGCGCAAACATTGCCAGTGTAAATTTAGAGTTTAAACATAAGCTGTTGTTTAGTTGATCTTACACTTATCTTATTAAGTAGTCAATGCGATCAAATATGTAAATTAGTAAATCAGTAGGGATATATTTTAGTAAAATTTTTATTTATTTCTATAAATTAAAATCTTAAGTTATTTAGACTTGGGAATTTACACTGTAAAATCATCATACTATTAGACAAACAAAATAAAAACTAAAATACAGCTATATACCCATATAAAGGCTAATGCTTTTTAATCATTTATTGCCTAATGACGTGATAAATAATTATTATTATTATTTATAATATTTTACGTATAACAAAGTAATTTGACGCATTCGAGTGTCCACTCGCATGTTATATCGCTTCAATTTTCCGACTCTCGACTTTTCCGGAGCGCTTTTTCCGCTCGGAAATCGCCGATGATATTTTTCATCTTCAAATTGTGCGTTAACATCTGTTTTTTTTTGTTGAAATTTATATATCTATCTCGTTTTCTTCTCGCCGGCGCGGAAAAGATAAATGAAACGCAGAATCACGGCAATTACCGGCACTGAAGCGGCATGACGGGAAAAATCTCCGGGGAATTTTCGCCGGCGAAACTCAGACGATAATTAAAACGTCTCTTCCGGATTACCGACGAAACTATACATCATAATTTTTCACCCCACTTTTAGACGCCTCCGTCGACTCGGAAGAATACAAGAGGGTTCTTTTAATACCGAGACTTTGCCATTATATACGGTCGAAAAGTATTCAGTCGATATGCTACAATATATTGGGCTTTGACTGCAAAAACATCTTAACTTAATAATGGTGCTTTTGAATTATATAAATATAATATTGGAAAAATGTGGTTCAAATTTATAACCGTGACATTTCTGTAGTTGCGAAATATGCTGACAGTTTAAAGTAGCATTTTTGCATTGAGGCAGGTTTGAATCAACCATTCATAGTGAATCATTCATACAGAAAGTTTATCTAGGCAAGGAAAGCAAAAGGATAAGTTGGAAATCTTTTAAGCAATCGAATAACTCATATTGCGTATTTTTTATATTTTATAAAATTGCAATTATAACTTTTTAAAAATGCGACTTTTATTTAGTCGCAATTAACAAAACTTAAATGGTTAACGTATATATCAGTTAGTTTTTTGAAAAGCCTACGTACACGAAAAACACTCTTCTGCATGCAGGTGCTAACTTCGAAATGTCACAAAGTTCGTAAAACTGTTTATATTTTAAGAAAGAATTCAATCGCGTAAAACACGATTATCTTGTAGAGGGTTTAAGTTCAATCTAGCTAGATTATAGAGATGTAAGACTTCTCTGTAATATGAGCTTCTCATACCCAAAAATGGAAAAAATATAGAAATCAATGGATGCAATTATATGAGTAAAGTTTAAGGAGTTCCTCTGATTAAAATAAATAATATTGAAATAAATAATATCTTTTACAAAAATTTATAGATATTTATTTAATCTTCATTATGTGTGCTAATTTAACTTAATTACTTGAACTCTATTATATTAAATTTTGGTAATCTTTTTATAAGGTCTATTAAGGATTAATTTTTTTATTTTTTTTAATGATAAAAATAATTTTTATATTTAGAAAAATTATTCGATACATTAATAATTATGTGCTTTGTAAAATTTAAGTGTACGTTAATTTATTATGTATTGATTAGAATCAGTGTTTCTAAATGTATTTTATTAGATTAAAGAGAAAGTAAGCATTAGTATTGAAATTGCCCACGCAAACAAACCCGAAAACTTTTTCATCAGAATATTGATATATTAACAATCGTACGAAGGGGGTAAATTAGTCGAAGGGTTAAAATGTAATAAATTATTCACCCGTGCGAGGTGCGAAAATGAAATAAATACATTATATAGAATAATAAATATTGTAATTTGTTATTTTTCGTCCGTTCGTGAATAACGCAGAGATTTTCTCTGGAAAAATGGAAAGTTTGCAACGGCGCGGGAGTGTAACTTGAAACCTTTGAAAGGGTGTAAGTTTCATTGTTTATTCCTTGTGCCCGCAATTTTGCCCGGCAGGGTTGAGATGATAAATGATTCAGCTACGAATCGCTCTCTTTCCCTCTGAAAATTTTCAGCATATTTAAGATATGAAAAAAGCTTTAAACGACCCAAACTTCTCAATATCTCAGCGGCTGTGTATTTTTTTTTGCGCTGGATAAAATAAAACCAATTTATCAGGTGGTTACAAAAATTAAATTAAAAAAGAACTTTAGAATTCTTAATTGCACTGTTTATATTGTTACAATTTTTTTGTACAAGATGAGATATATATAATTACAAGCGAATTTCAGTTGTATGCATTTTTTTTCTAACATGCTTTTGAATTAAATCTTAAACATCAAAATTAGGTCATTACATTATTAACATCGGCCGTATACATATGTCAATAATACAAATATTTCGTATCGTGTCAGAGGGTCACCGAGGGTGGTTCACCCTCATCCTACCCTCGTCCTACCCGGCAGCCAAAAGAAACCTCGGCGAAGTGGACGCAACGTAAAAAAACTAAGAGGTATGAAATAACATCTCCAGTCATGGGGATGATAAGGGTACTTCCCATAAACGACCTCCTATCGTCAACTCGAGTGGACTTTGAGCACTCGTACGCCAACTTAGGCGATGTATAATTTAGACATAAAATGTTTGCCGGTGACTTTTCGGGGACCCTTTTCGCCTATCCCGAAATTGACTATTTCGAAATAATTTGCCGCTTTTAATATTTTAAAGCTAATACAAAATATTTATATATTCATTGCATTTAACAATTAACTTGACCCGCAATAAAGTAAATCTCTGTCCATAACTGAAAAATAGATTTGAAGGGTAATGGGCAATTTTGATGTATGAATTTTAAAATATGTAATGCTTATATAGAAATACCTGGAAATGGAAAATGGCGGATAAACTAAAATATATCAACTGTAGAGCATCACATACAAAGTATTCTCAAACATCATATATACAAGGCGAGAAAATTATTTCAATGAAATACTAAGAGAATAGCAGTGTGGATTTGAGCCAATAGGTTTACCATCATACTTTTACACTGAGAAAGTGAAAAAAGTTTACAAATGTGATATACAGTAGACCCCCCAATAACACGGTAAATTGGGGACGTGAAATTTAAATGAGTGAGCGAGCCAAAGGGATGATATCTCACCATACGCGTCAGATTCGTACTTACATATTGCAAAAATATTAATTATTTTATAATTCCCCAACTACATACACCCAAATAACACGTCGCAAATTTACCGTGTTGTTGGGGGTTTACTGTATATGCATGTTGAAATTCAGAGGGGAATGTTATGGTCGTAGAGATAGTAATTATAAACGTAATCGCGGCTTTCTATTTACGAATTATTGTCGCCACTCTTTAGAAATTAAATTTATCATCAACTGTACGGTTTATCTTGAATCTTGAATATAAATAATTGTAGCAAGAAGTAGGTTCTAATATATCTAGACACGACACGACTCTACCTTCCTTTGTAAAAAATGTAATAATAATTATAGTGTAAATATAAATGATTTTACATATAAATTTGGAATAATTAACATTGATTTGAAAAAAGATCTATGTATACGAAAATTAATAAGTTCATATAAAAAGCTAGATATTCAATATAACATATGAATAATATGTGTACTTTTAGGATTACTTTTAAACGCATCACCTCATACTTTTCCTCCCCTTTCATACAGAACGGAACACTGCGTAATGCTTTCACGGTTCAAAAGACGTTCATATACTACGTGTCACTCTATATATTTCACTCGAGTAAAAATAAAATAAAAAAACATTACTTTACCCTAACGTCCGTGGCCTAGGGCCGTATATTTACGCACAACGCGTCTTGGCTTAATATTATTCACCGTAATAAAATTCATATTCTCCGTATCGTTTTCACTGTATATGTTTTATTATAGTCTCCTCTATCGGTAATATTTATCGGCGGCGATAAAAAATAAAAGGTTACCTACTATGAGCCGCCACTGTCCGGACGAGCCGTTTGTCTGATTGGCTACTATTGAAAAATGCATGAACGGATATATCTTCCGGTGTGGTGGATAACCGCTGCCCGCGTGCATGGATTGATATTGCTTGGGTACACATGGGATGAACGGACATTTTGTCGTATTTTTAAATGAAAGAAAAAACAAGATATTTATGAGTAAATATAGTATTTAAAAAAAAAAAATAAAAGTAACCATTGAAGGTAGTGTAGGGAAGAATTTTTGTATTGACAGTAACATTACCTCTCATAAAAAAATAGTACTGATGTCTAAAAAGTTATAAAATAAATAAATAATGTCTGAAATATTTATTAAGCTACTTTAAATGTTGATATAATATAACGTTTTATTGCATACAAATATTACATTTTTGAGGTTAAAAATTTTTACATAAAAATGTGATCTTATGCCATAATATTTTTTAATTTATTTATTGCAACATTAAATGTTTATAATGCGATCAAAAATAAATAAAGTCTATTTGTCCAAAGCTCACTCTTTATTTGTATAGCCAGGTGTGTATCGGGATATAAAACGCCACTTTTTTATATTTGATCCTTGCGTTTACGATATGGTGATTTGTGCGCTCGTCTAGATAACAATTCCGGGACGCTTAAAATCGGGATTGATGAACGACGGGACGTTCGGTGTTCCGTTATCGGTTTTGTGTTCGTTACAATTTTTTTTTCGGGAACAAAATGGAAACGGGTTACAAATTCGATTGTTATGCCGTTCGGATAGACACGACGCTTCGTTGGGTAGGTTGGCTGAAAATTGGTGTTGTTTTAACGGACGTATTGTTTTCTTTATTTATGTATCAGCAAGTTCTATCAAATATAAAATAATAATTAAATACGTTTTATAAACAACATATATTTTTAATAGTTGTTTCTTAAATTGCTTATGTAAAATTTTAAATATTTCATTTTTTCCATAGTGAAAAATGTATTTATTGTTATTTTACTTGGTAAACTATTGATGAATATTTAGCATCAAAATAATATGATTGTTTTGATGACGTGATCCACAAAATTATGTAATAATTAGTATTTTATTTATTCACATATTTTGTGATGATAATTCATGTATTGTTTAGAGAAATAAGATACATTATTTATGTATTTTTTACATGTTTACTTATACAAAAATATTGATCATTATTATTTACAACATATACATATATAGAAACATAAATATTAGCTAAGATAAATAATAAAATAAAAACTCTTATTTTTTGCACAAAAATGCTGGGAATTTCTTTCATATGCTAGGTGAAATAGGTTAGAGTTAATAAATGAGGCTGAAAACTCAATCAGAAAGATATAATTATATTTTTTTTAAGTTTAAAATTTCTGGGGATTTATCTAAAAAGCCTATTTAAAAAGCCATAAAAGCCAAAAGATTTCTGAGGATTTGTATACATCTTTATTAAAGGCTTACAAATAGATAAATTAATTGCCTTCTTAAAATTTAAACTTCTGTTAGTCATATGTAGGGATTCCAATCCCTTGCCAAAATTTTGATCCCGGGATTTCGGTATTGCAATTAGTCGATCCCGGGATCCCGGGACCAGTCCCGGGATAATTTTCATGTTATTTTAACGATAAAAATAATTTAAAATGAATAATACAATATATTTTTACATCTGTTTTTTATAACGTACAATGTATAAAGTACGTATAATTTTAGTCTTGGGCTTAAAATAGAAAATAATATAATAAAAATAAAAAAGGGAAGTTCTTATATATTTATTTAAGAAGATAAAAATGAACTTTTGACAATGTATGTACATATGTACATTCATAGACACAATTAATTGAAAACATTATTTTGAATAAAATTCACGAAGTAACATCAAAGCATCAAGTGTTTTATCATTTAGCCTTGATCTGATTTTGGTTCCTAAGCAGCCTGCTGCTGAAAAAGCACGTTCAGACTTACAGCCTCAAAGATTCACAGATGACACGTGCAACTCGCGCAAGTTTGTACACGAAATATAACGATGTTGTCAATAATAATTCGATTGTGCTTGATAAATCAATCAATCCGAAAAATTCGGGATTATGTTTTATAATCCCGGGACTCATCGGGTATTGAAAATCGTTCGGGATCCCGGGATCCGGGATCCCGGGATTGGAATCCCTAGTCATATGCTTTATCCTGCAATTCATAGGTGTATTTTTTTAACAATATCAATTAGTCAGTGTGTTTTTAATAAATTATTGTTTTTTATATCTTATCGATGTACTATGGATTGCATATGTGTGTAAATATTATGTAAAAAAGGCAACATGACGTATTAAAAAAATTGTCAGGACAAAATTTTTTATAATTTAATACGAGGCAATAAATGAATTTTATAAAAAAACTTTAATTGATCCAAAAAATATTTTTTACTTCAAAAGGGTATTTTTTCTAAACAATACACATATAACAACAACTTTTAAAATTGTTTGTGTAGCTAAGAAGTTAATGCGGTTGATAAGGACAAAATTTTCTTAATCAAAAGTCATTAAAGCTATGTAGAAAAAGATTGCAATTCTTAAGTGTTTATTCTATTATGTTTGACGCTATTTTTTTTACCGATTTCCATATTTAACGCAGTTTAATTACGACTGAAATAAAACAAACAAAAAAGGACTCAGTTTAAAGAAAAATGTTTCATTAAACGCGCGATTTTCGATCGCAAAAAAATTGCTTCAAAACGAAATAGCCGTTAATTCGAAATTATGAATTCGATTATTTAACGCTCCGGTACGACGATTTCCATAATTTTCTATTTCCTCGGTGTTTATACCTTTTTCGGGGCTCATTCTCATAAATAATTAAACGCTTTACACAAAACCTCGCTGGCGAAGTGTCTACAAATTGAATATTGATCGGCTTTTGTAGAAAATTTCCACACGGTTCCCCCTCTCGGACATGTTCGATTTAATGGCTTTAAAATTCTGTATTATTTCACAGGCTTGTTACCGACGGTGAGATGAGGTTGACTGATTGACACGACAAAAGATTGCGGTGAAAGTTAGTTCCGGTTCAAAAGCCGACAATTATTCGGCGAGAGGGTAGACGCAGGGACGTATTTTAAAGATTTTTGTTGAATACTTATTGTATAGCTAATATGCCGTTAGCAATTATTTTTGAAAAACTTATTAAGCAAATCTATTTAAAATAACAAATAAATAAATTGATAATACTCGACAGGATGTTGGAAAAAACTGTCTGATCCAAAGTTTATTTTATCTAGTATCCTCTACGTCTTAAAATCTTTTCCATATGAAAACAGTATTTACTTAAAAAACTCACAAGTATTCACATAGTTTATAGGTGTCAAGTTTTTGACATTGCATCATCACCATGTTTTATATAAATATAATATAACAGTCAGGCAGAAAAAACCTAAGACCCTTTCCTAAATTTATATTTATAGTCATAAAATTATCTTGCAAATGAAATTTGATTTATCATTTTCTATTATAGATAATATAAACTGTATTTAGAACTACATGCTGTCTTAGGCGATCTTTTCCGTACAGATGAATCAAAGCATGCAAAGCGGCTAACTTTTATAATTGTCCGAGTTCAAAGATATATTCTAAAATGACGGATCAAGGTAAAATATAATCATATATTCTGATTTAATTTACTTTATTTTCACGTGACTTCAGTGTCATAGTAATAAATCTAATATATGTATATGTTTAAATATTGTTACAATTCAGCCCCTTAAAATATATTATACGTCCCTATTTTGACCCTTGGCTCTCACCTAAACAAAATAATATCTTCAACGCCACTCTGAATTATCTGTAACGAGCACAAAATATGTGGAAAATCCCGTCATCACGCGAGGGGTTGTGAAAAAAAGGAAGTTTCCACGTACGGCCGGCGCCACAAGGGCTGGTGGCACTTCCTGTCACCAATGGCGCGTGTCCGACAAGATTAGCCCTTGCACCGGAACCGGAAGAAAAAATCTCATCCGAAACACTCCGCATCTCCACCAAACCCCCAATCCTCCACCCACTCTCCTTTCCTTCCTTCCTGTTGTGCTTTTCGCCAGGGGCGTACCAGGATTGTAGCAAAAACGTGGGCGCCGATGGAGCTGAGCTTAAAAGAGCGCTATATTCAAAAAGGTCAACAACTAAAAATCTAAAAATATCAATGAGATTAAGCTTTTACGAATTTTAATTTTTATAATTATTGTAAACAATTAATATATAGCAATAACGGGAGTATAATCTTTTATATCTAAGAATACTAGACTTATCAGCTGTTTATCCAAAAATTATCTTTATTCAGTTTAAATTCTATTTGAGCGTTAATATTAGACTTTCTCGCAGTTCTATATTAAAATCAATTGCATTCACACTAATTGGATCTATCACTCAATCGGAAAAAATATGTTTATAATATCATTAAATAACCTTACTAACATATTCTTATAAAGCTGCATTAAATGTTCAATATTTATACATAAAGATCAGCAACTTGTGTTTCATTGTGCTAACCCACGACTTTCAATAATATTTTTAAAAAGATTGAGCTTTTCAAGGAAAGTTATAATAACTTTTTATACGTAATGAAATTCCATGTATCACATTTTACACCGACCATCTCTATTGCAAATGGTTTGCCATTCATTAGGAAAACAATTCTATTTCAAATTACAACAACGCGATAATTACAATTATTTACCATTCGATAGTCAACGAACTTATGTGTGTAATAGAAGGCGTTCAAAATTTTCCTCATTTTCTTCACATAGTTGTTAGAAAAGACGAACTTAAAGTAGACTTGATAGAATAAAAATTATTAAAATATTAAGAGAAACATGTAAACGCCCTCTCAACCTTTTGCAACCAAATTTTGAATATGTGTTACGCAGTGAATGCAAAAAACATTTGGCTCATATTTTGTCATCGATATTTTCCAACCATTGAAGCACAAGCTAGTATATTATCAAACGGGTATTTTTATCCATATTTTTTTATGAAATTCTTGATATATCAGTTTTAAGATTTCCGGCAAAGAACATTTATTACATGAGTCGTCTTGAAATCTAATATATGCCATTAGTAAGGATTTAATATCAAGTATAGACGATTTATCTATTTGTAAGGCAAACTTTTTAACTTGCAAATAAGCAATTAGTTGCTTTTCCACATCATCTGCTATTTCATCAATACGCCTCGATACTGTATAATTGCTCAAAGGAATTACTTCGGTAATTGCATTTCAACTCTTGATTCATGACCCATAAAATAACAATATATACTATTGGCAAAATCAAAGATTCTGCAATATTATGTTCTTTTCCTACTTTTGCAATTAACTGTGAAATCTCATATATGCATTGTCAATTTTCGTTACTTTTTCTTGTTCGAAAATCATATTGAATTTATGCACGGTTTTCAAATATTTTTGTAATTTCGTAATAGGCTTATTATATCTGTTGGTGGTGAAATAAATCCACGTGCAAGGTAATCGATGTACTATTGTCGACAATTTTTCATAGGTTCATTATCCATGGTTACCTAAAAAATATTTTAATTTTATTAAAAAATTAACATAAAAATGTGTTTGTGGGGGTCGTGTCGTCTGGTGCTGGAGCTCGTGCTCACGTCGGGTTGTCACCAGTTTGGGGGTCGTCGTGAAGAAGCTCGGTGTCGCAGTGGCGTAGCCCTACGGGTGCGTGACGGCGGCGGCGACTGTCAGCGGCGACGGTGGCTGACGATTACAGCACATGGTGAGGGCTGCGGCAAGTAGTCGGCGGAAGCGGCGAGGGCGTGAGCGGAGCCAGTAGTCGAGTCTCGTAATGTAATCGGGCGACTGTTCTCCGGAGTTTCTGTCCGTCTATTTATATACCGAACGGGAATATTAATAATTTATTGTTACCTGTCGCCACAGTACTCCCCCTGGAGTAATTTGGATGAAATTACGATATGTTTTCGTATGTGTTGTTGTGGCGAAGAAGGCGATGGTCGTGGCAGCGGCAGGAGGATAGCGTGGTCGGCGAAGAAGGCGATGGTCGTCGCTGCAGCAGGTGGATAGCGTGGTCGGCGAAGATGTGTTGTTGTGGCGATGGAGAAGAGTCTCCATGTGACTGCGGAGCTGTGTAGCACCCGGATGTCCGGTCGGCCGAGGAACTGATTTCTAATTCCAGGGCCGCGTCTACAGGAAGCTCTGCGCAGCTGAGTTGCGATGCAACGTGGTCGGCGAAGAAGGCGATGGTCGTGGCTGCGGCAGGAGGATAGCGTGGTCGGTAAAGAAGGCGATGATCATGTCTGCGGCAGGTGGATAGCGTGGTCGGTGAAGAAGGCGATGGTCGTGTCTGCGGCAGGTGGATAGCGTGGTCGGTGAAGAAGGCGATGGTCATGGCTCCGGCAGGAGGATGGCAAAGAAGGCGATGGTCATGTCTGCGGCAGGAGGATAGCGTGATGGCGTCCGTGCTCGTACCGGCCCCGTCCAGAATTTTTGCGTTCACGTCTTCCGTCTGAGACATCCTGATTTTGTCTCCAGTTTGGACGAGAACACAAAATTGTTAACAAAATTCATGTCGGTAGTTCAACAGTTTGCGGGGTCGAGTCGTTGTTGACGGGGCTCCTCATGATCAGAAGGTTGCGTGTTTACGTCGGGTTGTCACCAGTGTGGGGGTCGTGTCGTCTGGTGCTGGAGCTCGTGCTCACGTCGGGTTGTCACCAGTTTGGGGGTCGTCGTGAAGGAGCTCGGTGTCGCAGTGGCGTAGCCCTATGGCGGCGGGTGCTTCCTGGGCCGCGTGGTCGGCGGCGGCGACTGTCAGCGGCGACGGTGGCTGACATAACGTGTCAATATAATTAAATAAATATTAAAACTCGTATTTACGTATTTACGCGTATTTGTCCACTTTATCCGCTTGCTCCGCACCTTTATCCGACTAGAGTACGCTCGGAATAAGGATGCCGGTTTGTTATTGTGTGCGTATACATGTATATGAGAGGGAGAAGCGATGTAGCGTGTACTTCGTTGTCTTGCTTTCTCTTTTAAGGTCAGTCGCTGATTCGTCAACGCTGGTATTCGTCATTGAAGTGCAGTGTGGCACAGAAGTTCGATCTTCTCTAGTGATTTATTTTAAATAATTTTGTGTTGATATTGGTTTAGCCCAGATATGCCCACTGTCCCATGGGTAGGTCACTAAACTCGTGCCACTGTTTTTTTATTTATAAATTAAATTTTAAGAGAACAAAATTTCTTGGGCATATCTGGGTTAATTGATATCAAGGCTTTAAATATTATATACACTATAAGTTATTCGTTCTCTTACCTGTGGATTAAAATATTTTAATTATTTTTCCATTAATCCGTACGTTGTTGGTTTTTTTACACTATTCTCTGTAAGGCTTAAAATAGTTATTATTCTTATCGTTGCGCCAATGATCATTTTTTAATTTATTCAATGGATTCTAATGATTTAATAAAGTCGTCGAGCCATTAAACAATCTGCGAATAATTTATTATCCCATTTTATATCTTTTTGCTTTTGAAGAATAGCTAAAGACTTCATTATTTTTTTGACTAGTGAAAGATTTTGAATTTTGCAAATATTTAATTAATGACATCAATGTCTGGTTTCTTCGATTATATAATATATTTTTAATTGTCCGTTGAAATTTCCAACTTAGCTCAGATGTATGTATGTTAAATATACATATATTTTATTTTAAAATAAAAAAAATAAGTATTCTGAGCGAAATTGTTTTGAGCCACACAATAACAAACCGGAATCCTTATCCCGAGCGTACTTTAACATTACTATTTACTGCATAAGATTCAATAAGCTTTACGAACACGTGCAAGATTTGACATGTCTTTTTTACGAAATGCAAACGTAAAACAAAATAAATCATATTAAATTTACTTATGAATATTATTATTTTATTCTGACAATGGTTTCCTTAGATTTTGCTATACCTTCATTTTTGGTTTGTACCTTTCTTGAAATGTTTTGTGGCCTTAATGGGTGCACGTAGACCCCGGTTGAGAAATAGTGGTATATATTTCTGGTTATAAGACATAATTATGATTTTTTTATATTTATAAATATTTTATGTCGCTATAAGTAAATCGCTAATGTAACACGTGTCATGTATTATTTTGTCGCTATCTTAATTAATTCCAAGTCAGCAAATTAATAATTTATAAGCGGGCGCGATAAAGTCGCGCGCAAATCTCGGACAATTTTTTCTTTTAATTAAGATTCTTGTCCCGTCCGCTTCTTAATCCGTTTCTGTTTCGATATCAGGTGAATCGTCCTAATGAAAAGGTTTTTCTTTCGTCCAAGAAAAATAATTGAATCCGTTTTTGTCTCGGACACACTAACACAAACGGAGGAAACGCAAAAAAAAACAAGAGCCGAAGCACTCATCAATCTGGACCGAATGTCTGGTGACCTGTAATGCCTCATTAAAATAGCCTGAAGATTGATTTCGCCGGCGGAAGAAAAAAATGGGACATCGTTAGACGATTGCCTCTTGAGGTCGAGGTCCGTGGCGAGATTCGACACCCTTGCAGAGGTATGGGGTTTTGGGAGGCATACCTCTAAACAACCACCCAGAGGTAGAAGCCGTCCGAAATACAAAAGCGGCCTCTCTCGCTCACCGGCGTAGATGATAATTCTCTGTGTATGCTAATAATGTTTCCAAACTTTTGATTGGTGCGCTTGACTACTGGTGTGGTTAAAGCGGGTAGAAAATTATTAAAGTTCTGCATGAAACTAGTGCATATAATATTATTATAAATACTTATTAATCTAAAATTCCTTTAAATTAATTTTATTTATTAAACAACTAACAAAATAGCAACAAATACAATATCATAAATAGATTATTGCATTAAGGTGTTTTATTTCATTACACGCGCAAAGCATTTATTTTTGTGGATTGCGCTAGAAATATTATTATATGAATTTACACCTTCATACAATATTATTCTGGCCGTACCCGTTTTTTATACCTATCTATTTAAATTAAATTATTTCTGTCCATAGTACTAAATCTTACTTAATTTTCTAATTTTCTAATTCATATAAAATACCTAAGCATTCATATTCAATATATCTTGAACATCCAATTATTCCAATCCTTCAGTTAGACTTATACAAATATTATTTTTTATTTAATGGGTATGATATGAGCCTTACTATTTATGTTGGAGTCGGAATTTGTCCGGTTGTAACGCATTGGGTTTACGCTTGTCAGGTTAGAACTAAAGATTAAAAATAAACATTATACGCATCAGGTGCGTACGCTGAGACACGTTCCCTTTCGCTCGCTCGCGTGTTAAGCCACGAGAGTGAGTGAGAAGAAGTGGGCGTGCAGAACGCATGTAACGCACACCCTTATCTTTCACTCACTCTCGTCACTTAGCATGCGAGCGAGTGAAAGGAAATGAATCTCACTTTACGCGCATAATTCGCAAATTTATGCAAATTATAAGCCTCATATGACTTTTAAAACGAGCCGTCAAAGCATGCAAAATTATATAAAGGAAATATATTTATTGTTGGTGTATTTCAAATATTCACAATACATTTAAGTACTGAGTGAATTTGTAAGTTTTACCAAATAATAAAATACAATAACGAATCCCGTAAGATAAATAAAAGTAACTTTAATTGTCTGTCAACAGCAATGGAAATCGGACCGAAGTTAGAAACTGCTTTGTTTGTAACAGGTGCTTCAGAGAAAATTGTATAGATTGTTACATTGTTTACGAAAACTACATTTGTATGTAAAAAGCGGAGATTTTCCGTTAATGCATAAAACACATATAATTGCTCATTAGAAACAGAAAGTTTTTGATATCCTACTGTACAGAAAATCATATCAATTTTGAAACATCGCCTTTAAACCACTTGGCTTCACTTAGAACTTCATTATACTTTTTCTTATTGGGCACATAAAAGCCTGTGATATGCATCTTCAAAAACTGCAATTAGGATGCTACATCAACAACACCTGCATCCTTCCAGAGAGCCTGCGCCACCCAGAGACGCAGCGTCTCAATACAGATGCTCTCATAGAGCCTGAGCCGCTAGTTAGATCCATTGAAATAGTCCCAAGATCTTATGCTATAAAATATAAACGAGAAAGCTTTCGACTAATATTAAATTAAATCATGCGTGATGACGCGTTCACAGCTCGCAAAATTACATGTGAAATTTCAAACATTTTAACAGAGCTATGAGCAACCCTGGCACTTTGGTGATGGAGGAGGGGAGCGGCTGATTGTGGCATTGTGCCGGCAGAGCGCAGCAGCTGCTCATTAGGGTAGTTGACTGCAGCGCCACAGGAAGCGCGGCGGTATCTTGTCGAAACGAAATTCCGCCGACGCGCCGTGAATGACACGACTAACTACCGCCACCCCGTTAAAGCCGACGCGAACTAGAGCCGTTAGTTGGTGGTACAGAGGCACTTACGTAATTCGCCCCCTTCGATAACGACGACGCTACAAAGGCATTTAACGCAAACCCCTTATGAGTATGACTACATTCGAATATCGGGCGTGTGTGTACCGCCTAAGCCGAGATCACACGAGCTTGGTATAGAGACGTGGAATCACTGCGAAACGATATTAGACAACTGCTGTTGCGACAGTTTGTAACCATCAGATGACAATCTCGAAGCGTGCCTTTATATGGTAATTTTGAAGATTATGCCATACAAGTTGGGTGGTGTATGAATGTAATTGAATATTAACAAATTTGAAATTAGGAATTATATACTTAATTTAAATATATGATATAAAATAATTATAAATTATAAAAAAAACGCTTGAATTAATGCTAGTATTGAATCTTATATTTTGACAAAATATAATATGTAATAGTCACTATAAAAAACAAAACAAAACAAAAGAAAATATTAACAATCAGAAAATCAAGTGCACTTCAGATAAATCAACGAGTGTAGTACGTTGATTTCCATAATATTACAGACATTAATTTAATTTTTCGTTGAAACAATCAGTCGGCATAATGAGATATCGGTTCTCCAACATGAATATAGAAGTGACTCCGACTCACACGCATGAGTTCTGCCCCCGTTGTTAAAGGAAACTCCTTGATCTGGCAGTAATAAATGAGCTACATGTGCCTACAAAAAGATCTGTACTTTGTTAACGACATAGCATAGACAAACACGGTATGCAAAAAGATCAAAGAAGAGCACACAAAGTAAATTTGATTAAATCGTTGCATATTTTTTCATTAATAACTCAAGTCCTTGTATCGGATTGTACAGTTACAAATTAACAAAGTTTCACTGTATACATTTAAACGTCTTCTAAATTATACAAGTGCTCCAAGGTGAAGACGGCAAAGAGAGGAGGAGCGAAGAAGAGAAGAGAGGAGAAAAAAATCATCCAATTTTCCATCGTTTTCATATCTCGGCGCGTTCGGCGATCTTAATTTTCCCGGGAAACTAATGCATTATGCATTTAGGCGCCGCCTCTCCGCATTCGAACCAATTATAAAAACAGTTTTCGTTTTGGCCGGGGGGGCAAAAAATGAAAAACTCATATATATTATGTAAATACGGACGGCGGCGCCCAAAGAGGAAAAGTTTTATAGTAATCAATTCCGTTGATACCTTTCGTAACCTACAAGTATTTCTTTTCAAAAATTTTCGTAATTAAATATTGCGAATTATATTTTTAGATCTAGTGAATTTTACGATAATTGTCACAAAAATAAATATAATTAATATGATAATGTCATGTAGTAATAATAAATTATGTTTTATCGAGAACATATATAGTATATAAAAACATGAAGTAAATTTATGATATTATATAAAAATGTTCTACAGGAAATACTCAGAATGTTGAAATGAGAAGTTCAGAAATTATTTGTTAAACATTTAGATTCGCTTTATTTATTTTTTAACATAATAATTTTATTATTTTCTTGATTTACTTGCTCTTACTTTTTTTTTTTTTAACGCGTTTATTTCAAAAATATTCATACACAATACTGGTTTATAACCATTTTCATTGTTAACAATAAAAAAATAAAAAAAATAATAATAATAAGTTATCCCTAAGTGTAATAAAGTAAAGTACTCTTACTTTTGTATTTCGTATTTTAATGTACGCAAAGTTTCCAAAAGCCTAATATTTTAATATAATGTTCCTATATTTTCAATCTTTTAAATGGGTTTATTAATTTATTTATTTATTAATGGGATTAGTAATCCCATTTTTAATTATTTGTGCATTAGCATGAAAAAGTTGACATACTATATAAATATTATGTAGAAATACAGATCAATAAAATATTAAGGTTGTTAATTAATTTCAAATGCATGAACTAATATATTATTAATATATAAGTTAAAGGTTATAATTTTATCTGTATTAAATATACATGCTTAAAATAAACTTTTAATATTGTAATACAAGTACATGTGTTTCTTATAATATCTTGGTATATTTCAATTTTGTTATAAAATTTAATAAAAATTTAACAATAGTAGAAAATCAAACTAAAGTGAATTAGAGATTCTGTAGTTTTTGGCAGGTTTTTTAATAAAACTGTGAATATTTCTTTGAGCACCCAGTTCAAGATCTAGAAGGCTAATTTGTTTAATTATACATTGCTCCATAAACAAACATTTGACTTTGAAATAACTATTCAATATTTATTTGTAATTTACTTTTCAAAAACATAGCATATGGATTACAAAGCGTATCATTCCTATCAATGAATAGTAAAAATCATAACATAAAAACGGTTTTGTGCAGATGTTAACTTTTTCTATGTATACAAGCAGTAGTTTTTTGAGGTAAATAATTACTAATAAAATAAATACCACAATTTTCTCTCACTTTATCGGATCACTCGAGAATTTTGAGAAAAGCATAATAAATCTGCTTTGTAACGAGTGCATTTTTATAACGCTGAAGTACGTGACGATCGGAGATTGAAATTATTAAAATGCATATTATAATTTTTTCAAATGAAGGTTTGAATTTAGTCTCGGAGGCTAGCACAGTATGATAAGTTAAAAGTCCCAATTGTTTTCTATTGTTTCTATTATTATTTTTTAGGTCAGTCTTTTATCGATTTATATTCCGAAATATTTGGCGGAGCTTTTTTGTGTTATCAATTTCCCGCTTAAGGATACCAAAGGCAGGTATCATTGTTCATTTGCAATTTAGAGTGCCAAACTTGAACTTTTGATTTATGATCTTGTGTCTCTTTGATCTTTTCTTTACTCAAAAAAATCTCAATTTTTTTGTCTTGTAAAGTTAATAGCTTACTATTAATATCAATCCAGTTTCTGGGAACGGCCTTAAATAGCAACAGTTTATTTATATCGTGTAATTAAATGTATGGGAATTAGGCTAAACCTCCATGGTCTAAAATTAATAAGGTCACGAAATATAAAAATTTCATTAAGGAAAAAATCGGCTAGGATTAAGGGTGAATTTTGACGACGGGCGTCTTTTTTTAATAAGCGCGCTTTGCAAATACGAATTTGTGCGTTCGATCAAGTTACTAAGAAAATTGTGGTTCGATAATGACGTATAATTTAGAACCCAAAATTTTTCGATGTATTCTACGCAGAATATCGCTTACCATATAAATTAAATAAAAAACATACATATTTATGTATATACAAAATTTTCTTATAAATTTGTATTAGCAATATATTTCAAACGCTTATTTTATATACATAAGTCTCTCTTTATACCTTATAAATTTAACAATGAAAAATAATAAGATCAAGCAACGTAAGAATATAAATACAAGTAATTTAATTAGTGTTTCAATTATAGTATATAAAGTTAAATAAAATATAGTTAGTGAAATATTTTAACAGAATACAATATAGTCTTTGTGAAAAAAACAACAAGTCTGAACCGTATAGTCTCATTTTGCACAATTATCGCAACAGTTGCTCGCTCGCTCAACTTTGAAGCGCAGTTACGGCGTAGCACTTTCGTAGAGGCAACCAAAAGCGTGCAAAGCATTCAAAACCTCTAGTTTATGAGGATTTATATTATCGCCCAACTTTTATATAACAGTATAACAATGCCGAGAAAGAGACCCTTATTAATAATATTAATATTAAAATATTCGAAACAATGCAATTGTGCATGCTGAATTATTTTATAGAACGTGTATTTATTTAGTATACAAGAGATTTTTGTAGTTTAACTGCAATAGGTTAAATACCATAATAACAAATTACAGTTATGGTGTCGTCAGCATACATTATTAGTTGCGTATTTTTAAGACTGAAATATCATTAGTATATAGAATACTTACCTGGTATTTTACGCGGTATCAAACATGTATAATTTAGCGAAACAACATAGCATTGATTTTTCAGGTATGACTGTAAAATCTGAAAATAATATTAAGAAGCTCCGTATTTTAAAAGTTTATATATTAATCCATCGTGTCATACTACAATATATCAAAGGCCTTTTCAATATCTTGTTAAAATTGTCGTATTGTTCTCTGTCAGTCTGTTATTGCTATTCGCGGAACCCAAATCGTTCATGATGAGTTTGATAAATCTATTAACTCCTATGCGATTAATAATCTTTAATAAAATTAAAATTATTTCTAGAAGCGAATATTTATGAGTAAATCATAAATATCTATGTATAGACTAAAAGGTATATACGAATGAGGTCAGTTTGTAATTTGACCCAAGTGATAATCTAATTTTATTTTGACGAGTTTGTGAAGTAGAAAAAATGTCACAATTTTGATTAATTTATTTTTGAGCACACGTAATTTTTTGTAGTTTTTTGTTATAATATGTAAAAAAATGTTTTGATGAATGCAGTTAATTATGTAAATATTATTTTAAGTCATTTTATAATTACTTACTGAGGTTATTATATTAAAAAATAAATATATTTATTAACATGTTTATAGAAACAAGTTAATAATGATATTTTTTGCTTAACTTATAATACGTTTCTCATATTTTTATCATGATAAAAAATAATAAATTTACCGTTTGTAAAAATGCACTTAGCCAATCACCACCTTTGCTCCTTCCCAATCAAAATCAAAGTTGACAATTTATTTAAGTAGAAAATTACGTGCAATAATACCCTCTTTCATTTTCAGTTTAAATCATTTCATATTTCATTAATACGTCCAGGTAGCAAGCGCTAGTGAGTCTCCGGGTAACGATCTATAAAGGCAGGAATAAAATTCAAATTAAGTAAACGCCAAAAGGTTCGAGTGAATTACGGCCGCAGACATTATTATGTTATACGGGCCGTAACCCGGCGTACCTGGAAGCCCCCCTAGTCCCGGAGTCTCGGGATTAAATCCCGATGGTCGACGGAAGTGTTTAAGAATTCTCGGGCCGTGACCGATTTTCGAAACGGATATTTTCCACCTGTAATTGTGTAAGCGCATTTTTATATAAGCGACGCCGTTTCAATTATGCAACGGTCTCGACTTGCCTGTAAAACGTTAAGGGTGTATGATTCTTAAAATTTAAGATGAATAACCTACTTAAAATTTATTTCAATATTTCTTATGTGGTATTATCTACATATATACATATAAGGATTCAGGTGGCGTATTCTTGAAGTCATATTTTAAAATATATAAATTAATTAAATTTGAGGTAAAGTATTTATATATATAATTTTTCTCCTAAATATTTTTTTGATATTAAAACGGATTAAGTATAGAGCTATCTATTTTTTTTAATATGGCAAGACTCCATTCAAAATATATTTTTGTTAGATATATATATCACATATACGAATTTTTATAAGGTCTTCGACAAGGTTTGTCATTGGTTATTATTAAATACATTGTGGATTTTGCTTGCTCGGATGATTTACTTCGGATGTTGATGTGTCATCTTATAACTATTTTTTTATCCGAAATTCGCTGGTAGTATATAGAATTTAACAAATAGCGTTACCAATTTTTAGTTAAAGAACATCACTTACGTCACTATTTTACAAAATTTACGCTTATCAAATTACAACAAAATTAGAGCAATTCATAAACAAAAAAAATTAATAAATTTCGTTAAAACTATATTAGTTATAAAAATGCAGGTAAAATCAATTTGCATAGCTGGATACTTGTACCTATCAGGAGATGGTTTAAGAAAGTAACAATGTGACCTTGAGAGTGTCGGTGTTGAGTAAACCGAAACGCTGAGACACTTTAGTAAATACTCGCGGGAAATCTCTTAAACTTCTTAACCCTTCATGTTTCGAGTGTTGCTTAAGTGTATTTAGACGGGCATTTTGCGAAACTTGTCAAGGCTGCAACACAAACGTAAACGTTTAATACGGAAATAAGGATTGAAAGTCATTTAAAATATAGGCTTAGTATATGCATACTTGGTATATTATAATTTAATTATATATTTTAATTTTTGATCGATCGCCAATTTCGTGTCAGCGTTAATAGCGTTACTCTGGTGTTCGATTTAGATTTCTTTTTTTTTGGATATAAAATGTCCCCTCTCCTTCCAGATTTCTGCCGCCGCAATATAACTTCATTATTTATTTAATGAAAATTCTCAACATCGATGTAAAAAATAACAGGTTTTCCCGTAAACAGTCCTTAAGAGAAGTAACTACATCCCGCAGGATACGACGGGATAATTAATGAGCTTGTTTCGAAATTCTTTTTTCGATTTTAAACAAGTAAAGAAAAAAAACATTAAAAGAGCAAAATGGAAATTTTCTCCGTCGAAAATACGGCCTTCGTCTGTCGACAGGTACAGTGAGGTTTTTCATTCGCTTTTAATTGTTATCGAATATCTCAAAAATAATATTAAAATTTTAAAATGTGAGAAGCATTCTTGTTTGTATACAAAATAAAGTATAACATTATTTTGCATTTTAATTACCATTCCTTATTGAAGTTAATGTATATAAATATATTTAACTTAAAATATATTCCATTTTTTAAATTTAAAGTAAGTTTTGCTTCACTATGTATTTGTATTGTAACCGTTGAAAAATTAGGAAAAATAATAAACATGTATATTATTTTAAAACTGTCAAACGATTGCAGTCACGTTAAAAGTTAAACTCTTTGATTTATCCATGCTTCAGGCTCTCAATAAGAAATGCGTTTTTTCTATGTGATTATGATAGAAACATTACTATTGAAATTGAAAATTCATATTATATCCATATGCAACCATTTGTTTAGAATCAGTTACTTAAAAAGTTTTAGTAAGCCTAGATCATTAAATAAAAAATTCATGATGGTTGAAAATAGACTTGACCAAAGAACATATTATTAAAAAATTGTGTAGTATATGTATGAAATCATGAAAAATATGAAGTTTGATAAATAGCTATTGTATTAGGAAAAACTGTTTTTTTCATTATATAAAAAAGGAAAATACATACACAAAAAGTACAAGTTATATCAAGAAAAAACTAAATACTTGTGTTACTTTATACCGAGTTAATATATTTTAATACCGCTCCAATCAGCTGTTTTATATACAATAGTATAAAAATGTTCTTGTTACTGCAATTATTCTGTTGAATATCAGTTATAAGGCCCCAATGGCAGCAAGCTCTTTGGGTGTGAGTTCCGCGATATAATTAGTGAATTTAAATAAAATTTAAATAAACAAATTATAACGGCTGTTTTGTCAGCGTAATTCGATAAATCAGTATTTTTAGAAATAAAAATGGCATTAGTATGTATATATATATATATAAAAAATATAGCTCAGGCAAACTACCCTGTGGGACTCAAGATGGAATTTTACGCGGTATTGAGAGTTCATATTGTAGCAAAACAACATAGCTTTTACTATTTCGGTATAAGCGTATCATATATATGTCATAATAAGTGCTTTAGTTAGATAATTTGTATGTTAAACCGTTGTTAAAACAAACGGTGTCAAATACTTTTTCAATATCTAGAATTTAAATCCTATACTTTTTTAAATTGTGTTTACTTAGGCTATTATGTTGGCATATCATTAAATGCATTTTGTAAAAAAATATTCGTTTATAATTAAATCACCAACGGATTCTTTTAGGCACAATAATATATTTTTTTATTTAATTTTTACTAAATAAAAGTTCAGTTTTTTATTATTAAATCTTATATTGTTACCTGACAATGTGTTAGAACGAGGTAAATTTGTACCATCTGATTAAGTCAATCAGTGATATTAATATTATTAATTATAAATAATTATGTGTAATATAATTTATAACCAATAGATGTCACTGTAGTTGGGGCCGATTATAATGGCAGATTTTTATAGATAAAAATTCGAGTGTCGATGCCGGGGCTCGAACCCGTAACCTCAGAATTACTAGTCTGAGACGTTACGGACTACGCTATTCCGGTATATTTTATTTACTGCTAAATGTACTATAAACAATATTGACAGACGTGCTAAATCATTTGAAAGGAAAGCCATTAGTCAACGAAATAAAAAATGTACTAAAAAGATTTTTCTGCGTTAAGTTGAAGTGTTTTAATTTTTTTTGTAATAATAACAATACACAGTGCTTTTATGTGTTATAGGCTTATTATTCTAATACAAATTTATTTTATTTTTATAATTTATATTTTAGCCTTTATATAATGTAAATTAGCTATAAATTCATGTGACAACTTGGTATATAATATAAACATTTCGCGAGGAGTACATTAATATGTTTCATTGAAAAACGTCATAGTTGGTGTCAGCGTAAATTATATTTATGGCTAATTGGTATGTTTTTATGCTTGGGGCCGAGTGGGCACCCTCACATATAAGGGAGAAAATGTGGTTAATAAGGGCAGCGAGGGTCAGCGTTGAGTTAGCCATTAACAGTCCGGTCACAAGGGGCTCTCGTTGGCAAAACAAAAAGTATTCATCAAACAATGGGGAAGAGTAATCCGGAACGACAACAGAGATGAACACGACGAAAGAAATTAAAACCGTCTGTCCGTGCTGCATTGACGTGAGGCCTTAATTTGCCTCTCGTAAATTGCGGACAGAGCTTTTAAATAAAAACCAAGCGGAAAAAAACCTTATCTCTGTACATATAATACACCAAACGCAACGCGGAAGCTTTTGGAAAAAGCGTAATGAAAATCTATCAGCGCGAATACCATGTTTCATTGCGAATCTATATATACTACTAGTACTTTACCATACCATAAATGTATGTATAATGCTTTAATACTGTCTAAAAAACTGACAATTTACAGACAAATTAAAATATTAAAGATATTTCCAAATTTCATATTACTAAAAAAAGTTTAGGCACATCTTTAATCGAAAAAAATATATTGACTTTCAAAAATGTTTAATATATTTGTTATTTATAGACGGATGCACTTTCTATCAGGACAGAGCTTATCAAATTGTAATATTATCGATATAAATACTACTCGGAGTTATTTTTTCATCACAAAACGGGGTTGATATTTTGATATGCAGAAAATCACATAAATAGAATATTACGAATGGCAACATCACTCGTATGCTTTGCCTGACGTTTTGTTGAATCGGAAAATATATACAAGAGTTTTAGTATCATATTTCAAAAGTTGTCAATCCATAGGCATTACGATGTTCATTATCATATACATAATTTTTGTGCATAAAGCATTTTTTTTTAAATTATCATTGAAGTTATGTAAAAAGTGCATTGTAAATATTTAGTAAAAATAATTTTGTTTACTTTAATATTATTTCGGGTACAAAAGTTATTTTTCAAAAGAAACATGGCGAACTATTTTTTTGTAATTTGAGATTTCCATAGCTCTAATTTTAATAGGAATATTTATACTCTGTCATTATAAATTAGTAAATGCAGGATTAAATATCCAGAGCTGCAAAGCTTGCTGACCAATCACAATCATGCAGCGATCATCCAGCAAATAGTACTCGTTTCTTAGAACAGAGAAATTGGTATACGCATTTAGAAAGTAACATTCGCTTGATGGGCATTGTCCAAGGTCGCTTTCTGCAACGGAAATCTTGTAGATCTAGTGATTTATTATATCTGTGACCGTTTCGCAACTAAGAAATATTCTCTCAATGATGGAGAATATTTACAATAAAAACGCTTATTTGCTTTTTTCTGGTCGTAACGAGGGTTTTTGTGTGTGGTCCTATTCTTAACGCTATTGTCTTGTTTCCTTGTTTATGGATGATCATTTAGCTCACAATAAATAATATCCTTTTAAACGTGGGCATCTGTGTGTGGTCGCCACATTAAAAAATACACTAAATCACTATTTCAGCGATGTTTCAAATGACAATAAAAAAGTAAGCCAAAGTTCCACCGTACTTGTAAACCCTAATAATGAATAGAATGAATTGCATTTTATTGCTTTAGGGTTTCTATTTTCTTGTTCTATTACAATTATTTTATATATCTGCAACAGTTTATTAATTATTATTAGAGTTTTTTATACATAAGCAAAAAAATATATTTATTTGAAAATATTATTATTAAATTTATATTAAAAGATATAAGGCTAAACCGCGTGATTAGTAGAATTGTAGAAGTGAATAACAATTTTTTATAATCGTTGCGTTTTTATTACTTTAATAGAATTGCTCTTATAATTCTAATCCTTGATTTAAAATAAAATATCATAACTCAATGTCTATATATCTACGTGTTTTATAGTTGATCTGTATGAATAATAATATGTATAAAATATAAATCTCAAACTAAAAAAGCTATTTCTGCCTCACTTGGTATTATTAATAGCCGAGATCATTGGCCAGGCTGGGTCGTCGGCAGGGGTTCTCAATCGGATGGAGGCATTTTTTAACCGCTCCGACGAATGTAAAGATATATCCGAGGGTTGAATGGGAATATCTCTCGCCACCCCCCATGGTAAGAAAATTTCAAACGCCTGTCAAAATAGCCGGATTACGCGCGCCGAATACGGAATGGCATGGCATAATTTTTTACGGCCATCCCTGAACAAAGGCGGCGTCGCGGCGCTAAATGGCGCGTACGAATATTATATTTTAATGCGCAAGCTTTGCTTTTTGGCCACCCCTGGCTTGTCGGAAAGCTCGTGTCTTGTGCCAAATTAAACTTGCAGCTTAACGGACGCGAGGCTCTTACGTGCAGATGCAGTGCGTCAAAAAATTAATTTATCACTATTATATATAAAAACGTGAACATTATATAGTAATTGATATAGAACTAAAAGAAAATATTGATAAAAAAAAATATTTAGTAATTTCTAAGACTTGCATATGTTACAGTGCATATTTAACTTACACTAGCGTTTCAGTATCATCATATCCTAATATATTTCAGCGGTAAATATATATTTTAATTAGAAAAAATATGGGTTAACTGATCTGGTAAAATTATATGCTGTTCTTAAATGTCTATGAAACTCAATTTATCAGGTTTGAAACGTCCATTTACTGTTAAAGATTTTAAAAGTAATTTGTTAAGGTTAGGTTTGGGTTTTGGTTTGGTCATTGATAATGTCGAACTAAATAAAAATTAAAAAAATCTTTGGATTATTGAAAAAACAATATTTAAATTCGTCGAGTGATTTTTTTATAGCAATAGATTATTTTTATAACTTTGTTGAAAGCCCCCAATACATTTTTGCAATCTGCAGATTTTCACATAGGTCGGTTTTTGATTATCTGATTATTAGCGTAGTAAGTTCTAAAAAAGCATATGTATTTATAAACATCAGAATTGACCCACCCTTTCTTATGCAGCAGTATAAAAAATGTAGCAAAAAAAAAATAAATGAAATAAAAAATAAAAATTATTGATTTGACATTTTAATTGTAATTTTTTGAGAAAAATATTAGAGATATTTTCTTAGTGTCAAAATAATTAATGATAATTATCACTTCTTATATTATTATTATTATTATTGTAGCTCTTACTCTACTAAAACAAAAAAGTAATTAAAAAATCGTAAACAATTTTTTTTTGCCTTTTAATACCTCCGACTTCTATTAAAAGATTTTAAGAGAGAATACATATTTTTAAAAATCTAAAATAAACGCACATTTTTTATGCAGCAGAAAAAAATGCAGTTGTTGTAGAACATTTAGAAATATTTGTACAAATTATTTTTTACCAAGAAAAGACGATTTCAATAAATCAGAATTTTTTCGAAAAACATAAACTTTTGATTTGAAATATTTCTGGAGAAATTTTTGAGATATAATTCTTGAGAATAAACACTTGATTGTAAAATTTTTTTTTTTGTATTTTTATGTCTGACTATTTTTCATATTTATTATAGTATATATTTTGTATATTATTAGATTATTATAAAAGCATATATTCAATTAGTAAAAATATTCTAGCGTGATTTGTATAAAAATGTAATACTTTTGGAACTTTTTCAGTTTAGTCAGTAAGCAATTAAGTTAACAATCCATCCATAGCCTGCTCAAGATTAACGTAGTTTATCCGAATTCGATCCCCAATTTGTCCTGTAATCACGCCGACCGTTGATGACGCGGTTGCTTTTAACTCCGATCATCTCGTGTAGCTCACACACATACACATACGTGTTAAAAGTGAATGTAGTGTACTAGGAAATTAGAGGGCGAAAAGTACCACACGTATTCCGCGCCCGCTTATTTGCCGAAAAGCGAACGAAAATAACAATGTAGCCACTTCCACCCCTCCTCTACTGTGTTCTCTTCCAGGGTCGTTTTCTCCGTCGGCCAATAAACGCTATGGTAGCACTGGGCTGACGTTAAGATCCCGGGATGCTGGGCTATTTCGATACGAGCGTTCCACTTTGAATTTGTAACGATAATGAAAAATACATTTTTAACATTGTTCATTGCTGAGCTGTATATGTTTATGTTTGTTTGCAGATGCTCAAAAGCTCTGTTTCTTAGTGTGCCGTCACCTGTCATCGGAGGGTAGATTTCTTAATTTTATTTGCAACAGTAAAGCTTATAACATATATTGTTTGAATAAAAATTTATATAATTGACATAATAATCGATGTAAAAAGTAACTCTATTGTACATTTTCTGAACTCTATCTAAAACCTAATAATCATTATTTGAGTACTGAAATCAGAAATTATTACCAGTGTCACGAAGCAATAGTTTTACTACCAAGCGGTAAAAAATCACAGATATATGTTAAAACAGTATAAAATATAAAGTTTAAAACACTCTATCTAATGTTTAGTCATATTTAATTTATTTATTTTTAATAATTTAAATTTGTTTCATATAGCAATTTTATTGTTGTATTTTTAAATAAAAAAACATTAGTTACACGAATGCAAAATAATACCCCATTAATAAAATTTCTTCGAAACAAAAAGTTATCTTAATTAAAAGTAATATATTTTAATTTACATATGTAATAATTAAAAAAAATAATTGCAAAAATTTTATATATTTTTATTATTTAAATTTTTTTTTAACATACCTTAAATTTTAAAAATAAATATTTATATATTAAAAGATATGATGGGCTTTGTAGGGTTAAGTTAAATTTAAGTTTATTTTACAATATCAAATACACGTGTACCTAATTTTACAAATATAAAAATATAAAGATTTTTAATAAAAAAAAGTTTTCATGTAAATGTTTAAGTAGGGCTAGTTAGTCTAGGATATAACATACTCTTACCTCACATAGGTTGAGTTAGACTACGATATATAAGCTACTCAAAATATGTTAATTTGGAAAAAATAATGTTTTTATATAAAACTTTGATTTAGGCTTAGTTAGGCTACGATGTAACATACCCTAACCAAACCTAACACAAATGTTTATTTAAAAAAAAAAACTTAATCAAAAAATATTTTGATTTAAAAGTTTGAGTTAGTCTGTAGGCTACAATATAATATACTCTAACTTAACTCAAAACATGTATATATTTGAAAAAAATTGTTTTATAAATAATGTCTTCATATAAAAAATTCAGTATGGCTATGCTATGCTTATATTTTATATAACCTATCTTAGCCTAACATTAAATATTACTTATATTAATAATTACTTGATTTAAAATATTACTATTACTTTAAATATTTTAAATAAAAAATGTGATTATTTACAAGTTTTAGTTATGTTGATTAGTGTTTTCTAATAAAATATTGCCCCACTTAAAATATGCTTATTATTTTAAATTTTAAGCTAAGCTATGACATAATATACCCTAACTTTGAATTATTTAAATTATGTTAGGCTAAGTTAGGCTACGATTAATTGTACCCTAACATAACCTAACTCATATTATTTATACGAAAAAATGTGACCATATAAATATTTAAGTTTAGCTATGCAAAGTTAAAAAAAATATATTAATACCTAGCCAAACTTAAAATATGTATATTATTTTTAAGAATATTATATTTTTGAGAAAAATGTAATATAAATGTTTAAGTTAAGCTTATTTAGGCTACAATATATTCAACTCAAACTTTGCCTTACTAAAAATAAATAAATTATTTTCAAGAATAAATGTTACATAAAAGTTTTTAAATTTTATATGAAGACTTTTTACTTAAAATATTATTTATTTTAAATACTAGATAAACGTCTTTGACATTTATATATTCTATCACTTTTTTATCGAATTAAACAATATATTAAATTAAACTATATACAAAGGACCTCACAGGGAAACGCAGTGTGTGCAAAACATCTAGGATCTGGGTTATGCAAAGGGTCTCAAAAAATAGAAATAATAAAAAAATACATTGACTTGTATAGTATACTTTTTTTTAAATTTAATAGTTAAACACACTTTTATGCACATAACTCTTAATAATTTTATACAAGTGTACTTAATTTTAATAAGTAAATAATCTTAAAATTAATAAAATATAAACATTTTAGTAGTTAGTAAAAAATTAAATTGAATAAATTAGGCGAGGCTGAGTTTTGCTTTAGTATAATGTATCCTAATATAGTTACATTCAGAATATTTTTAATAATAAATATTGTATATAGAGAAATTTTAAATTTAGTTTCTCCTGTAATATATTTTATAAATTAATGTATACACAAAAAATCTCACAAGAGTAGTGCAGCGGTTGCAAAGCACTAAAATATAATTAAACGTAAGAATATTAAAATAACTTAAATGCATTAAATTTTGTAATGAGAATTTATTTAGTGACTTTTATGTCATTGCAGTTTTTTGACTACACTTTTAACGGCATGGTTTTGTTTTGTAATGCACTAATACAATATTTTTATAAAAAATTCTGATCTCTCATATACAAATTTAGACATAAAAAACTAGTCGAAGGTATAGAAAAGTTTTGATTGATAAAAAATATAGTAAATATCCGTCTTTTTTGTTTTAAAAAACAGATTAATTTAAGAGATTAAAAAAATAAGAAAATAAAAAATAATAATAAATACGATTATTAGGAATTGAATCATAAACAGACTGTATCTGATATTTAGTTTTAAAAGTTGATTGTTGATTATGTGAATAAATATGTGTTATTCTTAATTACTTTTTACGCTAAAGTAAATCACAAAGAAATAATAAATACAAAATAAATTGTTTTAAAATTTATCAAAGTACATATAAATAGGAGTGATAGGGACTTAAAATAAATTATTTCAAAAAAATAGTTAAACACAATATTGATTAAATATATTTTACTGTGTTCCAGTGTGGTGTTTATAAGGTTATTATTTATATATGATGACTAAAACCCAGTTGTGACAAATTTAGATAGAGTATGTCATGAAAAAATTCTAGATGTAGAAGAATACCCATAATACATAATGCTAACATTGCATTAAGAGCTAATTTCTGTCTATTTTAGGACTCAAGTTTATTGATAAATATTTTATATCGAAAATATATTGTGATTTTCTTTTTCATGACTTTAAAGTAGTAAGTTTTAATTTTGAAATGCGTGCTTTTCTAATCAATGATAGTTGGTGTACTTTATAGCACGTGGCGTTACTAAAACTTTGAGCCGACATTCACCTATGCTGACTGCACGTATGATTTACAGTGTAAAATTTGAACAAAGACGCTTAAGTAGTTTTTGAGTTATTGCTTACACAAAAAGACCCATATAAATATGGTTAGTTGAAAAAGTAAATATTTTATGTAACTATAAAAAGTACTGGGATTTTTTCCTATTAGAATATATTTTTGTCTCACTGAAAACTCAAGTTGTTGTTTATTTTATTGTGAATCTTCTGTTGTAACATGCATAGTTAATCTCATTCGTTACAACTGGGTAAGCATTAATAATTAATTCAAATCAAGCAAGGTAGTACATATTAGAGTTAAAAATTCTCAAATAATGTGCTACTGCGGCTTATAAAGAATATCTTATATTAAAAAATGTACTGCATTCAAGAACAAGAGTAAAGGTACTTCTAATGTTTCTACCTAATTCTGATAAATGAGCATGGTTCGTCACCCACTAGATCATTAGCGACCCATAGCTTAAGAATCATGTAGGTTTTGCATAATTATCTGTGCACCAACAAATTGTTTCACCTACGTTCCCGACCTAAGCCCTCACGATTGTCTTCTCTTATCTCTACCTATGTTGAAAAAATAATTAAAAACAAGAGTATTGGACAACTCGGTAATGAGCATAGCTATTTAATTTTTAAATATCTGTAGAGTAGTATTAATTTGTTCTCATTCAGTTACTCGCAGTTGATGGACGCATATTTAATTTAATATATATTTGTATTTTATAATTATGTTTTTTTTTGTAATATAAAAAATATTATTCTTTTATTAATTAATACTGCTTTAGATATTATTTATATTTTAAACCTTAAAGCGCTTATTGAAAATCTTAAGAAATTACTAAGCAATGCTAATTGAAGCTTTAGCGCGCTGTGTGAATTATCTTTAAATGTAATAGCATATTAATTATAATCTTATTTTATGTTTTTCCAATATTGTTTTATAGATAAAGAGCTTAGTATATTCAAAGCTGTTTTAAATCCAGCTTTTGAATAAATTATAGTTTTTTTTATGAACAAACGATTTATTTTTTACTCACAAACTTAAACAAACTAACGTTTAAATTACGCTAAAATAATATGTAGAAGGTTTGAAGGTATAATAAAGCAAGCAACAAACAGCGTGAGCAATTAAGACACTAAACTACAAGCTGATTCAAGGAGCATAATGCTTTATTTCGAGAATAACTGCAAACATCGCTGGCTGCGACGTCGTTCCCGTTCTGAAAAGCCTTTCTGCAGTGCTTTGCAACCTTTGGTCCGAGGGCTCTTTAATAATAAGCAACGGCACTCGAGCGTAGTACTCGCGCCGCTTATTTCTCTTTCAAAAATCAGTCGCAAACACGTCGAAGTGCACGACGTTGGAAAGTTTTTCAATTGCAATTTTTGCTCGTTTATAAAATTAATTTCCCTAATGTTTGTTTACTTGGTTAAATATATAAACCACTAAACAATAAATATTTGTAAACCATAAAATAATAAGGTACATCAATAATTAAAATATTAGCTTTTCTTGAAACCTAAGTCAATGGAAAAATATTATAATTTCATGTTAATCTTGGATTAAACTAAAATTATATTTTTTTTTATTTTTCGTTTTCGACCTCCTGCATCGAAAACTACAAACTCGTTATCGTATATTTGAAACCTGATAAATTGTTTATTGTAACTATTCACAGATATATCAACTATCACTTTAGGCAAGTGCTAGTAGACTAACAACGCGGGTTTCGTCGGCGTCGTTCTAGGATCACTAACTTCTTATGCCTTTGAAGGCGGTGACAAAATTTGTCATTAGCTAATTTTTCAGAAGACTCGCTTTTTTCGAGCCGTCGTCAATATGTGAGCTATGGTAATCGTCACCCGGATGGTTATTTAACTTATCTTGGAGTACCACAGGGCTCCATTCTACATCCTCTGCTCGCCCTTTTTCTTTTGCATTGTACTAACGACATACATGCGGCAATTAATAATAATTACAATAATCGAAATAATAATTATACGTTGATGACCAAAGCATTCGCCTAAATTAAAATTCTCTCTCTGTAGAAAATACCTGGAGCCACTGTGGAGGTCTCCAATCGACTACCTTTTAGCACTGCAAAGTATCATGTTGTCACACTGCCTATCAGATTTTTTTTACAGTTAAGGCGGAGGTGTTTTAGACATAAATACTTCTGTCTATGTGTTGGGAATGATGTTTCAGCAGAGAAAGATTTTGTATGTATTTCGCCAAAGTTTGCGATAAGGCTTCAAAGATGCTCGGTTTTGTTTTACGGAGCGCGTCTCACACAATAATTTAGTGTCAATTTACAAAATAGCCACATATTTTTTGCTGTTTACGTGCCTTTATTAAGACAGTTTTTCAAAGTAAATTGTGTCATTGTTCCTATTCTCAGATATACCCAATTTTTGTAAAACTAAGTGCCGACGCTGTTTGAAACATTTATTTCATAGACTGATTTTTATATTAAATATGTATATGCACTAAATTTTAAATCAGTTTATTTTATTTTGAGTTTATTACTTAATAACTATATTGCAGATTTTCTAGAGGATTCAGAAAGTTTAAAATAATGGTGATTTATTCAGTTTGATTTTTATTGAATTAACGACGTTTATAATATTGTATTTTTTAGAATGTAGTGATACTTAGTTTTGCTAATCTTTCCTTTATCCAAAAATCACTATATAACTTGTTATGGTTGAACGAATCCTTGCTAATATTGTTTTTTCTGCTTTATACAAATCTGAGAAAAACTTTGCCTTTAGTGAAACAAAGAAAGTCAGTTTTCCGGTAATATTAAATTCGTTCTTAATTTCTCTAAGGAAGTTGAACCGTATCTGTAACATCAGTGTTTTTATCCAAAGCAATTAAATAATACTGAGATAGTATCTCTATGTTTTTTAACAAAGAACAAATCTTTTAAAAATCTTTTATTAAATTCATCGTTAATAAAAGGATTTGCTTAGCTTAGAAATATTGTTTGCTACTATATAGCTTCCCTTAAATAAATGAGAAGTCATTTTTTGAAATAATTGTTAAAAAGTAAGTTTTTTCTTAGATCTCTTATATTCAATTAAACCAGCCCATTCCTTGCAGTTTATTTAATTCTGAAAAAAATATATGCTGCCTTTTAAAATTGAGTTTTATTGGATTACAAAAAAATGCTTTATTTTGCCAAGAAAAAATAGACGTCAGTCTATTTATATAAAACGCCCTCTTAGTCGTATATTTTTATTTTTTATTTCGTTAGGTTTTCAAAGAGATAACGTAGAAGTATTTTTTAGAATTTTAATAATAATTTTATTTTTAATAAAATTAATGCTACAATAAATAATTTATAGCAGCAAAGATTTTTTTTATAGAGATTAAATGCTTTAGTGCCTTACATTAAATGTGAAAAATCTTAAATATGACACTATCAAAATGTAAATATAATTATTTATAAATACTAATAAAAAACCATGGTTTCGTTTAGTAAATATAATCAAATAAGACGCTCTTCTTGCAAAATAATACGTACAAAATATTATTTTGTTTATTTATGTATATTTCTTAATTAAAAAGTACCACCTTACAACAACGTACTGACCGCAAGTTTTTGCCGAAAATAATGTTCGGGTTGGAAAAGCTCGCGTCATTACCAGACGGTATTTTCACGGCGATATCGCCCAAAGGATAAACACGCATTTTCCGGTTTAAACAATGGAGTGGTCAGACGTGTCACGGTGTCGCTGTGAATTTTAATTTATTCACCAGTTAATGCCAAAAAGCCGAGCCAATTAAACATTAACGCGTCTGCGTTTGATAGCCGGACAAAAATTTATAGCAGAGCGTGCCTCGAAACGCACCTGAAAAAAATAAATTTGATACGACGGTATTGTGCAATCAATCTGGAATGATTTATCTTTGATTGTGTGTGTATTTGTGCAGTGTTTGTTGCAATCTGCATATGTTTAGCATTAAAATTGCATAATCGGAACAGATGCATACGTCAGGCGGTACTCTGGTCGGCTAATTACCATACTAACTAGGAACAATTAGACAATAAGACATTTGTCGCTTAACTGTGTGCATTGAGCTTAAACTTGCCTTGTGAGTGAAGCTACTTCTAAAACTTGAATTGATGATTTTGGCATTTATTGAAAATATAAATATCAACTATTGTATAAATAAATATTATATCATGATCAAAGATTTGGATAAGAAAATAATAAAGTTGAATTGATGGCATTTATTAAAGAAAATTATTTGCATTTTCTTGTTATGATATACATTTGTATATCATAACTTATTAGGGCAAATGGTCTTTCATGATTACATAAAGACTTTATTTATTGCACTTTTAAGTTTTATCATACCATGATTTAAGCAATTATTTTCTCTCGTCCTTCAAAATATATATTAAGCGTTATCTTGTGTTTATAAATACATAGCGCTTTAAAGGTAATTGTTGCTATCTGTCTAATTGCATTTTCTTGCAAGTATAAGAAATTTACACATCCTGAGTTTATATGCAATTACTTCAGATTGTAATGGGTGTTTATATTGTCGTATTTACATTGAACTTTGTACAAGACGATATTATTGATTCGTGGCATTTAGACTCGCAAATTGAAATATAGCGGCCATATGGATTGCGCCATTGCCATGCAACAAAATTACTAACTGCAGTTATACAATTAAATTAAACAAATTACGGAAGTAGTTTATACGCTCCGTAAAACTTCTGCGTCCATCGTCGCGTTTCAAAAATTAAACCTCAGAGATTCGGAAGCGTTCCGCGCGACCTATTCCAGCCGGGACGCGCTGCGCCACACTGACATACAAAAAACCAACACTATATCGAAAACAGTACACATACGTATAATTGTGTGGTGGAGAGTCACATTTTTCGTGCAATTCGATGCAACCGGCGTTGCATTTATCTCCGACGGGCCGCGGTTCGCCTCCGGAATAAATATGAACCGCTTCCGTACTTTGACTGCATGAACTGGAATTAAGTGAGCGTGAACATGTTCGCCTGGTGATTGGTTTACACCGTTAAATGTCGAAATTGAATTATAAAATGCGAAAGCTCGGCAAAAAGCTCGCGGTCGGCGAGCATGAAAAATCGGCCCAATCTAATTTGGATACGTATTTGATTTGCGGCTTTAGCTACGTTCCGATTGATATGTTATATTGCAATTATTATACTGCCGCATTAAATCGTATTTAATTATAATTATTAGAAGTATTTTATACGTGTAAGTAACACTATTATATAATAATCATATAAAATAGTGTAAAACATTGATCTTTGACAAAGTTCGTCATAGGTTATTATTAAAAAAATTGTCTAACCTCAGTTGCTTAGATAATTTAACTCGGTTATTCTCGAGTTATTTAAGCAATCGTAGACAGTTTGTAACCTATGGTGGCCGATTGTCGAAAGAATATTTTACCCCTTCGGGGGTTCCTCAAGGATCCAATCTGGGCCCTCTGCTTTTTGTGCTATTTATTAATGACATAAATACAGCAATTACAAATTCAAGTTTTCTTCTGTACGCAGATGATTTAAAATTATATAAATGCATTCGATCTGTTGTGAACTCCTTTTCTCTACAAAGTGATTTACACTCTATGGAGATGGGCTTCCGTTAACTGTCTGCCTTTTAGTGTCGGAAAGTGCCATACTGTGTCATTTTCTCGATCCCATTCGCCATCAGCTTATTTCTACCATCTCGGTGGTAACATTTTGACTAGAGAAACTTCCACTTAAGATCTTGGAATCACTTTCGAGAGCAAATGGAGGTTCTCTCTACACATACACGACGTCTGTGATAAATCTTCCAAGGAATGCTTTTCACTTTGACGATCTGTCAGTTATTCGCATCCTCTATGACACCTTAGTACGTAGGATTCTTGAATCGGGATCTATAATTTGAAATCCCCGAATAGCCAAACATTTCTTTTTAGTGGAAAAAATTCAAAAAAGGTATTTCAGATACCTTTACAAAAGGACATTTGGTTATTATCCCTACATATATCCCAGCGCCTTTCTTTTAGGAGCGTTGGGATACGATTCGCTGAGCTCTCGCAGAAAGTTGTATGTTGCTAAGCATTTTTTAAAATTACTAAAAGGTGCTGTCGACAATCGAGCTATTCTCGAGGAATTCCAGTTTTGGGTTCCGGAACATTTTCGAGAATCACGATCGCGTCCTCTTTTGATGGCCATTAGGGCTAGGACGATCGCACTTGCCGACTCGCCTATAGCTGTGGCCATGCGGCTCCTTAATACGCTGGCATTACATATTGACCTGTTTAATGTTAGCTGATCCAGTTTGTATCATTTAATTTTGATATTTTATAATTTTTTGTTGTGCTTATTATTTTTAAGTATTGTTCTATTTATGTATTTATACGTTTTTTTTGTTTTGTAAATTTAAAATTTGTTTTCGACCACCGTGGCGCATTGGGGTAACCTATTAGGCCACGATGGTCTTAATTTAATCTAAAATAAATAAATCTGATTTATTAATTTTCTTGGTTTTCATTTTAAAAAATATTAAATAAATCAGCAATTATTTAGCATAAAATTGCTTCATATAAATATTTGTTATAATACTAAAGATATATAATGCATAAATGTATACAAATATTGGTAAAAAAACAGTCAACTCTATGCGTATCGTAATGCATCGTAGCTGGAAATTTCTCGTTTATTTAATTATTAATTGGCGTACTCTCTGAGATACGTGTACCATACTTTAAAAATCATATTACTATAATATATTCAAAATAATTGATTTCAGTATAAGAAATATTATGTTGGAGTTAAAGTTATTAATAAAAATAAATATGTCTATGAAAAATAAGAAAAGTATTAAAACGTATATATAACATAAGAAAATATAAATTAAATATACTAAATACCAGTTAAAAATATAGTTCAAAAGCTTGAGACAGTAATAAAATATAATAATAAAAAAAGTGTTATAAAGTAAATATTATTGAAAGTAGAGCATGACTTTTTAATTTCTAAAAAAATGTATGTAGTATATTTTTAAATAGTTAATGTAAAAAAAACTTATTTAGAAATAAAAGCAGATATTAAACATTTGTAATTTTCTATTTCAAGAATTATCCATACTTTTTTTTACATATAGAAGAAGCTATAAATATATATGGAAGGTATTTAATTAGAGAATAATTACTATATTTAGCTTTAAAAGTTATATTTGAATGTTTAATTTAACGATGGCTTAGAAATAGATACGTGTTTTTTTTTATATAATATGAGCTAAAGTAACTCATCATTAAATATTTTTTTATATCTAATATGTACGAGCTAGCTTAATTTAAATTATTAATAACGTTATTTACCCGTGATATTAAAAGATATAACAAAATTATTATTATGTAATATTCATTAATGAAAAGCTGAAAAAAATATGTGGGATGGTGCTCATCTATTTTAGGTGTGCACATTAGTTGATTTTGTATAATGCTGTATAATATACCTGTTAAGTCATAATAATCAAATATGTTTTAAAAAATAAAAAGTTTTCCAATCTCATAGATACGATTAAAATTGAAAAAGAAAATACAAATGTTTATATGGGATTATAATCCAGCATTTTAGTTATTAGTCACCAACTTTACGACTGGTTTATCGTGCTACTTTTTATTTATAAAAAAATGCATTATTACTAAAAAAGCTGCAGTGATATAATATATTGGTTATACAGGCAGCCCTCGACTTTCGCAAATAATTGGTTCTTGAAAATGTGTGCGAATGTTGAATGTTCGAAAGTAGAGGGAAGTAAAAAAAATTGAAATTGTGTGTATTTTAAAATATTTATTTATCAAGTAAATATAAGTTGTTTAAGAAGCGTTTAAGAGACATGTTTATGTGAGGTTTGCGGGTGTTTCCTTTGAAAAGTTATCAAGAGTTAACTGTTTTCCACTATTCTTTTTCTTTTCTTCATATAGTGTTTTATAACATGCTATGTTTTTATTGATCGCCCTACACACTTGAGATATGCGTTCTCCATTGGGATCACAATCTTCCATAATATTTAAAAATTTGTCAAAATGCGTGAAAGCTTCATTAATATTTTTCATTGTTAAAGAGATTTCCAAAATAAACCTGTCTCATCTACATTAAATATTTGACTAGAGGAATATTCTCCATCTTCATTAATTTTGGATAATTAGGAAATAAATTCTTTTGTAGCATCTTTATCCGCATCAGCCGATTCTCCATTTAATATTATGAAAAGAATACCTCATTTTAAAATTGTAAAACCAACCGTTACTTGCTTAAAAACCGTGTTAAAATCTTTTTTTTTATTTACCCTTCCAATCTTTGTGCAAACTAAGAGCTTTTGCTTGAATAATTGAAATACTCAGAGGGACATCTTTTTGATGTTGGTCATCGATTCATGATGACAAAGATTTTTCCATTTCATCCATGTTTTTTTGCTGTGTTTTTTGGAAACATATATTTAAAGATTGTGGAAATATATCTTTAATTTCCACAATTTTGAACGCATTCCTTAATTATATTTTTATTTTGCAAAATTGAACATGTAGACCTGTTTGTATTATACGAACGTCTGATTGAAGCAAAAGATTCACCGCTATCAGAACGTCTAATAATTTCCATCTTTGTCTCGAATCATGTGAAGTTTACGAGTCCTTGATTTATTTTTGTTCGTATCAACACTAAAGTTTTCCCGTTTCTCTCTCATATTTATAATTAAAAAAAAAATGTTTTTTTTTAAACGTGCGAAATAGCGAATTGTGCGAAGGTCAAGGGCCGCCTGTAAATTATATTACACATATCAATATTTAATTATTAATATACATGTCACTGATTTCCTGAATTAGTCTGGTGGTTAATACTTACTTGTACCTATTAATTGCATCTGATTGACTTACTTAAGTTGGTTTAAATTTATCTCGTTGTCATGCATTGATTTTACACCTATCAGGCTACACCGAAAGACCTAATAAATAAATAAAATAAAAATATAAGGTAAAATAATATATTTTGGCAGTTTTGCAACAAAGACGATCTATAACCAAAAAATAAAATTAATTGTCTAGTTAAATCTATTTATTTACTTAGTAATTTGCAAGTAATTTACATTATTATTATGCGATACTTATATACATATTTGTATTACAATACGAGCGTCAGCATATCGAATTTTCACTCGCTACTTGTTACAGGGCGTTAACTCGCGTTGCACAAAGGATATCCAGCCATAATTTTTCCTCGCAGCTTTTTTACGAAAGCTCTTTTTTTCTCTGTTATGCATCGGTGCCGTAATCGCATCTAGGCGCATGCGCCGGATCCAAAAACCAATTAGACTTGCGTTCAAAGCTCCGCTGAAAATGTGCTTATTGCGGATACCCGCGCGCGCCGATAATTGGCAACAACTGGCATAACGTATGATGAATCCAACGTTGATTGTTCAATGGGCGCTCGCTTTGTGTGCGATTATTGATAATTATACGTTCATAAAATCACACTTAACTATTAGATCAAGGCGCAGTGATGCGAGAAGTTATAAGCTCAATAGTGTGTGCTTAATGTGAGTTTATTGTTATTGTGATGCACGCTGATGTGTGAAATTTTACGAATAAATTTCCGCTAGTAATTTGAATTTTTTACAACAAGATCTTATTTGGGCACAGTTTTTGGTTTATTCTGTTTTATCATTTATATGATCAAGCACACGCAGCTTATGGCTACAAGCTTACTTCCTAACATGTTTCACATGGATCTTTTCATAAAAACACTATGTTCTGTAATTTGTAAATCGATTAAAGACTTATAAAAGTATAGCGTCGTGCGCTTTAACTTTAAAACCTTCTCGCACGTTGTATGGAATAGTAAGAATGCGGCGTTCTTCTGTACGGCTGCTAGGCTCGTGGGCACAGTTCGCGGGACTTTAGACGCGCATGTGTCGTGTCTCTTGACTGCTGTTGTACATGTGTATATTTATTTTATATTCGTTATATATTTATTTTAAATATATTTTTTAATTTATAAACACAATTAGGTTATAGTAATTAATTAAAAAAACATTTATGATAATTACAATTTATAGCTGCATATAAGCATCAATATTTCAACGAAAAAAAAAGTTTGTGCGGTCTACTAATAACAAATATAAGCGAATGGCATTGTGATAGACACATCGGATTAAGTCATCTGATTTTGTACACTAGGTTTTACTACCACGAGCAAAAGTGATGTCATGAATAAAATATTTTTACGATACATTTGGGCTATTACGCGATAATAACACGGTCGGACGACAAAACGTTACCGTATAATTGCCGCCGTAACATCGCGTAGGTGGCGATAAATTAGCTTGTTAACGTATTATCGAGTCCGTCCCTGGCTCTCGCAATCGGACCCTTAATCGGCGCTTTTTACACAAAAAAATATTCACCCGCTGACCAATTTGGAATTATTTAGTGATTATTTCCCCTATTTCCTGACAACGATACGGATTAAGTTAATTAACAAACAATCATGAATTTATTTGCTATAAGGAAAAAATTCTAAATAATTACCTAATAAAACAAATCGTGTATATTAGATGAATCAATGAATTCGTGCATGTTTTTAACATAAAAAATCAAGTATATATTTGCCTCGTGCCTTAGTATTATATTTACATAGGTTTGTACATCAAATTAATATCGAAACTAGACTTTGAGATATGTTTCAATTTACCATTATTTGTTTAACTAAATATTAGGTTTTGTTGTTAGCGTGGGAAATGTATTTTTTACAATTAATATATAAAAATATATCAAGTGAAGGTTCACCAATGAAGTAGTCTGGTTTTAGTAGTACAATATTATTTAAAAAGCTGATGTTTCAGTACCTCTGCGTGTGTGTCCAAGTTCTAGCGAGCTCATTTAAATGTTTACTGCGAGTGGCTTTAATAAACAATGAACGGGTTTATTTTGCCTAATTGGTGCGATAAAGTCAATTTACTCACCTTTATGTATTTATACAGAATATCAATATATAAATGAGTCCTTTCAATATCATTATTTTGCTTTTCAGATCAACTTGCCTAGCGAAATTCGCTTACAGTTTAGATGAAGGTGTTTTAAGCAAAAATACCACCGATAATGTCTTGGGAGTGACGTTTGAGCAATGATAGAGATTTTGTATGCAAATTGCCGAAGAGATTTTTTTTTTAATTTCATATCTTATACACAAAAAACACATTTGATTAGACGCATCTGAATCGGCAATAAATTCCCAAACTTTAAATTATATTTATTATACATTGAGATTACACGTTTAAACAAAATGATTGTTTCTCTTTAAATAATCCATAAATATTTATTATTAAGATTATTATTTTAATTCTGTAATATCAGAAACAATAAAATTATTATTAATAAAATCAGCTTCTAATTGAATATATTTAAAAAAAACGTGTTTGTTAAAACCATTCCAGACTCATTTTATTTTGATTATTTTTAAAGTTTATCCTGCTTAATCTATAGAGCTAAATTCAATAAAGCTTTTGTGCTAAACTCAAGTTGAGCTTTAAGAAAAATTAATAAAATTGACTCCCATATAATATTACTTTCTTCATGTGATATTTTAACTGTAATCAAATAATTTGTATTGTTAACAAATATAATAAATCTGTATTTTACTTGTAGGAATAGCATTGAAAGTGATTAAGATTTATATACACATGTAATCTAATATATTCTAATAGCCTTGATAAATAATTATACAGTTCGCGTTAGACACTATACGTGTAAATTATATTTGTAAATATTCAATGATTCAAAATTCTCTAACTGGGAGACATGGATGTTGCTTAGATATTCCTCGTGAAATACATTATTAAGCAGCAACTTACAGGCTTATTAAGCGAATAATTTCCAGGCACCCACTTGATCATTGCTCTATTTGTTCGAATTATAATAATACTGAAGTACACGTAGCGTAAAATGTGCGTACCGCGATTATCTAGAATAGAGAAGGGTAATGCGGAAGGAGCGGCAATGAATATTTATAAGGTTATTAAGTTGATCTGGATAAATTATTGCGTCGTTCTTGTGAATAAATTCATAATTGTTTGTTAATTAACTTAACGATCGTACCGTTCCGATAATTCGTATAACACCTTTCAGTCGAATTATCGTCAAGGGTAATATTTTCATTAATCAGCAATCTATTTAATTAAATAATATACTATTTAAAAAAATTGTAAAATAATACCGAGGATTACAAGTAACGGAGTATGAAATTTATGATTTGCATCTTAAATGGAAGTTTGATAAAAACTTTTGACAGACAAGCAAAAACGCTTTTTATTATCTGTACTTCAAAATATATCATTCGACTGAAAAATATTAAATGATATTTTAATAGTCAGACATCAAAGAATATTTGTAGAAAAAAATATTGTATAAAAAATTTATTTCAATATGATAATCAAATTTATAAATATACATTTTTAATGCATAAAATATATGTTACTGGATTATAAAGATTTTCATATTTACTGTTGTGTTATTACAATACAATAAAAATGTAAAAACTTACGAAAATAGTAATACAGTAATCATTATTTATTTTCCTAATCGATGGGATTTTTACATTTTTTTGATGTCCAGAAAATATACAAAGAAGAACACTTTTTTAACCTTTTTTTTAAAAAAGTTTAACAAAAAAATTAAAATTATAAATTTTGTTAAAATAAAAAATACTGTAATAATTACATATTTATAAATTTCAATCATCAATCAATTTTCATGGAATAACTTTGCAAATAAATCGTTATCCATTGCGGATGCTTCTATTAATTTTTCATGTAAATAATTTTAATTAAGCTCAAATCATGTAAAACAAGCACTACCTATAATTTCAGGTATCTCCTAGTTTGTATTAGCAATATTATTCTTATATTTTTGACAATGTTATTTATATTTTTAAGTGATTTTTTATTTTCTGGAGAAAATATTTTATGATATACTATTTATATTTTCGTTACAAAAGCAAAGTAACATACATTTACAATACGTACAAATAGAAAGGTTAAGGACGGATTAGCGTAGTCCGTAACGTCTCAGACTAGTAACTCTAGGGTTGCTGGTTCGAGCCCCGGTAGCGGCACTCTTATTTATAAAAAATGCGCTATTATAAAAAATCGCTACAGTGACATTTATTAGTTATAAATTATATTATACATAATAATTTATATTCCGATCCCAATACTTTCAGTCTGGTGGTGAATACTTGTAGGTATTCATTATATCTGATTAACTTACTCGGTTGGTACAGATTAATCCCATTGTAACGCATTGGGCTTACGCATGTTAGGTTACAACCTAAGATTTATTATAAAAATAAAATAAACCACCATAATATTTTTTTTGCATAATTACCTTGTGTCTAGATATATATGCATATGAATGTATTATATTGTAGTATTATACATTACTATAATATGTTAACTGCTGATATATAAAAAATCATTTTTTTTTTCTTATGACTTATTCATTCTCTATAATTACGATCTACTTAAAAAATATAATATATCAATTATAACTAGTATTTATCATCGTTATTAAAAATATTATAATTATAGAGCACGTCATACATTGAACATGGCTCGATTTAAATATTATTTCATAATGATACCTATTTATAAATATAAAATACATATGAAAATTATATTATAAATGGCATCAGTAGATTATTAAATGGATATTACATAAATGTTTTTAGAATAAAAATAAATCAATATTATTCTCATGTGTTATATTTGATTGAGTGTATTTTAAATAGTGTATTTTTTACAATGTATTTGAGCACTTATTATTAAATTTTAAATGCAGTAAATAATATTAAAAAAAAAATATTTTAAATATAAAAGAATATATATATTATAATAATATTAAATATTTAAATATAGCATTGTGTTACATAATATAATATATATATATATATATATATATATATATATATATATATATATATATATATATATATATATATATATATATAAAGTTTGCCCATACATGATAAATACATAAATTATTTTTTTAATATGTAAATATCATATAATATATATACATAGTATGTATTTGCACATATACATACATATATGAAATAAAATACTCATATTGAATTCATAGAATACCTCGACCAGTACCTGAACGAGAAGCTCATTTTAATAATTAAGAACTTCTCAGTATCAGGTTGTTTCAAGTATTATAATTGCTTTTATACAACACAATAGTTACGTGCATACAACGTCACACAATGCTTTATACTTATTAAAAGCGTATAACACAAGTCCTAGACATTGATTTGACTTTTATAATCATTTTTACGAGACACTATTTATACACTGCATTAAAATGCAAAACTTGGTTAGCTTTTGAAATAATATTTTCGCAATATAAATGGCGATTTTATCATCAGTCGCGCGGCTAACTGCTCGCAGTCATACCACACACAATACCAAAACCGCATTGCTTAACAAAGCCAGATCTTGCCAATATAAAATCACTTTTTGTTCCAAAGACCCCTAAAGTTCGATCTGACAAATCGGTCTTTTGCGTGACGAGGTGCATCATTGCGATAGATTAACTTCATAATTGCCCAATTGCTTTTCTGTGTAAGAGTACGACTACCTTTATGACCAGAGAGAAAGAAACGACTTTGTATTGTTTAATCGAAACTATGATGTGATAAAGAATTTAGACAGTGCCTTTTATGTTAGACTTTGCGATATGTACAAGTTAAATATTACATTTTTGGCAGGTATGTAAATTTGACTGTTCCACCTATTGTAATAATGGTACCTAATCGTTTATATACATTTTTGTATATATCGAATTATTCTAGTATAATTTGAATTTCAATCATCACATGCTCACTATTTATATAAGGGCAAAAATATCGGTTTTTGTTATGGAATTTAATTTTTTTTATTACATATTCATTAATATTGAAATATTGTACAAAATTAAATTTCGGAATAAAAATAAAATTAATTAGATATTTGTATCTTAAAAAAATATCACCTTATAAATATTTAAGTTTATTATGTAAATCTCAAATATATTTATGCGTGAGTTTTTATTGTAATTAAACATTTTTTTAGAGTTTCATAAGCATCACGGATTGTAATTTATTAAAAATTATGCTGCAAACTAAAAGAGCATAATTTATTAAAAAATTCGTATGTCTGAAAAGCTAATAGCTAAATAGGTCTTTAGCCGCAACGTTGCGAATAAGGGACGCAATCGCGACTCTAGTTTGCAACTGATTTCCGAGCATTGATTTATTGCCAACACCACCCTTAAGCAATTTAAAAAGTGCTTAAAATAATGCACTAAACTGTATCCTTACATTCCTAGCAAAACGTCAATACGATATAAATAAGATTTTTAAAATATTTTCAACAACAATATGTATATTCCTCTGCTGACACTCCAGTAAATAGATAAATGTTTGAAAATGTTACGAACTAACGTATTGTGTTAAAATATATTATACAGTATAAAATAAGTTATAAAGAATCGAAAAATGTAGTCTGAATAATCATGTTATGAAAAAAATAATAAAAAATTGAAGTGAACTTGTTTTGATTTAAAAGTATTTTAAATAGTATAAAGTGTAATTTAAACTATACCAGCTGCCAAAAAGACTATTACTCAGTATACATAAACGCATTTATTAAATTACTTTAGATAGATTTTTAATTAAAATTTATTCGTATTGATTTAATGACGAAAGCTATTGAGAAAGTCTAGAGCAGCCCAAAAGTAATTTAAAAATATAAGTAATTTTTGTAATTTCTGCTTTAATCTTTACTTTGTTTTTAGACAATTCATTGCTAAAACCAAATCTGTTTTAAATAAAAAAAAGAAGGTAATTTTTCGTAAAATAAAAAAATGCACAAATATATAATGTAGTATATGAAAATGTTTACATGCGTTGTTGTAATTCACAAATGTGTAAAACACAGATTAAGCCGCCGCACTATTATTTTATTGAATAAATAATATTTAGTTACACGGACGAGGCACCGCCGGTCGTAGTCTTCCCGTCAAGGTCTGCCAACGAACCCATACAACTAAAGATACTGCAGCGATATACCTTATGTATAACGTTTAACACTTGAACAATATATATATTAATATTTTTCGAGTTGATGCAATATCCATATAAGAAGTATAAAAATAATATTTTATTAATAATAAAACAATTATTTATGTAACGTATTAGGCTTAAAAATTAAATCACAATTTCATTCACTATTAATACCCCCAATATATAATTAAATCATCCTGATAAATCATGAAAGTATGGCAACTTAAACAAAAAAATTACTTCTTTGTTAAAATAGAAACCACCTTGAGAATATTTTTAGTATTTAACCAAATTTAATATACCGTATTTAATATACTACCATTTTTTAGACAGTTAGAGCTCAAGATCGTATAAGAAAAGCCATACACTGTAGAAATAACTATGTAGGCTACAGTCTCTGTAGAGTATTTAATGAAGACGCTGCACATTGGTGTAAGTTTGGCAAATAGCAATGAGGCTGCATTATTATGGCTTAGTAAAAAGCCTTGAAAAGCCAGAGGCTCAACATGGTCAGATTTATAGTAGTCCCTGTGGCAAAGAAAATAAAACGCACGTTGTTTTTAATGCATTACACTTTAAAAATGAAACTTTCAGATCGTCACCACGGCGATTGTTAACAGAAGGGTAAAATAACAATAATATTTTTTATACAAAATTGTAGGTTTTCTGGATGCTTACGAAAACTCATCGGGACAGATGTGTAATATTAACAATTATTAACGAAATTCTATAGTCCCGAGCTCTGTTTTTAATTAATATTCTTTACTTTGGAAACCAGTTAATATTTATTTTCATTCGTTTTAAATGGTTGCTAGAATAACCTCTACAGAATGTCTGCATTTATTATGAAACAGTGTTCTTGATCCTAAACTATTCACTTGACTTGACACATACATATAGTTTTATTTTTTCTTAAATTAATACTGTAAAACACAATGCAATAAATAAGTAAAATATTCAATTCACTTTTGGCAGAAAATGATGGAAGCAAATACGGTCGATATCTTATAGTTGAATTATTATTTCACAGACAATATACCAAACTTTGAAGAATGCTTTAAATACAAACAAACTTTTGCACAAACATAATGCCAAAAATAACGCATGACTTACGCGTGCATTTTTACATCTCACAGCATATCACAATGGGAGCTTTCGCCCGAGCGACGCACGCGACAAAAGCTCATGTCAAATGCACGCCAAGTCGTAAATTTGCGGATTTTTCCGCCAAAAAAATATACATACATACACTGAATGGAGAACCACCAGTAGTACTACCAGAATCCAAACCGTAAGTAAGTAATCCGCGTGGTTTTGCCGTAGCAAATCAGAGCAGATCTCCATAACAAGGAGACGTGAGGCCGGTCTCCTCTTCCCGGTACATAGGTACATCTAGGTACAGCAGCATTCGTATGCAAGTCCCATTGCCTGGAAACAATTTGGCTTTTGTACGAAATATACGTCGTGTATGGCATACCGTGAGTCGAACAAAGGATCGCCTCCGATATTTCACGGAATAACAAACCGTTTTGTATGCACTGCTCTATATATAGTGACGCATTCTGAATGTATGTATGTATGTATGAGATTTACTCGGAGGACAGTGGTTTCAGCTTTTGAACGACCCATCTTCTTCTGGGTCGTTTCGGATTAATTGGATGCTATTAAATACATTACTAGATCACTTACTGCGAGTGTTTGTAAATGTACATACGTATATGTATGTAATAAATTTTATTATGAATGCATGCTTAAAACAGATCCAACGTAATGTGACGTTTAATGTATGAGAGTCAATTTGTACGGCGTTCGTGCGGTTTGATCAAAAAGTTATTTGAATATAATTCAAATAAAAATTATTATACATTTGAAAGTAATGAGCCACTGAAAAATTGATTCATATAATATGTAATTATTAAATAAAAAAATATTTATTTTAATTACAAATTTAATATTAATTATAAATTAATTAAAAACAACTTAAATAAATATATAACAACTATTATTTTAATTTAGTTTTATATTAATAAAATATTACATATTAATTATATTATATTTTTATAGTCTCAATATTTTAAAATCATTAAAATAGATACTTATGAACATTCATAGATATATGATACAAACGCTCATTATTTATGGATTCAAAGATTTTAACATATGTTTTAATTAAGCATATGCTTTTAATATGTATAAAATATTACACGATTTAATAATGTACGAATACATTACACAGATATTTAATGTCTTAACTATTCCGCTTCTTTACGAGCTTCTATAGTATCCTTTGCCAATTCTATTTTTTTCTATCTCATTCTTATTCTTTCACATCTCACAAGTTCGCATTAGCGATTCAGGGTGTGAACGCACTAAAACGCTCCAACTACGCCTTCATTATGCTTATCTCAATTTTTAAAACGGAATAGTCGTTTTTCGGTCACGTTCGGATTTATTCCGAGCATCGTCTCACAAATATAAATCATTCTGTGAAACTCCCCGGGGAACAAGTTTCGAGTGTCCTTCGTCGGAAATAAAATGTAATAAAGCATATTGGAAGCGATTCGAAAACTTTTTTTTTATTGTGCTTATCGCTGCACTTTTCTTCGACGAGCACGAGAAATGATTTCACGCTACAAATTACGTAATTCGAGACGCCCTATTTTATTACTGAATAATTTACACCACATAAATCATTTTATATAAAATTATTTTAACCAAAAATTGTTTATATTAATAAAACTTTTAATTAATAGGTAGTACTAATACTACGATATACAGAATACCGCATTTTTGTTTTATTTATCGGAATGCAAGATATAATGGCATGAACTGTGGCTCTCAGAAATAAATTAGAATGGGCCCAAAAACACCGAGATTGGACATCTAAAGATTGGGCGAGTCATTTAGTCCGTAAAATAAAGAAATATTAAAAACTTAATTTATTCTAAAATTTTTCAAGCGATAATTTTTTAAAATAATCATATTTTTTTGGATTTTTGGGACCTCTGGTGTAGTATAAGTGCGTCGGAAAAGAATATTTAGCTGATAGCGTAGTGCCCCAAGTCAAATATGATGGCGGAAGTGGTATGGTCTAGATTTGAATGCCAGCAGCAGGGGTAGGAAACCTATACAAGTGCGAGGGTGTGTGAATAGTGACATTTATATTTCAATGTTGGAATCTACTTGAAATGGATTCATACATACCAAAATCCTATAAAACATTTATAAGCAAAATTAAAAGGAAAGGTTACCCAAAACAATTGCAAATTTAAAATTGCAGATGGAATGGAGAAAATTGTCTCCGTTCACCTGCAAATCATTAGTTGACAGTAGGGATTCTGAAGTCTCGGGTTTTTTCGATTCCCGGGACTCGAGACCCAAATTTTTCAAGTCCCGGGAATTCCCGGGACTCGAGACTTTGATTATTTTTCGTATAATCATGAAAAAAAATTATGGTAAAAAATTAACTTATTAATATTAACTTTAATTAACTTATTATTATTAACTTTAATTAATTTATTATTATTAACTTATATTATTTGTGTTATAGGTACGATAGGTGAACTTTAAACACTTTATTCGATATTTATTTAAATTTAATTTATTACAATTTTTTTAATCGAAATATTTATATCAATATTAAGTTAAAACCTTTACTTTTGTAAGGAAAAATATGTTTTTAAAAACACCAAGGTGTTAATTGATGAATCACATAGCCTGTTCCTGGTTTTTGTGGCAAATATTCCAGATGTAGAAAAAACTCTCTCGCTTTCTGTAGATGTTGGCTTAATTGTAAGCAATGATTTGAATAAAAGCTCTAGATTCGGAGTTCGCTTGATAGTTGAATCAAATATCTGAAACTCCTTTTTAAAGTTAAAGTTTTTATTTCTAATCGTTGAAATATTTTGGTGGTTCGTGTGACAGAGTTGTGTTGATTTCAAATATTTTTTTTAAAAGGAAATTAACAATAATTTCGGAAGTTAATAAGGTGGCATCTCGACGACTTAGAGCTTCAACTGCCAGTTTTATAGGAGTGAGTACTTCACAAATATTTTCCAATACGTGAATGTTCGATTCATTCCAAATTTGGCCGATGCCAAGATCAATTAATGATTTTCTTATGCAATTTCGTAACTTTCAAAATCTCGAGATCATGGGTAATAAGAAATTCCACCTTGTCTTCATATCGAGACATAAATTAAGCTCGACATCAAATTCGCTCATTACATATTTTTGTAAAATTGCACTTCGGAGAGTCTCGAGTCCCGGGTTATTAATTTTTAAATTCCCGGGACTCGAGACAGCAAAAAATCTTTGAATTCTCGGGAATAAATTCCCGGGTTGTCTCGACACAGAATCCTTAGTTGACAGTATGCCAAAAAGAGTTGCATCTGTAATTAAAGCACAAAAATAAACACATTAAACAACTTCGATCGGTTTTATATTTATATTTTCACGATTTTTTAAGATATAACACATTTATTGGGGTGCCCCATAATTATAACTAAGCCTGTATACTTATTTACTGATAATGCAGCATGTTTTTCAAAAGTAAATGGTAACTCAGATCTAGAAAAAAATTTACAGTAAGATTTTACTAATACACCAGCAAAAGCATTCCATCCATTTGCATTAAAAAGATCATTACAAACATTGTTAGTTTAATTTTAGCAACGATTCAATAAATCTAATAGATTAAGCCTCTACATGAAGCTTTCATTAGTAAGGATCTTATTTTTTTAATAAACTATTAAAAAACAATGCCTAAGGGATTATAAAAGCGATGATCTTCACTTGACATTAAAAAAAACTCGTAGGGCAACCGAAATATAGAGATATAAGAAAAAATCGTGTATTTTTAAACTTTTATTAATATTCCTTATTAAATAAAATTTTCAGTTAACCATTGAGAAATTATTGCCAAATCTTTTACCACTATGATTCACAGTTCATTTAAATTTAAAGTGCATCAGAAAATACAATAGAATGGGTATTTAGACGTCACATTACTATCTGAGGAGATAACAAGGTTAAGCAAAGAAACGCACTCATTTCATTGTTCTTAACACCAAAAAAATGTTTATTTTTGTGTAGAATTTTTAATGGTGTTAAGCAGGTTAATTACGATAATATAAATCGAAAAAAAATGACTTTCTATAAATCAAACACCTTTATTGCTTTTAAAAGTTTTTTTGTGCATTTGATGGAATGTACACAGAATTACTTATTAAAAATTATTAAAATCCGGTTAAAAGGTTACTGCATAGGCGAATTGCAAAAATTAAACAAAAAAGTTAAGGATAAACGTCGAATTTTATTTAACAGAATAGGGATATCTTCATCACGACAATAAACACAAAAAAAAATTCTACCACACCGTACTATTTATTCATTAGACTTCCATCTGATTATTACCTTTGAGAGTCCACGAAACACATCTTGAGATTTTATTCAAATATTTGACTCTAGTCAATTTTTTTGATTTGTTTTAAGAAACAGTGCAAAAATGCAAAGCTCATTATTGAAGTACAAAATAATGATTTTAAGTCTAAAACATAGATTGAAATCAATGAATTATAAAACAATAATACTTTTTATAACATAATATTTATCGATATTTATGTTAAAATCAACGTACTAAAAATTATTATGTTACGTTTAAATAACTACAAAACCATCAGAAATATTTTTACAAAGTAACAATATAAACGTTTAGCTATAAAATTCAAGCATCAATGTCGGTACTCTGAATTCAATTACGGAGCTCATAACAACTTTATTACCCTTTTACATACCCACAAAGACAGTCAATCATTCGCTCTGTTTTTCTTATTTTTTTTTCACTTAACCAAACCGTCTGTGTATTGACTTTACACGCTAAATTAACTAACATCCCGTCGGCTGATTACTAATCAAAAGTCCACTCTTAACGACCTCGATACACAAGAGCGAAAGTTGTTCTAAACTCTGAAGTTATCTCTTCTTCTGGTTTATCTTCTTTTATTTAACCGAGAGGCACAGATTGTGAAATTAAAACCCGATTAAAAGATTAATTGGATATCAGTTTTATAACCGGGGGACGGGCTATTTAACCGCCATTCGCAGGCGGACAAACAGCCGCGGATAAGGAGTCCAGGAAAACTTTTACGGTCACACATTTTAAATAATTACTTCGAGCTTTTAGGGGCAATTAACGCCGAACTTTGGCAATTCGCGAAATTTAATGAAAAATCGGGCGCGAAACTTAGACCGTCTTATTCTGGAAAGCTTTTTTTTACACTGCGGTCTTCTTTATGAATTTATCGTTTGGACTGAATGTGATTTTTGTCGATTTTTTTCTCGAATAAGTTTTTTAATGAAGCAGCTTAAAATATTATATGAAATTTATGGTATTATGTAGTTTGGAATTTTCGCTATACGTATGAGTGTGTTTCACGTGTTGCTCTTTATGCGCGAACTTTCTAAGCCGACTAATTACGTGTGAGGAATTCATTCGCGAGCGCTATCCAGGCTGTTAAAACAAAGTGCAGAAATTAAATTAAAAAGTTTAAATGCACTATATGGGTAATATGAAATTTAATTTAATTAGAGGTGATATACATTTTTAAAATTTGTAGATTTAACTTGGTACTGTGACACATTTTTATTTGTACCGCTCACAATATATCTTGATATAGCGTTAATTGCATTAGATAAGACTGTCATCAGTGGCGTAGTTAGGGTATGTACCGCCCGGGGCAATCCTTAAAATTACCGCCCCCTCATACATTTTTTTGCAGGGTCATGAAATCAGCATTTCTTAAAGTAATAAATTGATTATTGTTAAGCTCTTGGTGTTTGTAGATTTACATACATTTTAATTTATTCAGGGCTAAAAACCACACTAGACGATTCCATCGCGAATATGCCGCCCCCAAGTAAGTGCCGCCCGGGACGGCCTGTCACCTCCGCCTCCCCATAGCTACGCCACTGTCATGGCTTGTCCATTATCCTGAAAAATTATTCAAGTCAGTCTGTTAAAACACTGATTTATCTGCAGGCTTACATGACTTGTGGAACGGATACATAGTTTCATAACTAATATGAACTTGGTTCAATTTCTTTATCAAATCTAAATTCACTTCCTTACAGCGTCAATACTTATGATCCTCCACATACTGTCATTAATGTAATTTATTACGAGTCTGATTGATCAATCAATGTTAGTAAAGTGCGATTTAAACAATATATGTTATATCGTCGTCTGTTTTTGTTTCGGTGGCTGTTTATTGGAGCGAGGTGGTTCTCTGCTCCAGTGTTAATGGTCGGTGGTGGCAGCGGGCACACACGTGAAAGGGAAGCAGCCATTTTATTGTAATATGGTGAGTCGAAAACGGCAGCACAATCAATTACCAGTGGGCAAAGTGCCGAGTCAGCCAAAAGCAATCGTCTGCGAGGAGCCATTGTGCACCGGCCCGCAGAATTATGTGGAACGTATGAACCTGTTACTCCACCGTTGCCGTTAGCCACTTTTATCAAAATATATGTATGTGTGGAGGTTGTGGTAGGTGCAACATTCATCTTGCCTCTGAATCGATGGATATTTATATGTGGTGTTGATGTAAATGATCTTGCGATAGCGAAATGAATATCACTTGGACTTTAAAAGGAGTGAACGTGGATTTGATATTTTTTGAGGTTTCAAAATGTCATTAATATTAAAATATCGCTATATTGTAATTAATAAAATTGACCCATTTATTAAGAAAAGCTGTTATTTTTCACGTTTTCATTGATGTATTTAAAAAAAAATTATTGTAAATAATGAAACTTTATTAGATTTTTATGTCAGAAAAGCCACCTGTTCTTAAAAAAAATAAGCGCGTTAGTAAAACTATTGGAGTCTTCTTAAATATATAAAAAAAATGATTAACCCTTTCCACGCTATGCACATATTATGATGAAGTCGGATCACCAGCGCGAGACCTATCATAAGACGGGCTCATAAAAATGCAACTTGATCAACGAAACTAGAGTGATATAATTTTTTAAATAAGCTTTAAAAATCAGTTCGACTTACTGGCTTTATTATTATTATAATTATAATTCAAAGCGGAACAATAAAAATATAAATACAAAGTAAAAAAACACTTCAATCTTCAAATATTGCGCTAAAAAAGTGGTAAATGAATTTTTTGCTAATATAATAGTTGCCATTAAGTTGAATCATGATTATTTTAAATATCTGACCTAAGTTTGATAGCCATCCTGTTAGTTGGCATATTGTTCTGAAATATATATTGCTATATATATGTATAAAAAAAATAATTCAAGACTCAAGTAGAGATATCACATATTTATTTATAATTAATGATTTATGACGGTTTTTTCCTAATTTTTTGATTAGATAATGTAGCTATTATCAAATATAGAACTTGTAAAAATCACGGCTGTATATATTTATAAATTATAATAAGCATAAGAGTTTTAAATTAATTATATATGAAGATGTACCGATTCTCAGACTAAGTCTGGTGGTTAATATGTACTTCTTATATATTTTGGTATTCAAAATGTCTGATTCACTTACCTAATTAGTACAGAATTACTCTGTTGTAACGCATTGGGCTTACGCCAGTCAGGTTGCAATAAAACATTGTTTTTAATTAAGTCAATTACATTTTTTATAATTAGGTCATTATCCTGGATTAGATATTTAAATTCATTTTTTAATATGTGTTTATGTTATTATGCTTAAAATGAAAAACTGTCAATAGTGCATTAATATGTATAATATAACATATAAATAAATATTTTTAATGTTACATATATGCCATATGATTAAAAACCCAATTAGATCATTATTTATTTATAACACGACATTAAGTATTTTTTTTTTAATTGCTGCTTTTCAACCAATAAAAAAAGTCATAAAACTAGTTCATTAGATTACATAAGATAAGTTTTTGTATAATATTTGTTTTAATTTTTTATTATATTATATTGTAAAATTAAAAAAAAAATATACCTATTATTACAATATAAATAATTAAAAGCCTAATTTTTTTTATCTTTCTTTCACGTTTAAAGATTTGTCAAAAATAATATGGTAGGTAAATTATCATATGTTTGTAATGGGTTTTTATTTCTGGAATACAAAATGCTTATGTAAAAAACCATACGATTAAAACGGAACGTGCGTCGGTCGTATTGTTTCATGAAATTCAATTGAATGAGAAATTGGCGGTTTCGAAATTGTAAATCGCAATTGAATGACAATTTGCACACTGGAATTATGAAACGTAATTGAAAAATAAATTTGTCAATTATATTTGTAAACAAACATTTGTTACAAATTAAATATGAGTCTTTGTTTAAGCATATATTTCCATTTTTGTTGCTATTTTGGATTAACTATTTTCGAATATTACTAATTTAATAATATCTTTTTGTACAAATATATAATTTGTGTATTATTTAATACAAATTAACAGCGAGAGATGCAATTATATATTAATTCAATTTCTACAAAAAATATATTTATAAGTCCTACATCTCGCTTTAAAATATAAGGTTAACTTTTAAAGGCTCTTAGGTATCCAAATATAACGTCAATACTTGCAATTTTAAGTAAATATTATTATTATGATCTGTATTAAAAATCAATGTTGATCTACTTATGATCATTGAGTTGAGGAATGTTTGCTAGATTCTTATCCTCAAGAAACATTTCAATTTCTACAAACATTTGCTCAAGTACTGTTCCTTGGCTCAGCCATTTCACATTATTTAATGTCAGTATTCCAGATTCCTATAAAAGCGCAAAAAATTCTCGCATGTGAAAGGCATGAGCAGCTATTAAATTCACTATTTTTGTGAAAACTGATATTAAATCTGTCAACAACTGTCAGTTAGCGCCCGTATCCTTTAATGCTCAGAATAAACACTCAATATTTAGTAATACGGGGAGATAAAAAACCACTTTCCCGGCCGTTACAAGCTGGGTGCCCACCCGAAGGGTTGGACTCGTAGGACTTTATTACCAGTAACGGATGTGGTGCCCGCAATGGATTCTATGTAGTTATACCTCTGACAGTTTAGTGCAGCATATAATTTTACTCGCACTTGTCACTAATATAAATAAATATCTATTGGTACAAATATATTCCGATATGGATTTATGAAAAAAGCTAGTGAAAATATATTTTTATTACACATTAATGTAACATAGAAACATTTTTTATATACCTTATAGGTTTAAACATGCAAGTTAAATATTAATTTACTCGTCACAACTTTCAAAGTTCATTCAAATATAACTTGAAATTTTGCTCGTTGATGTATCGCAGTAATAACACAATCACCCGTCATATCTAGCCACGCAACTTTGAAAATCTCGCCAAACGATAATGACACCTATCCGATTGATTGATCGGTGACAAACAAAGGGCAAATTGTACACATATTGTGTCTGGGTGTGTATGTGTGTTAGTAAGTGTGCTAACAAATTGCACGACGAGGTCATTACGAGCGATGCAATCAGGCTTCGTTTTGAATTATTCAAAGCTTTTAACTCGCAGACTACACACATTAAAGCGCGCCGTAATTAATTTATTACCATCACCGCTGATGGTCAACTTTGGCCCCTGCACCATAAAGGTTAATTCCGTCAAATGGCGTGGATCATCAAACAATTAGCTTTGTTTGTACACAAAGGGATGCGTGAGATGTTTTCATAGATTTTTTAACCAAAAGTGAATTTCAAAATATATTATTTCGGTTGCAACCTATTCATTTTTACATAAGCTAGGAATTATTTAATTGTTTAAAATTTCATAAATTGTATTAAACTATTTATTTATTGATAGTAATAACATAGTAATTTTAAACAATCGACTTCTGTTTATTTTCTTTATGCACTCTCTGAAAGTTGGCCAAGGTTGGCCAAGGACGGGGAATATAGTGGGTTACTTCAGGGTTACTTCGGTCGAGTTCGGTTCTGCCCGCTCTAAAATCTCTCGGAAGTTGTCCGAGGTTACCGAGAACGGGAGGTAAAGTGAAGGTAATTCAGTCGACTTGGCCAGCTTTGAAAGCTTCCGAATATTGTCGGCAAAAGGACCGAAGTCGGAGCTGCTCTTTCGAGCGCGAGCGGTGAGGTACTTCTCCTTTCGCTCTCTCGTGTGTTAAGTGACGAGGTGAGAGAGATAATGATATGGTGTTTCGCAAACTAAGATAGAACGAGTAACTCGGTTCAATTTCAGTATGCGTGTAGGCGTCCTATGGTTAACACGCACGTCGAGCGCTGCATCGTGATCGCGTGGTCAAGTTATAATACCACATGTTTATCGGGGACTTCAACAGACTCTTACTGACATCTTTGAATATTTTAGGGCACCAAAAAGGATTAATTATATTTTTGATAGTATATTCTTCTAACAGATATTGTTATTATATTTTTTTCATATAAAATTTAATAATTAATGATTTTGTTAAAAAAAATCGTTTCGAATATCTTTATGTATTTCCTAGATCGGTTTATATAAATGTCACACCATAATGAATTCTTATTTAGAATCGATGGCGACAAATTCTAAGATAGTCACAGATGTGGTGTTTGTATTCTGAAGTATCATTTTTATGCCTTATGGCATTTTGCAAAAGCCGACAAAGATTTTGCTTAAATTGAATATTTACGACCGAAAAGTTTTCACTGATTGTATTGGTGAGTGCCCACACAAACTTTTATAACTATCAGTAGCGTAATTTTAATAAAATAACAATTTAAAAATTGCGATTATTTGGCACATTTTTCGATCGCGCGCATATATGCCGGCTGTACGCGACAGAAGCCGCCGTCCGGACGTCATTCACAGCCGCCGTCCTGACGGCATATGAAATTTGCGACAGTGTGGTCGCTTACTCGAAGTCGTAGGTCTCGGCCGACTTCAGTTGTAACTTTAGAACACATTTAGACATTTTTGTGTACTTTTATAAAATGTAAAATAAAAGATTAAAATAATATATTTTACGCATTTTTATACCACTTAAAATTTTTGAATTTTTCTCTAAAAAACTGTCATTCACATATCAAAAAATAATAAAAAAATATTTCGCGAAGCCAAACTAACCAATTTCGTGTATCGGTGATTGCGATAAAAACAACCTTAAATTTAAATACAAGCACAAAGTGCCAAAGTACATATTGCTTTAGAGGCTAAAGATAACATATCAATGGTTTCAGATCTTAAGTGAAATGTACTCAAATCATCACTTAATTTATTGTTTTTTTATTCCCACGGATGGTCGGCATATGCTAAAAATTTACTTGTGAGAATTTATCTCATTGTTATTATTACACTGTAACGAGTGGAGAATCCAAATAAATTTGCTTTAACAAATAACTATGGTTAATGAAGAATGTAACTAGAAATAATTTGTGGAAAAATCAGGGTACAAAAGTAAGTTTATTATACGTTAAAAAATATTCTAATAATTTATTTTTGTCAAACTCTCAAAAATTTCCACTTTACATTGAATGTTACTATTTTTGCTTATTATATTTATCTCTAAAATACAATGTTTAACAATTACAATCGAATCAAACAGTTTAATAGTCGAACACGTTCGTAATTTATTAAGGTATCGTGACAGGGCACAGTCGCTTGTGCCTTTTCAAAAAGAGGCGCTGTGATTCCGAGCAAAATTCCGAGGCAAAAAGTCAACGGTCCAATACACTTACCTAAGTTAACGGTCGTAAAAGTGACATTTACATAATACGGCTCGTTATTCAGTTCATTGATTCTTTTCGACGAGCTATTTTGAGGGGGATTCAGAAGTTTGCATGGTATGGCACTCGAAAACATTTCAAACTATCGGCTTTATTCGACGATGTAATCGCACTGTAAATATGTGATGAGCCACATGGCTCGCCAAGGCTTAGTTAAACCTTAAAAAAATCGCGTAATATATATAAATAATTTAAAATTTATTTGGTCTTTCTAAAGTAATTTATAATATTATTATACAAATGGATTCATTAATCTAATGAAGTATGACGTTCGCTAAAATATTTTTTATATAAAGAGTGGGAGTAACAGGATACGTTTATAAACATTAAATAAATCTTGGAAAACATTTTATTATCTGAAAGATCTTTTTATTTAACATAAACATTATTATATAAACTCTCATGTTGATTCAAATTACTTACGACTATATTACATGTAATTTATTCTTCATACATATCATATTAATATATACAAATTTTATTCATCTTATTACTTAAAGTTCACTTGGAAAACTTATTGATTAAAGCTATTGATATTTGGTATTGCACCCCATTATTAAGTATTTTTTATGACACAAATTAAAAATCTAGTGATTCATAGACTATGCATACTACAAAATACATATTTTTAATTCGCTTTATATTGGGGCTGTAAAGTTTTCCTAAAAGGATTTTTTTCATTTGCACTTTCTGGTAAACAGTACATTTTTTATAGTTTGCAGGTAATGCACGCATATTTGGTAGTCCTGTCCTTTTGGGACAGGACTACTAAATATGCATGGGACAGGACACAATTCGTATAATTGGAAATACATATAACTGAGTGAGACAATGATGCACGTAATGTCAATGTTAAAACGATTTAGTCCGAAAGGTTAAAATTCCAGTTAAAGAGCAAGCTCGTTAGTAATACAGATGGGTTCATTATGAGCATAAATCTCACACGAACAACTTTAATGATAATTTGTTTAAGTCGTTAAAACGCGATTTATTTATCGTCGCTTCGGATTAACTGAAGAAATTTCGTTTATAATTAAATTCATACCGAAACGTAATTTAATTATTAGCGCGCATAGTTTTCTCTTGAAGCATTCAAATGGATTCCATACCTTGAACCCTTAAAAGTTTTTCACCACAGCTTAATAATAAGAATAAGCAAACACACACACAGTTTGCAACTTTAAATATTTAATTTAACTTAACGAAACCGCCTAATGCGCCCAACAATTAAATTCATACTCGCCATTTATTCTCGGAAGGTTCTATGCAACCCGCTTCGTAATTTCTTACAGTTCGCAAACTCGTTAAACTCCCTTTAGCGACCCTTTACACTTGCGTCGCAAATTTTCAGAGGGCATCGGAGTGAAAAAGCACAATGATATGTGTTTTTTATTTCACGTGAACGTATTGGATTTGTTGAAAATGTGATACTAAAAAATAGTAATATTTTTTTGGTTCACTAAACTTAAAATAGTTTAGTTAAAATTGGCTTAGTAATGGTCTATTGAATAAACATTAAAGATTTTGTATCTAATTTTTATTTATATATTATTACATGTTGTAACACTTAACGTTTAACTTAATGTCATAATGCTTAATATACAATACATATAGATGATTTCACACACTATATTTTTTATGATGTAACTGCTGTTTATATGCAGCATCCGTTAACATCAAGTTATTTTGACCAAAAGCCGCGCCAAAGGTTAAAAATTCAATCAACAGCATCTGGCGATCGTCTTATGATGATAACCACATTTGGTGAGAAACACAGCTATGATAACATTTATTTTTACCGCTATGATATTCGGTAAACTTATATTATGTACAAAAAAAATAACTAGCCTAAAAAGGGTTGCTTGGATAAATATTTACGCATGTATAATATATCGGCGAAGAGTATCTGGATAGCTTTATTCATAAAGATACAACCATAAATTATGATCTAATTATTATTTTATACACACATTCTATTTCAAAGAATTCTAAATATAATATAAAATACAATAATAGTTATTTTATTAAAAATATAATGTGATTCAGTTTATATTGATGATATTATGAAAATATTACAATTTTAATCTGATGTAAAAGTGAGCATTATTCATAAATATCTATTTCCCACGTATTATGTATGATAATACGTACTAGATCCGCACACGTATGAATGGAGAGGGAAGCATAAAATCGTACTAAATTACAAAAAGCAGACGTTCCGGTGACATTTATATACCAGTATAAACAAAAACGTGAATATCAGGTGTTTTCAACCATTATTATTCATAAACACACGCCTGAGGGTAGATCGTTTCGCATCAACACCCCTGCACCATATGCAACCTTCTCTCAGGGGCGATTTTGTTTATTTTATTTGGATAATTGTTTTCTAGCTAAATATATCATTATCTCACACCCGTTAAAAAGCAACAATTACACACAAAGTAACCAAAAATAATACTTTATTCCAAATATATAATTAAATATTAATTAACTGTAAATAATAAATAAGAACCGTATAATATAATGCATGTATATATTAAAGAAGATCGGGTTGAATATTTATGATTTATTTATTTTAATATTTTTTTTAATATTCAATACAAAATATACAATTTTTGACCATCAATATGGTTTTGGGAAGAAGGCCCTAATAAAATTCTGACTGGCATGCTTAAAGAAACGGATTTGCTGATATGTGTTTCGTAAAATATATGTAATTCTTATTCTCTTTTTCATTGTTAGGTTTAAATTTCAAGACGAGTTGGTATTTATTTTTATCTGTTGAAAATTCTCGTTAGTATAACCTCTAAGTTAATTGTGTAGCTAATTAAAACCTCCACTATAATATAATGTATATATATCTATATATATTTAGCGCTCTGTTCAAATTACATTAAAGATAAAATGAAGGGATTTCTTATTAAAAAAAGTCTTATTTTCGGGATTAAAATAGTAAAAAACAAAGTGGAAGTTCGTTTAATGTTATATTTAATAAATAATACATAGTAAAATAAATCAGATTCATACCTCGAAATCGTCAAATTCTGTTGATTGAAATTTAATCTGAGTTTTAATAATATTTTTAAGAAATTTTCTGTAATGTTTTTATTGATAATTTTTTTAAGCTATAAATTATGTAACATAGGTTAAATATCTTAAAAATTGTCACATTTTTGTATAAAACATTTTTTACCTTATAATAAATAAATTATTAATCATACCTTTGAATAAAATACATGGTGTTGATTTTCTATCATTTTCATATTTACATTTTATATATTTAAATAAATAATGCAAAGTAAAATAAAATAATAATATTAAAAATTAAAGGAAATAGTGAAAGTAAAAATTGTAATGGGTAAAAATAACTAAACAATTAAAATCTAATTAGTATAAACATTGATCTGAAAATACTGAAACATTAAAATGTGATTGTGCTTTTAAGCAATATATGTTTTGGTGGTTAGTGCTTTTATTAAATTGTATATTAGTAAGATAGTGCGAGTAAAAAAAATATTTTAGAGTAGCTGTAATTGTTTTAAAGCTAGTATAAAATATATATGGGTGTGTATGAACTAGATTTATTATTTTAAAAAAAGTAGTGTAACTGGTGGTACTACTATTATAGCCTACAATGAAATTGCTCTGAATTATTGCTATATATTAAAGTTATATTTTTGTAGATAACATACTTTTTTTTATTAAATATCGATCAAAGGACAGTCTTTTAAAGTGAAATTCCAATATATATTTTAAATAGTTGTTTAACATTTTTAAATGGTCATTTTATTAAATTCCTCAATGGAGAATCTTTGTACCATTTTTAATATTCTGGACAGAGTAAAGAGTAATGCCTGCACTACACTTTCCGGAAGTTGGCCAAGGCTTGCCAAGGACGGAGAATATAGTGGGTTAATTTGGGGTTACTTCGGTCGAGTTCGGTTCTGCCCGCTCTAAAATCTCTCGGAAGTTTCCTGAGGCTACCGAGAACGGGAGGTAAAATAGGGATAATTCAGTCGACTTGGCTAGCTTCGAGCGCTTCCGAAAATTGTCTGCAAAAAGACCCGAGTCAGAGAGACCGAAGTCGGAGCTACTCTTTCGAGCGCGAGCGGTGAAATACTTCCCCTTTCGTTCTCTCGCGTGTTAAGTGACGAGAGTGAGAGAGATAATGATATGTTATTTCGCAGACTGAGATAGAACGAGTAACTCGGTTCAATTTCAGTATGCGCGTAGGCGTCCTATGGTTAACACGTATGTCGAGCGCTGCATCGTGGTCACGTGGTCAAGTTATAATATCACATGCTTATCGGGAACTTCAACAGACTCTTACTGACATCTTTGAATATTTTTGGGCACCAAAAGGGATTAATTATATTGTTGATAGTATATTCTTCTAACATATATCGGTAATATATTTTTTTTCATATAAAATTAAATAATTGATGATTTTGTTAAAAAAAATCGTTTCGAATATCCTTATGTATTTTCCTAGATCGGTTTATATAAATGTCACACCATAACGAATTCTTATTTATAATCGATGGCGACAAATTTTAGGATAGTCACAGATCTGGTGTTCGTATTCTGAAGTATCATTTTTATGCCTTATGGCATTTTGTAAAAGCCGATAAAGATTTTGCGTAAATTGAATATTTACAACCGAAAAGTTTTCAATGATATTGCATTGGTGAGTGCCCACACAAACTTTTATAATTATCAGTATCGTAATTTTAATTATATGACAATTTAAAAATTGCGATTATTTGGCACATTTTTTGATCGCTCGCAAATATGCCAGCTGTACGTGACAGCAACCACCGTGCGGACGTCGTTCACGGCCGCCGTCCGGACGGCATATAAAATTTGTGGCAGTGTGGCCGCTACTCAGAAGTCGGCGACCTCGGCTGACTTCAGTTGATCTTCGGTTCGGACAACTTCCAGAGAGTGAAGTGCAGGCATAACGACCTTAAATTGCTATATTTCATAAGCAAAACGTTATTTTGGTCTAACTAACCATGTAGTTTATGCTTAATTTTCTTATAAAATATAAACTTGGGATTATTCCAAGCATTTCACATTCGTTCCTTCACGATGGTTGTTTTTAAACTTACTTTAGTTTATGAATGATATTATAGATCTGTATGATTTTAATAAAGCAGTTTATATATATTTATATTCGACTCGGATATAATAGGATGTGTTCGCATTGAGACAAAGTTGCCTTTGAATACTGCTCCATACTAGTCATTGCTAATGTACTACCATATAAAATTAGTATTTTATTAAAACATATCAGAAGCTAGTTTGTCGAATTATATTAAAAGTTTGTAAGAAATTAATATATATTGATGCAATTATCAAAAAGTTCACTCTATAATTTTTCAAATTACTAATAAAACATTCTAAGAATACAAATACAAATTACTAAGAATTTTCCATTCACGTATTTTTCTAATACATTGCTCTATTTAAAAATGGTCAATAATGTTGTTAATGCTATTTACAATCTTGAATGAAATCTATTTCCGCAATCTGGCTCTAATGCTTTTACTAACATAATGAATCCTAATAATTTTCATTAATACTTGAACTGATAAAATAATTATTTCTAATTTATGGGTTGCTCCACATACGAAACTGCTAAAAATATAATATATAAAATACAAATGCCAAGATGTCTAAGAAACCAGGTGAAATAAACATGTATGAATAAATCGCATTTTAAAAATATATTAGCAAAAAAAAAGAAAGTATTTATGACTTGATCACAAATTCACACATTTACATAAATATACATTACCTAAGACGTTACATAAATGTGGCATATTAAATTTCAAGTTTCTTTTCTATATCGAAATCAATATCTTTGATGAATGAAAGTAAGACGTTTGCGGGCCGCGGAAAAAAATGTGTGTCAATAATGAAATCCCACTTTAAAAGCGCGTATCTTTATGATAAAGAAAAAATATGAATGGCAAATGCGTAATACTTTCGTGAGAGCTTTTGAGAGCTTTTGAATACACACATATTAGGATAGACTTTCGAAACATATGTAGATATCAACGACACTCGCTAAATATATATGGAGAATATTATTACAGACAATATTCTAAAATATTATTTCAATCACTGTATTGAAATATCACAAAAATAAAATAGTAAATTTTTCACGGATTGTCAGTATCTTTTAAATAAAATTCGGATCAGTTAAGAAATACTATTTCTCAGTAGATTTATTAAAAATTCAGTAAAGCAGTAAAGCTCTGATTACGATACATCGACGATTTAAGCGATGTTTTTAGGTATAATAAGTAAATAAAGAATGCATTTTGGAAGTAGCGTGAGCTCTGCAAAATTTAGGGATTTAACTCACTAATTAGTAAGACAAAACTGGTAGTTTTAGTTTACACAATAAGTCTGATGACACCAGATTTTTCGCGTATAAATAATATTAATAACAATAGTGTCACGTCATAGTCGACGCGTCTTATAAATTTAAATATTTGTCATCTGATGGCATGTGACGCTCGTACCAGCGTTTGACATTCAGCGAAATGTCAACCAATTAAACGTGTCAAATACACAGCGTTCAACTGACGTGCTTTATATTATATTATTATACATTATGTGAGCTACAATTATGTGTAATTACTTTAAATCGAGTTATATAAGTGATTAAATTATTTAAGTTTACATTATTAGCTCTGTTAATTAATGATCGATATTGAAATACAATATTTAGATATAATATTTAAATGTTGCAGTATTCTGTATCTAGGTTTAAGTTTACGTACTTGATATTGAAACAGACAAATATTTAAGGTATTTTCGATACTTTTGTGAAAATATTGCAAAGAGCAGTGGAAATAAGATAACCAGAAGTATTTGACAGAAATGATTTTTTTTAAATTTATTAAGAAGCCACTATAAAATAAGGTATAAATTAAATTCTGATCAACCCTGTAGAAAGATTTATAAAATACTGTTTTTATAATATTTTTCTTTTTTCCTTGTCCTTTATTCATATAAAAATATCCTGTTTGATTGGATTGATTTATTTTGTAAATAATGCAGAGTCTAAAAGCTGATCACCAATGCATTTTTTTAGTCAGTTTTTTTATTTTGTTAGGACGAAAAAAAATAGTTAAGCAAAAATTGCAACGTGATGTTCGTATGTACGTACGAGCTGATGCCAGTAGTGTCAGAGAAAATCTCTGAGAGGTAGTCATAGGTAAACTGTCTGAGGTTAAGTGATTTCTGGTTGTCTAGGTTTTAGTGTTTATATTCATGACCCTCTCTTAAAAAATATATTACAGTGAAAGAATGATAGTTTGTTGAATTTGTAATTTTTATAAAATAACAAAAATTTATATGCAAAGTAGTAGAGTAAGTACACTGAGTTCTTAAAATATATTTTTTAAAGCTTTACTCTAAGTCTAATTTTACGACAGTTAATGGCGACGTTACTTTTTGCAGCAAAAGTATTTGATAGGATCGATAAAACCTTTGTATTAAGTAGCAAATGTTTCAATGAAATGTTCTAGACTACATTAAGTGCAATAACAAGTTTTAACCCTTTTGACGGGTTAATCAAAAATAATATTTAATTGTTTTTTTTTTAAAATGCAAAATTTATCTTGATACTATGTTTAAATGTTCTGATTTTTTAATTTTTATTTATTTAAAATGATATTTTATGTTTATTCATAAAAAAAAGTTTTTTCTTGAAAAGTATTTTTTTTTACTGATTTTTGCATAAAGAGATAAAAAAATCAATTGGGCGACTTTATTCGATTTCCGCGTTCAAAAAGTTATGAAAGGTTTCCGTTAAGTCTAATTTTAGGGCAGTCATTGGCGATGTTACATTTTGCATATGAGGTTTTAATAGAAATGATAACATTTAAAATTTGTATAAAATGACAAATGTTTAAATGCAAAGTTTTAGATTACACTAGGTTCTATAAAAAGTTTATTAAAAGCTTTCCTCTAAGACAAATTTTACGGCAGGTATTTAAGACATTACCTTTTGCATGAAAGGCTTTACAAGGAACGATAAAATTTGAAATTTGTATAAAATGGCAAATGTTTGAATGCAAAGCTGTGTATTAGATTGAGTTCTATAAAAAGTTTAAGGAAAGTGTATATCTAAGTTTAATTATTTGGAAGGTATTTGCGACGTTAACTACACTGAACTACATTGCTCCGTGATTCTTAACATGTAGCAGAAATACTTTTTAATATCGATTTTTTTTAATTCCAAATTTATTCAATTTAATTATATTTTTTCTTATATTCTGTATTTTTTCATTTGATAGTACATATTTTTAGAGGCAAATGCCAGAATAAATATTTTGTTTACAAATACATACATATATCAAAAAATAAAAGCGATATTTATGTCGTCTAGCTTTAATTTTTAAGATAATAATATACCATGCAATTTTTAAATATTTCATTTTTACTTTTTAATTTACAATGTGGGTTTTAAAAAGTTTTTTTTCAGTATTGACGTTTATTACAAGGGTCAGATATTCTCGGCACGCTGGCTAAATTTAGCTTTCTATTTTTATCTCATCCGCAAGTTATTATTATATATGATATTAAATATTTTTTAAAATATGCGTTATAATAGAACGGCCACCCAGATGTGTTATGGAGTTGCAAGATATTGCACTATGTGGGACTCTTATTGTTTCATATTTTACTGGTACTTTACGCAGTTTAAATTAGACTGTGTCATCAGTGCCCTATGTTACGTTTTTTGTTTAAATCTATTGAAAATAGCGGTCTTTCGGCGAAAACAGTTGCCTTAAAAATGAAGCACATTGTATGTAACATCAATAGCCAATTAAATAACAAAATTTTTTTTTTGTTCTTTTGATGCCACTGTTAAATCTAGGGTTTTACATGGCTCCTGAGTCAGGTTAAACATGTACCCATTGTCACATAGTTCATATTTTAGAATTTTACAGGGTTAGGTATAAATAATAACAATATGTATCTATTTTTAAAGGCTTCTTCAAATACTAAGTTAATAAATGAGCTACTGGTCTGCACCAAATTAAAAATTCGAGCAGTCAATGCTATGTTTGCAGTGACTGAATAATTTGCTTTGATGAAAAGTCTGCATGAAACAACTACATATGAAAATAATGTGCAAAAAATCGTTTTTTTGCTTGAATTTGGACGCCATGTTTTTAGGTTTGGTGGAAAAATGGCGGATAAATACGGATATTTGTAAAAAAATAAACATATTTACATTAGTTTTATTAATATAAATATCTTTTATTTAAAATTAAATTTCTAGATATTTTTATACATCATATTACCATATTGCTCACAACCAGTAAGAATAAAATAAATAGACTATAGATGCAAATAAACAATGTTTAAATTAATTTTTACATAGGTTTGCTCACACAGTCAGCTTTTAAAATATTTTTATTGAATAGGTACATATTTTTGATATCAATGTATAATTCGTGTTTTTGGTGTCTTAGCACCGCAACAAAGGGGTTGTGAATTCCGTTAGGTCGGCCGCAACACCAGCTACTGTCGCTAACAAGTTTTCCGTGGGCCAAGAGGGAAAACATCAAAGCTCAGGATGCGAGCCGTAGGTGAAAGCTTCCGGCTGCCTTTGTCTCCCTTTTTACGGATTTTATGTTTGAGTTTGTGGCTTTCGGGCCCTACAATAGTAGTTGGGTCCCGTGCGGCCAGGGGATTGTTCGCGTTGCCGCATCGCATCGGGACTTGTTTTATATAAATGAACTCGATGGTGAAAGCTTTCAAAGCTCGCTAAAGATGACGGTGATTTTGCAGCTCCATTTAATTAAAGTGCATTTGGATCGAAACATAGTATTTATTTAATAAATGAACATTTATTTAATTAATGTTACATATATCATATTGTGAAAATGTGAAAGATTAAACATATGATCATTTGAAAGATTTAATTTTCGAAATCAGTGAAGTTTAGGAAATTTTGTATTATATTTTCATTATTTGCTTCAGTTACGTTAAAAATTTTAGTATTAATTTTGAAGAAATACCAGTATATATAATACTAAACCTATGTAAACATTTCTTGTATCACCTACACACTTATGTATAGTTGAATTTGATCAAAATTGTATGTAAATACATTAAAAGGACACTATAATACTATACGTAAAATTTTGTGACCTTTCACGGTCTTGTCAATAACCACGGGCCGCACACATACAATGTGCCGATAACACAATATATTCATTTCGCCCAGGGCCGTAGGCGGGCGGCCATTGTGGCTGGTCGTTAGGTTTATCTTTTCTCCGACAAAGTCTCGAGCTGTGAAAGCTGCGCGTATTTAAGCCTCAGCCAAAGGTCGTATCACGTTCGACCTTCCTGTGAAATATTCATGCGGCCCGCCACATCCTTATTCACCGCATTTAAGACGATACGTGTGGCGGGGTCACATAGTAGGTATATGCGTGTACACAGCCGCATATGGTTATTCACTCTCTGTGCGGCCACATGACGGCAATTAATTCCGGCTGTGTTTACATACGTATTGCTACGTAAACGAAAGGCTAGAAGTGAAAAAAATGGTGTCGCTAATGGGTGTCACTTTGTATGATAAACATGATTTTTTATATCGACTCGGCTCTTAAGTGTAAAAAATATAGATGTATAGTTTCAACGTATGATTGCCATAACATTATCCTTGTATGTCGGCATTTATATCTATTTTGTAATTTCGAGAACGGGTAGTCCGATTGCTACACTACATTTATTGGAATAATATAATACTTAATAATAACATGCTGTTGTCGAAATAAAAGCAAATCTTTAGCAACTGTAATATTTTATGATGGGATATGGGATCTTGGCTGAAGGTTAAAATACAACCTATTATTATACATATACTTGTTAAAATGCGACCTATGGGCTCTATATTTTTACTAAATTGAATTTCAGAATTATTCTTTTCAGATCTAAATTATATTAGAACTGCTAGAAAATATTTAAATTAATGCTGCATACATAAATATTCGTAGGAGCACAGTTATGTTGAAGTTAGGGTCACTAGTGGGCCGGTATATTTTCTATGAGCTGAAGAAAATCATTAAAAATGAATTTTTAATACCCAATATGAACGATTTCGCTTGATTTTATTCATCATCACGATAAAACGCGAGCTCTAGATAAATCTGTGAAGATCGATCGGAATTATAATTAAATAATACTTATTAATTCTGATCTCCATGTCACGATAAAAATTTAAAAACACACAGGTTCGAACAGGTTCGAATCCTAACACAGGTCTTTCAGGATAATAGACAGCGACTAATACCACTTGTCTATCGTGCTTGTATAATTTTTAAATCATCATATTTTTTATGGTTGCGTAAATTTAAAAAGCTAAAACTAGCAAATAATTATTTATTAAAAGTAACTATATCGCTTAAAAATAAACAAAAAAAATCCGATGCCAACAACAACAACGATACTCAAATATAATTTTTTATTCTTCAATATTTTTTTCTCTTTAATTGTAATAGATATTTAGTTGTTAACGTGTAATATGTATGTATATTATATATAATTAGTATGTTTGTAAAATTATTTATGCTATTGAAATAAAATTATTCAATTTTTTTTATGTCAATAAGTATTGTCATATTGAGCGCTTGAGTTTATTATATAAAATTATGATATAAGTGAAAAATATTACCTATATTTTGAAAATAATAACGTAAACAGGTTTTATTTTTAGATTTTTTTTATATATCATACAGTTGTGCAAATTCCTTTTAAAACCTTCAAAGTAAAAATGCACAAAGGAAAATACAAATTCATTTAAAATGTATTTATTTATTATGTAATATCTATACTGTTATATTATTTTGGTTAAAAATTGTTGATGAATATTTGTTGGCAAAGAATATTTCTCCAAAACACGTTTGTATTATTGTTTTTATTATTTATTATTCAGAGGTTTTTATAAACTCACATATAGCTATGAAATATGTAATACTAGTGAAGTTATATTTTCACTGGTATTTCAATATAATCATATCCTAATAAATTTTCATGGGTAGATATATATTTCTACTAGCGAAAAAATTATTAAATGATAGGAGATAGTATAATTATAACTGTCGTTAAATGTCAATTTTACAGTTACAAAACGTTTATTTGATACAATATTTGAACCAAAATTTAATCGTACCTATATTGAACTAATAAAAGATTACTATAGTTTTAGAATTTGACAAAGAAACGTATCCCAGCGCTCAGCTTTCAAGCTTCAATTCATTACGCCTGGAATCCAAATAAAAGAGCTAGTTTCTAGTATGCTGCGGACTAGAATATTATAAGATAAATTTATCAAGATAAAACCGAGCATTTCTTAAGATAAAACAAAGCATTTTTAATGATATGCTGTGAGTCTCTGCAATGTATTGGCTAAAGTTCCAACGTTCTTCGAAAGTCATACATGTCCGCCAAGATGGTAGGAATATTTTGTCGGCACCAACGACCTTGAAAATTAAATTGTGTGACATTTCTTCACACTGAAAGGCAATTGGTTAGCAAGCCCACTTCCATAAAGAATTGAGATCCTGCTGCAGGTCGACGGAATCCGAAATCGACTGCATTTTCTTAAACATTTTTAAGACATCTGCATATAATAAAAAAATTGAATGATGCATTTCTGTTTCTATGTCATTAATGAACAATAGAAACAGTAATGGACCCAAGTTGGATCCTTGAGATACTCCAGTAGAGGTCTTATATCGTTCTGAAAAAGAGTTTTTTTACTTGACGAACCGATATCTATTGGTCAAGTATTTCAGAAAACCCGAAATTAAATAACTTTTTTACAAGTAAATCATGATTAACTTTATCGAATGCCTATATATATATATATATATATATATATATATATATATATATATATATATATATATATATATATATATATATATATATATATATATATATATATATATATATATATATCGGAACTAAAAATAATCCACTCTTAGATACTTTGCCTATCGATTATTCCAGGTATACAAACACCTTTTCATAATCATTGTATAATCTTGTTTATTAGATAATATCTAAGAAACTACACATTTATAAGCTGGTCATTGGTTTATCGCTCGAAACGGAACGATTAAGGTGAATTTTTTTGATTTATTTTTTTATATACCTAGCTTTAATTGGTGTATACAACAACCAGCGTACTACCCTAAATATTATCACTATATGGCACAAAAAACGTAAGAATAAAATATCTAAGAGCCCGTGACTAACGTTTTAGAACAATTATAATTTAAAAATTTAAATATTTGCATCCTAGCAAAATTATTATGTCATATAATTGTCAGTTCTCTGTGTAAATATTGTGATTAGATTTTAATTATTGTACATAATTATTATTTAGAAGCCATGAGGGAGCAATAAGATGACTACGCAAAATTGCAACGCTACGCAAATTGCTACGCATCACAATCATTGTCACGCGATGAAAGATAATATCCCTAAATATCAATAGATAAAAAATACGTTTTATTAGCATTTATATGGTTTGATCGACATTAATTTTAAATCCTCATACGTACTAGTATGTGTATAAAACATGTTTATTTGCAATTCAAGTAATTATATTTAGTCACATCTAACAGATATATGCATTAAATCAGAAGCAATGATAAATTTGATAAATTTCAAATAAAAAAAAACTCACTTTTCGGTCTCAGAGCCCTTCGACGGAACTTCAAATTTGAACAATCCTTACACGTACTATGTATATATTTTATTTTTATAATTAAAACGTTCTTAGTTAATTTACAATCCAAATATTTATATTCAGTCAAATCGAACAACGCACACGAAAAATTAATGAAAATTATTGTCGCGTTGCAAAATTGTTGATAACCGTTGTCAGGTTACTGTCGGCCATTTTGTTTTATATTTAAATGCTTATTTTTCATTAATTGATATTCAGAGCCTTTAATAAAAAACAAAAGAATTAATTATCAGTGACGACGGTCCCGTGTCGCGACGGTCGCGTGTAAACCGAATTCGGCTCATTAGCGGCCCTAGCACTTGAGCACATTCTTTCCATCGACAAGGCCGATGGTCCGCTTTCAGTCTCAACCTGGGTCGTCCCGATGGACGATAAAACTGAAAGCCAGTGGGCAGGTTGCGCCCCGCTGTCTTTTACGTCTCTAGGTAGTGATGTGTGTGTGTGTGTGTGACGGCGCAATGAAGTGAATGTGTGTGTGAAGTGATCGCTGCTGATGGCAGACTGTGAAAAAATAGTGTTTCGTGTAATGTGTGTCCGTTGTGTTGTGATGTGTCTTCGTATTAGTCAGCTCGTGACGCGTGCGAGTGTGCAGAGTTGGAGAATCTGTACCTGAAAGAAGGTAAGCTAAATTTGTGTATCGTTAACGCGTCCAGGCGAACCTGTTGTTTTGAATTTTAAATGAAATTAATACTATGATTTAAAACAAATTAGAAAATAAAAACAAAAGCAAACATAAAAACAAAAGTCAAAATTAACAAAAAAAATAAATATTACGTTATAAAGGGAGACTTATATTTGTTGATTTTGTCTCTCCATTCTCGCTTCACTTTCCTGAAGGGGTCGTTCTCTAATGATGATTTCTTTCGGCCGCTGCTATTATGAGCGCCTCTGTGCCGAAACAAAGCCTCTTTGCGGCTCTGTCGAGCTCCATTTGCAAGTTACTCCCGATCTCCTCCCAATTCACTTTCGCGGTTCGTGCGGCTCGTCGGGTGTTCGGTCCTCATCCTCATCGTGATCAGCCTGTGATCCGAGAGGCATACGTCCGTATGGATCTTCCAGTCCGCAATTCCTAGCCGCGAATAGCATCTGGCGTAGATTCGCTTGTCGGACGTAAAAACTAGATACTGGAGGATCGTCGTTCGTCGCGACTGAGACGCCACTGGTGATGACGAAATACTCCATTTGCTTATTGTTGACCGAGTTCTTATTATATTTATTAGAGTCATGGATACTATATTTTGATAGTGTAATAATCTGTCTGCTTTTTCAATAACTGTAATGCCTGCACTACACTCTCTAAATTACAACTGAAGTCGGCCGAGACCTACGACTACCACACTGTCGCAAATTTCAGATGACGTCCGGACGGCAGCTTCTGTCACGTACAGTCGGCATATTTGCGCGCGATCGAAAAATGTGCCAAATAATCGCAATTTTTAAATTGTCATATTATTAAAATTATAAAAGTTTGTACGGGCACTCACCAATACAATATCAGTGAAAACTTTTCGGTCGTAAATATTCAATTTACGCAAAATCTTTGTCAGCTTTTGCAAAATGCCATAAGGCATAAAAATGATACTTCAGAATACAAACACCACATCTGTGACTATCCTAGAATTTGTCGCCATCGATTCTAAATAAGAATTCGTTATTCGAAACGAGTTTTTTTAACAATATCAAGTACCACTAATTATTTAATTTTATATGAAAAAAATATAATAATGATATCTGTTAGAAGAATATACTATCAACAATATAATTCATCTCTTTTGGTGCCCTAAAATATTCCAAGATGTCAGTAAGAGTCTGTTGAAGTCCCCGATAAGCATGTGATATTATAACTTGACGCATACTTACTAAATTGCACCGAGTTACTCGTTCTATCTCAGTTTGCGAAACAACATATCATTATCTCTCTCACTCTCGTCACTTAACACGCGAGAGAACGAAAGGGGAAGTATCTCACCGCTCGCGCTCGAAAGAGCAGCTTCGACTTCGGTCCCTTTGACTCGGGTCTTTTTGTCGATAATGTTCGGAAGCGCTCGAAGCTGGCTAAGTCGACTGAACCCCCACTTTACCTCCCGTTCTCGGTAACCTCGGACAACTTCCGAAAGATTTTAGAGCGGGCAGAACCGAACTCGACCGAAGTAACCCACTATATTCCATTTCTTTGGCAAACCTTGGCCAACTTCCAGAGTGTGTTGTGCAGGCATAAAGAAAATCAACAGAAGTCGATTGTTTAAAATTACTATGTTATTACTATCAATAAATAAATAGTTTAATACAATTTATGAAATTTTAAACAATTAAATAATTTCTAGCATATGTAAAAATGAATAGGTTGCAACCGAAATAATATATTTTGCGATTTACTTTTGGTTAAAAAAATCTATGAAAACATCTCACGCATCCCTTTGTGTACAAACAAAGCTAATTGCTTGATGATCCACGCCATTTGACGGAATTAACCTTTATGGTGCAGGGGCCAAAGTTGACCATCAGCGGTGATGGTAATAAATTAATTACGGCGCGCTTTAATGTGTGTAGTCTGCGAGTTAAAAGCTTTGAATAATTCAAAACGAAGCCTGATTGCATCGCTCGTAATGACCTCGTCGTGCAATTTGTTAGCACACTTACTTACACACATACACACCCAGAGACAATATGTGTACAATTTGCCCTTTGTTTGTCACCGATCAATCAATCGGATAGGTGTCATTATCGTTTGGCGAGATTTTCAAAGTTGCGTGGCTAGATATGACTGGTGATTGTGTTATTACTGCGATACATCAACGAGCAAAAGAGCAGCTCTGACTTCGGTCCCTTTAACTCCGGTCCCTTTGCCGACAATGTTCGTAAGCGCTCAAAGCTTGCCAAGTCGACTGAATTACCCCCACTTTACCTCCCGTTCTTGGTAACCTCGGACAACCTCCGAAAAGTTTTAGAGCGGGCAGAACCGAACTCGACCGAAGTAACCCACTATATTCTCCGTCCTTGGCCAACCTTGGTCAACTTCCAGAGAGTGTAGTGCTTGTATAAAAATTGCACATTTGTAAAAAGAAATGTACCACAAATGATAAATATTATTGAGCTTCTTAAAACCATTAGTTTGTTTAGGCTATCACATATTTTTTTTATTATCATGCTAATTGATATATAGTATTTATTATTATATTGTATTATGTACATATGTACATAATATATACCATGTAAGTTTTTAATATAATAAAAATCTTATAATGCCATGAAGAAAAAGGCTCGGAATTTTCATACCAGACGCCTCTTGTGGATATTAAATTTGTTGCGTCTGGTTAAGACAATTTACAAGATGTTAAATTTATTATGATCTAGATGTTGAATTTATTACAATCAAGCTGTGCGGTTTTTTTTCTACGCTTTTAAAAATGGATGTTTTGAAAGTGATATTTAAGTTGTAATTAGTGGAAACATTCAATTACATTTCACTTTTAAGAAAAATATATATATAGTATTTCGTTTAATTATATGTATTAATTGTTTGCGATTAGCACAGCATAGAAATATTAATTACTTATATAAGGAAAATTACATATATAATTAGTGTATTTTGATATTTGCAATTAGCATAGCATAGAAATATTAATTACTACGAATAATTGAATATATAATCAGTGTATTTTTATATGGGTTTTTATAGTATTGCAATATAATAAATATACATTCGAGTTAAAGCATTTTAAAATATAAAGAAAATTAATTTATAAATTACAATGACAAAGCCCAACCACATAGAATTATATGTTTTTTTTTAAAATAAATATGTTATAAAGCATTGTACAAATCTTTTCTATTAATCTATTTGCTTAAATTAAAAATCACAATAAAACATATAGCAGGTAAAGTCCTCACTTGATATAGTTATTAAAAAAAATAATTTAAAAACTTTGTTGAAATTATTAAATATAAGAATAAAATAGTTTTCAGTTGAAAAAAGTGACAAACAGTAAAAATTTGAACAGTAATATTTTAAGATAATTTTAATGAAACAAGTAAACCTCAAAGTTGAATATATTGTACATTTATGAAGTATTAACTTTATTCAATTTATTTCTAAAGCTATCAATATATCATTATTATTTTTGTGACTTAATCCTATGTGTTCTCTAATAGTTTATCCGTATATTTAAAATATATGTGAATTCTTAGGGTTTCCTGTATATTTAAATTTATAGTAGCCAACAACTGTACTAGTAAGAATTGAGGTCATTAGACCTAGTTTTATCGAATGCCCTTTCGGACACCAAAGAGAAACTTTTTTTGTTACGTGAACCTATTGGCACCGTGATCGTTCACACTTTTACACAAGGATGTAAAAATGTCGCCCTGGGGTGTTTGCGAAAAACCATTATGTTGTATCAGTGCAGGACCGTCCCATAATGTTGTTGTCGAAGTGTCAAACGCCCAAGGATAAAGCCTGATGCGATTTTTTTTCTAAACCCGGGGGAACAACGTAGTAGGGAGATAAAATATTTGAAGGCTTTCACATTTAGGTGTACGTAATAGAAGTCCGAATAAAAGCATTTGGAATAACGTATTTATTTATATATTTGATAAATATATAACATAAAAAATATATTGGGACTAATAACATGTTCATTCGTTGATCTTATTCAATTTATTCTTTGGTCCTTTTAAATATATTCTATAAATATTTTCTAGTGCAGATTTTTTTGCATTCGTCTTGTGTCGCTTATGTTTAAATTGATTTATTCTGCCTTGTGTCTCTTTGTACTGTTACACTTTGCAAGCTTAAAGTCAGCCATACAGACTATATAATAAATAAACAATATTGCCATATGACTTGCTTGTTTTAGTCCTTTATTTTCTTTAATACTCATGTTATTATATTATACAAGCAGTAATGTACATATTCTTAAATGTACATATATTGATAATCCTATGATCTCTAATAGATCGGTTATTCAATTTGCTTGCCCACAACAAAATCACCGATGATTAAGACGCCCGCCGGTTGAAATTTATCGTCGCCTAACCGAAACTTTCACAACTTTTTCGTACAACTTGTTGCAAACACGTCCCTGGGACCGTAAAATCGAATTACGTCATTGTGCAGTAAACTTGCGACCCCCTCGGTCGACTGATGGGGGTTTCTTGTAAACACTTCTTGTATACTTTTGCGACGATAGGGGAGTAGTTACAAACTTTTCGGCTTATAAACCACCCCCCGCTCCGCTAAATCGCAATTAAACAATATTCGCGTTAAAAACGTGTTATAACATTTGTACCGAATCGTTATCGCACTTTGGGGCTCGGTTGCGGATGCTAGCCGTAATTAGTTCCACAGAAGTTCGCCTACAGAAAGGGACTACTTTTCGTATTTATGCTTGTATGTGTGTGTTTACGTATGTATGTACATTAGTACTATTCGACCAACCCGAAAGATTAAACTTCGTCAACTTCCTATTCGAGGTGGGGGACGTGTTCAATTCCATGTCAGCGACAAAACAAAACTACGCACCGTAATCCCCAGTTTATGTGCCACATAATCAATTAGCGAAGGTTCTGTATTGGAAATGTATACAAATTCACATATAGGGGAAAACGGGGTGCTGAAGGTTTGAAAAGATGTGTTATATATATGACCAGAGGCGCTATAGAAAATGCAATAAGTTTTAGTAAAAACACAGACGCGAATAAAAGCCAAAAACAAAGACAAAAAGTCACATTTCGATTGTGATCTTCGAAACTAATTTAAGATATTCTAATATTTGAGGTTTTATAGTTAATCCCGAATTTAGTTCTCTTTCTTTATTACTAAATAAAAAAAAATATTGTGACGTATATAAAAACACGCAACTACTTTTTAATATAAATATCGCTGTCATAGGAAATATAAGTTCGCAATCCTTTTATTTTGTTGACTGATCTCCCACTCTTGTCGTTTTACAATTAAGTCGATTCAATTAATTATGGCTAATTTTATTTTAATTTATGGACCCTTAAGATTATTTATATTATAATTGTTCAACCATAATAAAAATATTTTAATACAAGGCATGTATAAACATATTTTCAATTAAAGAAGTGAAACATATAAATGGCAAAATATGATCTAATAAAATAATCGTAGGTGAAAGTAATTAGTTTAACGACCATCTTGTTCAATTTATTAATTTTGCTTACTTTCCAACCCAATTAAAGATGGTTAAAATTATATCTTACTGAAATCAAGAAAATAATCTGACGATATTGCCTTCTATAGACCGATTAGTATCTTACCAGTAATGTAAAAAAATACTATTAAAAATTAGCAAACCGGTAATTATAATAATAATATTTTATTTAAATATACATTTATGTACTTTTTATTATTAATTGAATTATTTAGATGAACTTAAAAAAGATGTAATTAACTTTCTATTATAAAGTCAATAATATTTTGAAACTCTAATTATATGGAAATAAATATTTTTTAATAATTATTTATAAATATAAATACGTAAAATATTAGCTTATATAAAATACTAATACCTATTTATTAATTTAGTTAATATTTTATATAATTATATTATCAAGTATCAAAAATTAAATTAAAAACTCATTTATATCAGAATTTAACTTAAGTTACTAAGAATGTTTCTTACATATTCCATTATCATATAAACATTGTCATATACGATCTCATTCCATATACTCTGATTCACGTTCGACTCAACAACGCCAAGGAATTTCCCAATCCAGTGGCGTTTTCAATTCACGTTTTTTTTATATTTAAATATTTACTGGAAAAACATTTAACGACTGTGTCGTTACGCCACATTTGCCAGACTTATGGTACCGCCACCGATAATGACATTGAAAAATTTACTTTTTTTTTAATGAGACGGTACTTACCTGTCCGAGCTCGTTAGTCTGACCTTTAAGGATTTATATTTATTATGTAAAAAGGCAATACACTAATATTTTTCGGTACGTCGCGTTTATGCAGAGGAATGACACATAGTAACGAACTTGCAATTATCCGAATAGAATTAAAGCGAAAATGTATAACTGCGTAAATGTATAAATAACTTACAGTAAATTAAAGTTTAATTAAAATTTAAATCGATAGTTTGCTGAATGTGAATTTTAATTAGTGTTTAATTATATGCAGTTGAGATAAAAATATTATTTTAAAAAATTACAAATATAAATTTGGGTAATATATTTTTTAAAAGAAAAATAACTTTAAGTTGTCTTTCTTTTAAAATAGTCAGTGCATATTAAAACTAAAATTTTTATAAATTAGTTTTTGAATTCCGTAAAAATATAAAATA